>NW_008351984.1:0-1469 GCF_000622305.1 Nannospalax galili | reverse complement strand
AAGCTTATATAGGGGTAGTGGTCCAATCACAGCACAGCAAGTAGTTTAAAGCTGACGTATCCCAGGGTGGTGCACAGTAGAGTAAGTAGTTTAAAGGTGAGGTATCCAAGGGTGATGCACAGTAGAGTAAGTAGTTTAAAGGTGAGGTATCCAAGGCTGGTGCACAGTACAGTAAGTATTTTAAAGGTGAGGCACCCAAGGGTGGTGATTAGGGAGTGGTGAGCTCTAGTCATCAGTCTCATCATCTGCCAATGGGAGCAAAATGTCACAAGGCATTCCTTGTGGCTCCAGCAGTTGGGCCGTTGCCTCAGGCCTGCTGTATGGCTGTCAATAAGACTTTCACCCTAGGTTCAAGTCTGTCTCCCACATGGGTTTAGGAACTGAGCTAGTTCTATGACTAGGGATAGGATAAGGCTAGGGCTTAGGTCATGTTCAGGGTAAGTTTATGTTTAGGATTATGTTTAGGGTTAGGGTTAGTCCTAGGACTAAGGCTAGGGCTAGGCTAATAGATAGAACTAGATCTAGGGCTAGGTCTAAGTAAATGATTAAGTCTCTCTTAGGTATTGCAATAGGATTATTTTTATTTTAGAGTTAGGGTAAAGGTTATGGTTAGGGTCATGGCTAGGGCTAGGATTAGCATGAGGTTTAGCACTAAGTTTAGGGATAGGGCTAGCATTAAGCCTAAGGATTGGAATAGGGCCTTATCGGGACTCAGTTTTAATTTGCTTAGTGGGGGACATACTGGCTTCAGGCCACAGTGAGTTGATCGGTGACAGAGTCTTAGACCCTCGGACCTGTGTCTTTTCTAAAAGCAGATTTATTTTAAAATTCAGATGGTTTTTATACATCCCAAGGAAGTAGCAGTCACGTGGGATATTGCAGTCACATACAAAGATTTAGGGTACAAAGAAACTAGACATTTAGTCTGTTAGTTTGTGCCAGAAGGATTCTTAAAATTTTTTTTGTCTTTTTGAGACAGGGTCTCCCTGTAGCCCCAGCTGTCCTCGAACTCACTATGTAGACCAGGATGGCCTTGAACTCACAGAGCTCTGCCTGCCTCTGCCTTCCAAGTGCTTGGATTAAAGTATGCACTACCACGCCTGGCGGATTGTTAAACATTTATTCAAGGTTATCAATGCCCATCCAGTAATTTACTAGCCACAGTGTTTTCTTTCTTATACCTAAAAGCACGGTAGTCTTTTACCTTTTAGCTCAGGAGCAAACCTTTAACCTGGCTTAATCGCTTAGCCAAGGATAGCTGAGTTATTTGTTCAGGACAATGAAAGGAGCTAAATGTTGTTGACCAAGATGCTTTCCCGCAGAGCAGGGAGCCTGCACTTATGACCAGGCCACTTCCTCCTGTTAATCTGGCAGTGTTCATTCTGCAAGACAGGGAATATCAGAGGCACTGTTTTCATTACCTCCCTTTATCAGACAATGCAGCTTGGACTTAAAAGTTTTAGGCTCAC
>NW_008351983.1:0-315 GCF_000622305.1 Nannospalax galili | reverse complement strand
AGTGTCATTGGCCTGACACCCAAGTATCCAGCCACTCCTCCCAGCCAGTTGCATGCAAAAGACTGAAGGAATGCAATTCTCCAAACAATATAGAAACAAGCTGAGTCAGTCTCAAATTCATCATTTACTTGAAACCGGCACTCCTGAGACCTTCATCCTCTTGCTGAAGTCTTGCTCTCCAGCACATCAGCATGTCCACATTTTTGAGAGTTCCCTTAGCCAGATCTTTAGAATTTCTCTTTGTCTTTTTCCTTGTTAGATAGTATGAAAGAGCATATCATCTAACACTTCTGAGAAGGATGAGTAGGTGTTGCT
>NW_008351982.1:0-302 GCF_000622305.1 Nannospalax galili | reverse complement strand
GTTTTAAAAAAGTTAATGAAGAAGTCTCTCCAGGCCCGGTGGGCAAGGGGGCTAGGCGGTCCCAGGCTTGTAATGCACATAAGCACACTTGCTGAAAACAGCCAGCAGGAATTGTAGCCTGCTGGATTCCTGTCGAGAAGTTTCCCTGATCAAAAAGCTGGTCATAGTTCCAATCTATGAATCCAGGTGGTGGATCCTGCCCTTGTTGGGGGCCTTAGCTGCTGATTATGAGTGTTATTTCTTTTAGCCTACATCAGACATTCATCTCTAAATAAGGCCTCCCATTGTACAAATAATGGACT
>NW_008351981.1:0-378 GCF_000622305.1 Nannospalax galili | reverse complement strand
AATAGGTCTTCACAATGTTGCACTGTGCCATCACAATGCTCATTTTGGCATTACAATGATCCCTTGTGTTGTCACCATGCTCAGTATGCAAAATCGTTTCTCAATTTCCCCTCTTGTTCCCCCAATGTGACATCTCAAAGTTCCGATATGACCTCACAATGCTCCAGTGTGTCACCACGATTCTCAATGCTGCATCAAAACGCAGAAGGTCATCTCACAAGGCCTCTAATGATTCATCACAATGTTCAGGGTGCAAATATAATGTCCTAATGAGTGATCACAATATTCAAATTTTGTATTGCAATGTTTCATGTGCCATATCAATGGTCCAATGTGCCAACATTAAGGCCCCATGTACAATTATATTGCCATCACACT
>NW_008351980.1:0-573 GCF_000622305.1 Nannospalax galili | reverse complement strand
GGGTGCACTTACCTACATGCAGGCAATACACTCATACACATAAAAAATAATTAAATAAATAAATAAATAAATATAAGTTTATCAGATGAAAAGATTGATTCAGGAGTTATAACTCAAATTCCAATTGGAAAACTTAAGCAATCAATTATATATGTCTAGAATCTCCTATATCATGGTATAGAGGTAAAACATTTTCACAAATAATTACTTCTGATTCAATATCTCATCAATTTTGTCAAAAAAATAATTATGCTGGATATCTTAAATGTATATATGCACCAGCTGTAGAATATAACTAATTTAGAAAACAAGAGAAAATCAAATTACACAAGACCAAAAGTTGTTGAGGCCAATTGCAGATTTAGAAAAGCAAAATGAAGGGCTGGAGAGATGGCTCAGTGGTTAAGAGCACCAACTACTCTTGCAGAGGACCTGGGTTTGATTCCCAGCACCCACATGGCAGCTACAAACTGCCCTTAACTCAAGTTCCAAGGGAATCCAATGCCCCCTTCTGACCTCCATGGCATTGCATGACAGGGGTGCACTCACATGCATGCAGGCAATACACTCATA
>NW_008351979.1:0-291 GCF_000622305.1 Nannospalax galili | reverse complement strand
CTCACATAGAAAACCATAGCAGTGGCAGGTCAGTTAACAAGAAAGTTTTTTGCTAACAAATAGTTCTAATCTTCAGTTAAGAAAAACAAGTTTCTCAGAATTTCAGAAGCAATGGCTCCCTTGAGCCGCTATGTTGTTCTGTCTGGCTGAATGTAAGTTTCCCAGTATTGCAGAAACAATGTACTCCCTGAAACTGCAGCACATTCAGCCTTCATGGGACCTGCATGGCTGTGAGTAGTAAGCAGGGCAGAGGGGAGGGGAAGATAGCTGGGTGAACAAAATGGAGTCAGC
>NW_008351978.1:0-287 GCF_000622305.1 Nannospalax galili | reverse complement strand
GACATATCCGGCCTTCCGGCAGCCCACGTTACACTCCCGTCATCACCATAAGAAAAAGCTCAGGGGGGGTGGCGCTTATTACAAGACCTAAGGGCCATCAACAAAACCATGCAAATTTGGGCTCCCCTCAAAGCAGACTCCCCCTGGTCTCAGCCATTCCCTCAAATACCCCCCTGTCATCCATCGATATCAAATATCGTTCCTTCTCCATTCCATCACACCCAAGAGATTATACTCGATTTGCTGTCTCAGTCCCCGTAATCAATAATTCTGGATCTGCAAAAAGA
>NW_008351977.1:0-867 GCF_000622305.1 Nannospalax galili | reverse complement strand
TCACATCTACTAGTTATTAAGGAGCAAATTTATATGCTTTGAAGAATTATTTTTATATCTTTTTTATAATTTAATAACTACATGATTAGAAGCATTTCATAATAGCTTTAACATATTCAGTAACACACTCCAGAACAAGACTACATCTGTTTCAAAAGTGGCTGTAAATTTTTAGGTTCACAACTGAATTAATACAGTTATACAATATTGAACCCAGTATAAGCCCTGTAAAACATAAAATTGAATGAGTTTTTATTCTTTAAAAAAGATCTCCATTTCATTTTAAAATATGCTGTTTCTTATAGAAAGACTCATTGTTTTTGCTACTAACACTGAGATATTGGTGCAAGTGTTTCTAATCTGTATGTATCTGATTATCACTAGTCATAGTCGGTTGTACTTGGATTCTTGGTGCCTGTGTATGTCTATAGTCATCGGGTAGATTTCAATGGTAACATTTATCACCTCTACTAATTACCATGATATAAATTTTTATGCTTCCTCAAATATAATACATTTTTTAAATTTGTTAATTGTGTGTGTGTGTGTGTGTGTGTGTGTATGTATGTATCACACAGAACATCCCAAACCATCTTCTTCAATTATACACCCACTTCCGGAATGGCACCCTCCCATAGCCTCCCTCCCCCCACTAGAGCCCTTATACTCTGATATCCCTTAGCGATGGCTAATCCTAGGTGTCGACTTGACTGGATCAGGGATTAACTGAAATGAAAGAGATCTTCTTGATTGGATCACCTGAAGCTGGAAGACACACTGTAAATGTGGGTGTTACCTTCTGATGTCAGTCCATATAAAGGCCAAGGAAGAGGAGAACACCAGGCTTCTTGCTGCTTGCCTTCTCTC
>NW_008351976.1:0-440 GCF_000622305.1 Nannospalax galili | reverse complement strand
ACAGGTGTTACTAAGGGAGAAATGGGTAAAGTCAGGGTATTAAAATAGAGGTGGAGGAAGGGCTATGCAAGGAAGTTTGGGGATGGAGGGAAAGAAGCTGAAGAGAGGTGGGACCATAGGGACTAGCATCAAGGGAGAAATGGGGAAAATGGGGACACTTTAAATGGGGAAGCCGTGGTGGTAAGGTTAGGCTGGGAGAGAGAGAGAGGAGAGATAAATAATGCCTGCTACCATAAAAACCAGAGAGAATCATATTAGTCCAACAACCTAATGACAAATTACACATACAATATCTCTAATGAGTCCATGTGTATAGCAAAAGGCTACATAACAAGAAACAGTGCCAGACAGAAGAAACCTTCCTTGAGATGTTGGCCAGGGTGGTCCAGGAGACACACAAAATTACACAGGCTATTGCCGCAGCACTTGACGGCCTCCCA
>NW_008351975.1:0-298 GCF_000622305.1 Nannospalax galili | reverse complement strand
AATCAAGACCCTGAACCTTTCGACAATATAGAAATGGTTCCACCACCCTAAGTGCGCTGTCTAACCGCTTCTTTCTGCTTCTGTAATTTGCTTGTCTTAAAGATTTAACCCTTGCCATAACTCTAGGGGGGAAGTAAGAGCCAGAATGCTCTGACTCCATTTTGGCTAGCTTCTTCACACAAGCCCAGATAAGCTCAGGCATATTGTAAATTTTTCCAGTTGCTACTCAACCCCCCGTCCCCAGAAACTATAAATTAAGCAAGCCCTGGACATGTAAAAGCCTTATAAGGTATGAACA
>NW_008351974.1:0-830 GCF_000622305.1 Nannospalax galili | reverse complement strand
GGAGTAAACTGTAACAGATGGTGTTACAATCACTGCTGCAGGGAATGTTCCTGCCAATTCCTCTATGCACAGATGCTGGCATGCTGTCAGAGGAGGTCTCTACGACTAGAATTCTTAGGTCAAAGACTAGGCTTGTATCGTTTTTTTCACTGAATTAAAGTAACCAACAAAATAGTTCAAAACATGTTATCTTCTAACATGTATAATAATAAACATGTTAAGACTTCTGAGTAAGATAAATTTGTTTTCTCCCCCTATCTAGAAGCCTTTGAGAGGAACTGACACTGATTCTAACCACTCCAACAGCTATCAAAATACCTGAAAGCAAACCCTGAATCCATCAGTCTAGAGTCCAGCCTTGGAAGACAAAAGAAAAATGAGGAGGAACCCAATAGAGGGATGCTTTTGGAAGCCCTTGTCAAGAAATTTCAATGGACTCTCACATGAACATTTCAAAATTGCCCTGTTCTGACTTTTTTCTAGTTCCCTGTCTAGAACTTGTAATGCTAATTACTCTTGCCTTTACTTCTTCACATCTCCTATTCACGATTCAAGGACTTTCTTCTCCCCTTAGAGACAACAGTTACACAATTTGGGAGTCTTTCAGATAGACCCACTGAAGGGGTACTCCAATTGCCTCACCCTGCATCTCTGTTCAGCATGGAAGAAGCCAGAGCGGTCTGCATCCCAATTCCCTATTGGCAATTTGGGTAACCCCTTCAGAGGATGGTATGATAAGACTAGGACGTAGGAATTGGCTAGGCAGTTAAGGCAAAAACACCCCAAAGAAGTGTAGCCAGTTTCTTGGCTAAAAGTCAAAATGTCCTTGG
>NW_008351973.1:554-2435 GCF_000622305.1 Nannospalax galili | reverse complement strand
GTTTAGGGTTAGTGTTAAGGTTAGGTTTAGGTCTAGGATTAGGTTTAAGTTCAGGGTTAGGACTACAGTGAGGCTTAGGTTTAGGGTTAGGATAAGGGCTAGGGTTATGTTTATTGTGAATATTAGGTTAATTGTTCTAACTAAAGTTGTGAATAGGGCTACGATTAATGTTAGGTGTAGTGTTAGGTCTAGGGTTAAGTTTAGGGTTAGAGGTAGGGTTAGAGCTAGGGTTATATGTATATTTAGGCTTAGGTTTAGAGTTAGGGTTAAAGTAGGGTTAAGTTTAGGGGAAGGGTTTTGGTGAGGGATAATGTAGGGGTTAAGGTAGGCTTATGTTCAGGGTTATGGGTAGGTTTAGGGATAGGGTTTGGGTCAATGCAGTATTAGATTAGGTGAGGATTGGGGTTTTGGTTCGGGTTAGGGTTAAGGCTAGGCTTAAGGTTAGGATTAGGCCTAGGACTACGTTTAAGATTAGGTTTATGGTTAGGTTTAGGTTTAGG
This sequence comes from Nannospalax galili, assembly GCF_000622305.1. Lineage (NCBI taxonomy): Eukaryota > Metazoa > Chordata > Mammalia > Rodentia > Spalacidae > Nannospalax > Nannospalax galili. Next base: position 1,935 of record NW_008351973.1, on the reverse strand, counting down.
GTTATTTCTGTTATGTAATGCCCTTCTGTGCTGTACACTGTTTGTCCCCTTAGGGTCCTTTTGTTTGCTTGGAGGGGGACTTAGGCTCTGCCTAACCTCAGCACAGAGCACAGGTTGGGGTAAATGTTACCACCTTCATTAAGAGTCAAACTGATGACCTCACAGCCAGACCTATTCAAGTACATTATCACAGACGGGCTCGAAGATCGAGACGACCCCTTTGAGCTTGCCAGGTTCTATAGCGATGCAACTAGTCACCCCCTTGTGAGCTGAACCGGTCAGCCAAAGACGGGTAAGAGAGACTTTTACTGATAAGCAACCTAAGACAGGCAGGCAGCCGATGCAGCTGCCCTAGCCCATGACGGGTGAGCATCAGATAAAAGTTCTCCAACCTAAGACAGGCTTGGTTCCCTAAGGGATCATTCGGCCTTGGCCCCATGCTCTTGTTTATAATAAAAAAAGGGGGACCTGTAGGGAGCCATGGGCCCCCTACCCAGAAATAGTAAAGCAAGCTGTTTACAGCTTCAGCCTCTGACTCCTTTTAAGAGTAGCCGGATGACTTTGTGAAAAACATGTTTTTCTGCCTCAACTTTGTAAATTTCCTCATCCTGTAAAAACATCCTGCCTCGTGGTCTGGCTGTGGAAGGTGCGGTAAACAGCAGAACTTACCCGCCCAGCTTCTTCCGCCCTCTGCTTCCCTATAAAAGCTTTGTGCAGACGTTCAATAGAAGAGAAGAAGCCTGAACCTCACCTTGGTGTCTGTGTCGTTCTTCCTGGACTCTGCTGGACAGAGTCCTGGTTTGCGGTAATTCTAGGATTAGGTTTAGGGATAAATTTAGGGTTAGGTTTAGGTTTAGGGCTAGGATTAGGGTTATATTTATGCTAGGAGTAGGGTTAGGGTTACATCAAAGTTTAATATTACAGTAAGGGTGAGGTTTTGTTATAGTTTAATCTTAAGGTTATGATTAGGGTAACAGGTTTAGAAGTACCATTACAATTAGGTAAGTTTTAGGGTTCAGTTTAGAATTCGGATTATCGATCCAATAAGGATTATGGCTGGGTTGAGGATTTGGGCTATGGTTAGGTTTGGTTTAAGGTTAGATTTAGGGCTAGGTTTAGGGTTAGTATTAGGGCTCTGTTATGTTTTTGGTTCGATTTACATGAGGGTTACATTTTTTGTTAGGATTAGGCCTATGGCTAGGGTTAGGGTTATTTTTACTGTTAGAGGCTGTGATAGGTATACTGTTAAGGTTAGATGTTTGGGTAGGATTAGTGTCATGTTTAGGGCTAGGGCTAGGGCTAGTGTAAGGGTTAGGTTTAGTATTAGAGGTACTTTTAGGGCTAAGATTACGTGGAGGATTAGGTTTAGGTTTAAGATCGG
>NW_008351973.1:0-431 GCF_000622305.1 Nannospalax galili | reverse complement strand
GTTATGTTTAGGGATTGTTTTAAGGTTAGATTTATTGCTAGGACTACCATAAGGGCTAAGCTTAGGTCAGAGGTTAATATTGGCGTAGGGATAGTCTTATGTCTAATGTTAGTTTTAAGATTGTGTTTAGCGTTAGGTTTAACCCTAGAGTTAGGGTCAAGTTTAGGGTTAGGGGTAGGGTTATTGTTAGCATTCACACGAGAGTTATGTTTAGGATTGGTTCTAGGGTTGTTTAGGGTTAGGATTAGAGTTAGGGTTAGGGTTAGGGTTAGGGTAAGGGTTAGGGTAAGTGTTAGGATTTGGGTTACATTAGAGCTAGGGTTAGGGTTAGAGTTAGGTTTCGGAATAGTGTTGGGGTAAAGGCTCTGGTTAGGGTTAGGCTTAGAGGTTTGGTTAGTGCTAGGGTTATGTGTATGGTTAGGCTTAAATGT
>NW_008351972.1:18917-23293 GCF_000622305.1 Nannospalax galili | reverse complement strand
TTATATTGCTCCAATGAGCCATCAAATATTACAACATGACTTCTCAATGTTTCATTCTGAGATATAAATGCTCCAATCTTACATGACAATGCTCCATTGCCAACACTGTAGACACGTGTGCAATTAATTTGCTCCAATGTGCCATCACAAAGTTACAATATGATTTCAGAATGTTCCATTGTGACATCACAGTGATCCAATATGACAACACAATTATCCAATGTGACACCACAGTGTTCCAATTTGCCAACACGATGTAACAATATGAATTCACGATGTTCCATTGTGACATTACAATGCTCATTGTGCCATCACTACGCACATTTGTGTCATTACAATGTCCATTATGTCGTCATAATGCTCAATATGGAAACATGGTGTTCAATGTCCCCTCACAGTCCCCCAATATGACCTCACAATGATCCATGGTGCCATCACAATGGTACAATATGACTTCATAGTGTTCCATGGTGAAATCACAATGCTCCAATCTGCCAACACTATAGCCCCATGTGTCATTATTTTGCTCCAATGTTCCATCAAAATGTTACAATATGACTTCTCAATGTTCCACTGTTACATCACAGTGCTCCTCGGTGTCATCACTATGTTACAATATGATTCACAATCCTCCAATGTGAAATTACAATGCTTCATTATGTCATCACAATACTCCAATGTGCCAACACTGTCATCTCATGTCCCATTATATTGCTCCAATTTCCCATCACAAACTTAAAATATGATTTCTCAATGTTCCATTGTGACGTCACAATACTCCATTGTGATGTCACAGTGCTCCAATATCCAGCACTATCGCCCCACGTGCATTATATTGCTAGACTTTGTCATCACAATGTTGCAATATGACATCACAGTGCTTTAGTCTGCCAACACAATAGTGCTACTATTGCTCCAATATGCCAACGATGTTACAATATCACTTCTGAATATTCCCTTGTGACATCACAATGCTCAAATGTCACATCACAATGCTCCAATATGCCAACACTATGGGCCCACGTGCCATTATATTGCACCAATTTGGGATCACTATGTTGCAATATAACTTAACAATGTTACATTTTGACACTGCGATGCTCCATTGTGCCATCACAATATTACATTTGATTTCACAATATTCGATTGTGTCATCACAATGCTCCAGGGTGTCATCACAATGTTATAATATGACTTTACAATATTCCATTGTGACTTCACAATGCTCCAAAGTGACATCAAAATGCTTCAATGTGCCAACACTATCACTCGATGTGAAAACAAAATGCTCTATGGTGCCATCACAATGTTACAATATGACTTCACAATGATCCATTTTTACATCACAATGCTTCAATGTGAAATCACAATGCTCCAATGTGCCAACATTAACCCCACTTGTGCCTTTATATGGCTCAAATGTGCCATCACATTTTAATAATATATCTTCTCAAGTTTCCCTTTTGACATCACAATGCACCTATATGGCATCACAATGCTCATTGTGCCAACATGATGCGCAATTGTGTCATTAGCATGATCCACTGTGTTGTCATCATGCTCAATATGCAAACACGGTACACCATGTCCAATATGACTTCACAATGTTCCAATGTGATTTCCCTATGCTTCAATGAGAAACCAAAGTTCTCCAATGTGCCAAAACTATCTCCCCATGTGCCATTATATTGCTGCAATGTGCAATCACAATGTGCGATCACAATGTGACATTATGATGTCTCAATGTTCCATTTGGAAGTCACAATGCTCCAGTGTGATATCACAATGATCCAATGTGACGTCACAGTCCTCCAATGTGATATCAAAATGCCTCAGTGTTCCAACACTATCGCTAATGTGCCATCACAATGTTCTACGGTGCCATCACAATTTTACAATGTGACTTCACAGTGTTCCACTATAATATCACAGTGATCCTGTGTGACATCACAATGCTCAAATGTGATATTACAGTACTCCAATGTGCCATCCCAATGTTCCAATATGATTTCACAAATTTCCAATGTGATATCACTGTGCTTCAATGAGAAACCACAATTCTCCAATGTGCCAACACTTTCTCCCCATGTGCCATTATATTGCGGCAATGTGTAATCACAATGGGACATTATGACTTCTCAATGTTCCATTTGTAAATCACAATGCTCCAGTGTGATATCACAATGACCCATTGTGACATAACAATGCTCCAATGTGACATCACAGTCTTCCAATGTGACATCAAAGTGCTTTAGTGTTCCTGCACTATCGCTTCATTTGCCATCAAAATGCTCTACGGTGCCATCACTATTTTACAATATGACTACACAGCATTCCATTGTAATAGCACAATGAAACTGTGTGACATCACAATGCTCAAATGTGACATCACGATGCTCCAATATGCTATCACAATGTTCCAGTATGACTTCACAATGTTCCAATGTGATTCCGCTATGCTTCAATGAGAAACCACAATTCTTCAATGTGCCAACTCTATTTCCACATGTACCATAATATTGATGCAATGTGCGATCGCAATGTTCCATTATGACATCACATTTAACCAGTGTGACATCACAATGCTCCAATGTGACATCACAATATTCCAATATGCCATTCTGAGTGTTAAAATATGACTTCACAATGTACAATTTTGACTTTCCAATGCTTCAATATGACATTACAATGCTCCAATATGCCAACACTATCTCCCCAATAACCACTATATTGCTCCAATATGTCATCAGAGTGTTACAATATGCCTTCACAATATTCCCTTGTCACATCACAATCCTCAAATATGACATCACAATGTCCCATGGTGCCATCACAATGTTACAATATGACTGCACAGTGTTCCAATGTGACATCAAAATGCTTCAATGTGCCAACACTATCGCTCCTTGTGAAATCACAATGCTCTATGGTGCCATCACAATGTTACAGTATGACTTCACAATGATCCATTGTTACATCACAATGCTCCAATGTGAAATCACAATGCTTCAATGTGCCAACATTAACCCCACTTCTGCCATTATATGGCTCAAATGTGCCATGACATTTTGGTAATATGTCTTCTCAAGGATCCCTTGTGCCATCACAACGCACCTATATGCCATCACAATGCACATTGATGCGCAATTGTGTCATTAGCATGATCCATTGTGTCATCATGCTCAATATGCAAACACGGTACTCAATGTCCCCTCAAAATCAGCAAATTTGACCACACAATTCTCCATACTACCATCACAATATTGGAATATGATTTCACAATGCTCCATTCTGACATTAAAATGCTCCAATGTGTAAACACTATCTCCCCATGTGCCATTATATTGCTCCACCGTGCCATTACAATGGAACAACATGACTTCACAATGGAACACCAAAATACTGCAATGTGCCAACAGTATTCCCCATGTGATATTGTATTGCTCCATTGTGCCATCACACTGTTACAATATGACTTCACAATGCTGTATTGTGAAGTCAGAACACTACACCTTGATGTCACAATGCTGCAGTGTGCCAACACTATCGCCCCATAGTCCATTATATTGCTCTAATGTGCCATCACAATGTTACAATATGACTTCCTAATTTTCCATTGTGACATCACAATGTTTCATTGTGACTTCAAAGTCCTCCAATGTGACATGAAAATGCTCCAGTGTGCGGACAATACCAAAACCTCCTGTGCCATTATATTGCTCCAATGTGACATCACAATGTTATAATATGACTTCACAACGCTCCAATATGACAAAACAATGCTCCAATGTGCCAACACTCTGGCCCCAAGTGCCATCACAATGCTCTATCATGGCATCAAAATGTTAAAATATGACTTTACAGTGTTCCACTGTGATATCACAGTGCTCCATTGTGACATCCCAATTCTCCATTGTCCCAAAACTATCTCCTTCTGTGCCCTTATATTGCTTCAATATTCCATCGCAATGTTACAAAAGGACTTCTAAGGTTCCAATGTGACATCACAATGCTCCCATGTAACAATACTATTGCCCCATGTGCCTTTATGATGCCCCAATGTTCCATGACCGTGTTGCAATATGACTTCACAATGTTCCTTTGTGACGTCACAATGTTCCAACGTGACATCACAATGCTCCAATATTCCAACGCCATTGCCCCATATGTTATTATATTGCTCCACAGTGCCATCAAAATGTTACAATATAACTGCATAATGTTCCTTTGTCTTTTCACAATACTCCATTGTGATGTCACAGTGCTCCAGTATGCCAAGACTTTTGCTCCATGTGCCTATATATTGTTAATTAGTGCCATCCAAATGTTACAATACGAATTCACATTGTTCCTTTGTGACATCACAATGCTCCAAT
>NW_008351972.1:16279-18597 GCF_000622305.1 Nannospalax galili | reverse complement strand
TTCCAATAAGACTGCAAAATGTACCAATATGCAATTACAATGCTCGAATGTGACATCACAATGGTTTAATCTGCCAACACCATAGGTCCATGTGCTAGTATATTGTTCCAATATGCCAACAATATTATAATATGACTTCTGACTATTCCCTTGTGACATCGCAATGCTTGAATGTGACATCACAATGCTCCAGTATGCCAACACTATCGCCCTACGTACCATTATATTGCCCCAGTTTGGCATTACAATGTTAAAATATTAATTCACAATGTTACATTGTGACATCACAATAATCCATTGTGCCATCACAAAGTTACATTATGATTTCACAATGTTCGATTATGTCATCACTATGCTCCAGGTTGCCATCACAATGCTCCACTGTGAAATCACAATGCTCCAATGTGCCATTACCTGCTCCAGTGTCTCAACACTAATGCCACATGTGATATTATAGTGCTCCAATATGTCATGACAATGTTACAATTTGACTTCACAATGTTCCAATGTGCCATCCCCAGGCTCCAATGTGCCAACACTAAGTTCCTATGTCCTATTATATTGCTCAACTGTCCCATCACGATTTTAAAATATGACTTCTCAATGTTAAATTGTGACGTCACAATACTCCATTGTGACATCACAATGCTCCAATGTGCCAACACTAAGTTCCTATGTCCTATTACATTGCTCAACTGTCCCATCACGATTTTAAAATATGACTTCTCAATGTTAAATTGTGACGTCACAATACTCCATTGTGACATCACAATGCTCCAATGTGCCATTACCTGCTCCAGTGTCTCAACACTAATGCCACATGTGATATTATAGTGCTCCAATATGTCATGACAATGTTACAATTTGACTTCACAATGTTCCAATGTGCCATCCCCAGGCTCCAATGTGCCAACACTAAGTTCCTATGTCCTATTACATTGCTCAACTGTCCCATCACGATTTTAAAATATGACTTCTCAATGTTAAATTGTGACGTCACAATACTCCATTGTGACATCACAATGCTCCAATGTGCCATTACCTGCTCCAGTGTCTCAACACTAATGCCACATGTGATATTATAGTGCTCCAATATGTCATGACAATGTTACAATTTGACTTCACAATGTTCCAATGTGCCATCCCCAGGCTCCAATGTGCCAACACTAAGTTCCTATGTCCTATTACATTGCTCAACTGTCCCATCACGATTTTAAAATATGACTTCTCAATGTTAAATTGTGACGTCACAATACTCCATTGTGACATCACAATGCTCCAATGTGCCATTACCTGCTCCAGTGTCTCAACACTAATGCCACATGTGATATTATAGTGCTCCAATATGTCATGACAATGTTACAATTTGACTTCACAATGTTCCAATGTGCCATCCCCAGGCTCCAATGTGCCAACACTAAGTTCCTATGTCCTATTACATTGCTCCAATGTCCCATCACGATTTTAAAATATGACTTCTCAATGTTAAATTGTGACGTCACAATACTCCATTGTGACATCACAATGCTTCAATGTCCAGCATTCTAGCCCCATGTGCATTATATTGCCAGAATTTGTCATCACAATGCTGCAATATGATGTCACAAAACTTTAATCTGCCAACACCATAAGTCCATGTGCTAGTATATTGCTCCAATATGCCAACAATGTTACAATATGACTTCTGAATATTCCATTGTGACATCACAATTCTCTAATGTGGCATCACAGTACTCCAATATCCGAACACTATGTCCCCACGTGCATCACAATGTTGGAATATACCTTCATAATGTTACATTTTGACATCACAATGCTCCATTGTGCCATCACAATGTTACATTTGATTTCACAATGTTCAGTTGTGTCATTACAGTGCTCCAGGATGTCATCACAATGCTCCACTGTGAAATCACAATCCTCCAATGTGACATCAAAATGCTCCAAATTCTCAACACTAAGGCCATGTGTGACATTATATTGCTCCAATATGTCATGACAATGTTACAATTTGACTTCGCAATGTTACAATGTGACATCAAAATTCTCCTGTGTGACATCACAAAGCTCCAATGTACCAACACTATCACCCCATGTGCCATTATATTGCTTCAATGTGCCATAACAATGTTACAATATGACTTCACAATATTCCATTGTGACTTCTGAATGCTCAAATTTGACATCAAAATGCTCCAGTGTGCCATTACAATGTTACAATATGACTTCACAATAATCCCTTGTGATGAAACAATGCCCGAATATGACATCAGAATGCTCCAATGTGCCATCACAATATTCCATTGTGCCATCAGAAT
>NW_008351972.1:10908-12879 GCF_000622305.1 Nannospalax galili | reverse complement strand
TGTTACATTCGTGCATTGTGATGTCATATTAGATTATTGTGGCATGACAATGGAGCATTTTGAAGTGAGATTGTCACAGTGTTATGGCACCATGGTGCATTGTGTTGTCACATTTGAGCATTGTGATGTGACAAGGAAATATTGTGAAGGCATATTGTTAAATTGTGATGAAATGTTGGAGAAATATACTGGCACTTGGGGAATTAGTGTTGACACTTTGTAGTATTGTGGCATCGTATTGAAGCATTGTCTAGTTACATTTGAAGATTGTGAAGTCATATGGTAAAAATCTGAATAGCATTTTGGAATATTTTGATGTCACATTGGTGCATTGTGAAGTCACATTGTAACATTGTGATGGGACATTGAAGCAATATATTGGTACATGGGGTGATAGTTTTGGCACATTGGAGCATTGCAATTTCACAATGGAACATTGCGAATTCATATTGCACATTGTGATGTCACCATGGATGATTTTCTTGTCACATTGGGGAATGTGGGTGAACATTGAGCACCGTGTCTGCATATTGAGCATGGTGACAACACAATGGATCATGGCAATGACACAATTGCGCATAGTTGATGGCCTCATGGAGCATTGTTATGGCACATGTGCCGATACAGTTGTCACATGGGAGCATTGTGATATTACATTGGAACATTGTGAAGTCATATTGAAAAAATTTTAATGGCACATAGTGCACTTTGTTTTCCCATTGGAGCATTGTGATGACAGTTTGGAGCATTGGGAAATCTTAATGTAACATTATGATGGCATCATGGAGCATTGTGATGTCACAATGGAACATTGTGAAGTCATATTGTAACATTGTGATGGCGCACTGGAGCTATATAATGGAATATGAGGCAATAGTGTTGGCACATTGGAGCAGTGTAATGTCACATTGGAACACTGTTATGTCACAATGGAACATTAAGTAGTCACATTTTAACATTGTGATGGCACATTGGAGCAATGTAATGACACACGTGGTGATACCATTGGCACATTGGAGCAATGTGATGTCACATTGAAGCATTGTGCTGTCACAATGGAATATTGTGGTCATATTGTCACATTGTGATGGCACCATAGAGCATAGTGATGGCACATGGGACATAGTGTTGGCACATTGGAACATTGTGATATCACATTGGAGCCTTGTGATGTCACTATGGAACAATGTGAAGTCATATTGAAACATTGTGATGACATCATGGAGCAGTACAGTAGCACAAGGGGTGATAGATTTGTCACAGTGGAGCAACATTGCAGGGGATTAGAGCCAGTGACCCCCACGCAGTGATTTTTGGGGATGAGTAAGCACACCATTCGCCAGCCCATGCCACCCCCAGTACCGGGTAAAAGCAGATGCAACAGGGAGCCTAGTCAATCAGGGACTCATTTAGTGCAGGTTCTACAGAGCTTATAAAGGAACATGGAAATCTCCCCTCCCCCCGAGGGTGTATCTTAAGGGTGGTCACGTTCTGTTGAGACACTCCTCAGCAGTGCGGAAGTATCCTTCAGACTTTTAAAGAAAGTCAGGCCACGCCCCAGTAACTTTCTCTCAGACTCTGCAAGGTGGGCCTATTACGGCCCCAAATCTCCCCCTTTTATTTTTATTTTAAGGCCGGACTCACTTTATTTCACAGGTTACCCACCTCATAGACAGCTCCCTGAGGAGAGATGGCTATCTCCTTCCTCTAATCGTATGGATTTCTGCCTGTCATAGGTTGTGTCATCTTTGATCAAGCCTTGCCAGTCATTGGACCATTCACCTGGCCATGTGCATGTCCTGTCTTAGGACTGATTGTCATGGGACATCTTACCCGTTCTTGGTTAAAAATACATCACGATTAATGGCAGCCACGTGGGTAATGCCAGCCTTTGAGAGTCTTAGTCTCAGCCTAACTCGGTTAGCCAAGCGTGGACAACTGGAGGGTGTCCTAGGGGAGTCCGTAATCATG
>NW_008351972.1:4263-10179 GCF_000622305.1 Nannospalax galili | reverse complement strand
AATGTAGCAAAGCACTGGAGAAAATGAGACTGAGCATGTTTAGACTTCTCTCCTGTATGAGCGGTAGACCAAAAGGCATGTGAGAATGTGTCGATGGACACAAAAATATACTTAGCTTTCCAAAAGGAGCATAGTGTGTGACATCCGTCTGCCACAAGGAATTGGCCTTGAGTCTCCTCGGATTTACCCCTGGCTGTTGCAGAGGCGGTACATGCAGAAAGTGTTGACAAGACTTACAGGTATGTACAATCGTCTTTAGGTCCTTGATGGGAACTTGAGGAATCCTCTCATGAAGTCCCCGCCAATTTACATGAGTGAGGTTATGTAACCCCTGAGCTTCATTCAGGCCTGATGACAGGACCTGGGTGGAAGCCACCTTGTCTGCCTCTGCATTGCCTTGGGATAAAAACTCAGGCAATCCTTGGTGCCCCCCAAGATGCTGTAACAAAATAAGGGCTTCTCTCTCTTTAAGGAGTGTAAGAGTCTGAATCATCAAGGGAGTAATGGGGTTCCCATCCAACTGGTTATGAGAAACTAATAGCCCTGGAAGAAGATTGACTACATACAGACTGTCAGAAATCAAATTCATGGGATCACTTATCTTTGTTAATGCTAAGGAAATGTTCATGAGTTCCTTGAATTTAGCTGAGCCATCACAAGTGTAGATATATCTTTTTGGTTTCTCATCTGCCCCCGGGTATAATACCACTGCAGATTCAAATCTTCCCCAATCAGTGAAAACATTGTAGGATTGTACTAAGGGCTCTCTCGGCCCTGGGATTCAGCAAGCGCTGCTGCCGGTGGGGCTGTAGCACTCATGGGTGGGTTGGATCCCCAGCCGCCCGTGGACCAGACGGGACAGGCCCCCGCCAGCCACCTTCCCCAAAGCTGGCCTTCCAAGCCGTCCCAGAGCTGGTTCCGGTGCACAGCCAATGGGGCGTTCTTGTTTTTTTAATGTGCCCCAGGGCTGCTGCAGGTCGCCAGCTGGGGTCGGTCCCTCGCCCGGCTTTCGCGGCTGCCCCTGACTCGCGCACACCTTAGTTCAAGGTGGGTCGGGTGGGCAGCTTTTGCCTCCGACCCTGTGCACTCTGCTCCCCCCTCCCTTCTGAAAAAAGCATCGATGGGTCCTGTTTTCATGGGTCGTAGGAGGCCCTTAAGCTCGCCAGGGCATGCCCGAAGTTCCGCTTCTTACTTTAGCTGCTTTTGGTTTCACTTCTGTTGCATTTCTGCATTCTTCCTCAAACTCTTCCCATGAATCCCATGTTTCCCCAATAAAAACATTAGCCCCAAGTAGCCAGGGAACCAAATGAACAGGCCCGCCCAAACCTTTTGAGCTACTGGATTTGATATATCCAATCCCCTGATTTTAATCACATCTCTCAGGGCTTCAAGTGGTGGTCCTTAGGCTTATTGATTGCCTTACCAATTTTTCCAGGGATTACTTACTTCTAACTTCCTGACAGGCCCCAATCCTTTTTCTTCTTTTTTCTTTTCTTCTTTTCACCTTCCTTCGAGCCCCACTTTGGGCGCCAGTTGCAGGGCGTTCAAGCAAGCAACACCCGCACAGTGATTATTGGGGATAAGTAAGCTGCCCCCAGTACTAGGGACAATCAGATGCAACCAGGAGACTAGTCAAGTGGGGTCACATTTATTACAGGTGTTACAGAGCTTATAAAGGCACCTGGAAATCCCCCCTCCGGATGGCATCATGGAGTATTTTGATGTAACAATGGAACTTTGTGAAATCATATTTTAACTTTTTGATGGCACATTGGAGCAATATAATGGCACATGCATCCACAGTTTTGGCACATTGGAGCATTCTTATGTTACAATGTAACATTGAGAAGTCATATTGTTGCATTGTGATGGCACATTGGAGCAATATTTTCTCACATGGGGAGACAGTGCTGGCTCACTGGAGTATTGTGATATCACATTGGAGCAGTGTGATGTCACAAAGGAATATTGTCAATTCATATTGTACCAATTTGATGTCGCTATGGAGCAATATAATTGCACATAAGGCAATAATGTTGGCACATTGGAGCACTGTGATGTCACCTTGGATCATTGTGATGTCATACTGTAACATTGTGATGGCACATTGGAGCAATATAAAGGCACATGGGGCGATAGTGTTGTTGCATTGGAGCATTGTTATGTCACATTGGAGCATTGTGATGTTACATTGGAACATTGTGTAGTCATAATCTAACACTGTGATGGCATATAGAACCAATATAACTGCACAAGTGGTGGTAATGTTGGCACATTGGAGAATTGTGATTTCACAATTAACCATTATGAATTCATATTGTAACATTGTGATGGCAGAGTGGAGCAAGATAAGGCACATAAGGAGATAGTTTTGGCACATTGGAGCATTGTCATGTCACAGTGGAACCCTGTGAAGTTGTATTGTTACATTGTGATGACAAAGTGTAGCAATATGATGGAACATGTGTTGATAGTGCTCGACATTGGAGCATGTTGGATTCACATGGAATATTGGGATGTCAAATTGGAACATTGTGAAGTCATATTGTAACCTTGTGATGGAATATTGCAGGAATATAATGATACATGGGGCCATGGTACTGGAACATTGGAGCATTGTGATGTCATATTCGAGCATTGTGAGGTAATATTGCAACATTGTGATGGCACCTTGGACATTGTGACCGCACATGGGGTGATAGTTTTCACACATTGGAAGATTGTGATGTCACGTTGGAGCATTATGATGTCACAATAAAACATTGTGAAGTCTTATTGTAATATTGTGATGGCACATTACAGCATTGGGATGTCACAATGGAACACTGAGAAGTCATATATGAGCCTTGTGATGGCACATTACAGCATTGGGATGTCACAATGGAACACTGAGAAGTCATATATGAGCCTTGTGATGGCACATTACAGCATTGGGATGTCACAATGGAACACTGAGAAGTCATATATGAGCCTTGTGATGGCACATTACAGCATTGGGATGTCACAATGGAACACTGAGAAGTCATATATGAGCCTTGTGATGGCACATTACAGCATTGGGATGTCACAATGGAACACTGAGAAGTCATATATGAGCCTTGTGATGGCACATTACAGCATTGGGATGTCACAATGGAACACTGAGAAGTCATATATGAGCCTTGTGATGGCACATTACAGCATTGGGATGTCACAATGGAACACTGAGAAGTCATATATGAGCCTTGTGATGGCACATTACAGCATTGGGATGTCACAATGGAACACTGAGAAGTCATATATGAGCCTTGTGATGGCACATTACAGCATTGGGATGTCACAATGGAACACTGAGAAGTCATATATGAGCCTTGTGATGGCACATTACAGCATTGGGATGTCACAATGGAACACTGAGAAGTCATATATGAGCCTTGTGATGGCACATTACAGCATTGGGATGTCACAATGGAACACTGAGAAGTCATATATGAGCCTTGTGATGGCACATTACAGCATTGGGATGTCACAATGGAACACTGAGAAGTCATATATGAGCCTTGTGATGGCACATTACAGCATTGGGATGTCACAATGGAACACTGAGAAGTCATATATGAGCCTTGTGATGGCACATTACAGCATTGGGATGTCACAATGGAACACTGAGAAGTCATATATGAGCCTTGTGATGGCACATTACAGCATTGGGATGTCACAATGGAACACTGAGAAGTCATATATGAGCCTTGTGATGGCACATTACAGCATTGGGATGTCACAATGGAACACTGAGAAGTCATATATGAGCCTTGTGATGGCACATTACAGCATTGGGATGTCACAATGGAACACTGAGAAGTCATATATGAGCCTTGTGATGGCACATTACAGCATTGGGATGTCACAATGGAACACTGAGAAGTCATATATGAGCCTTGTGATGGCACATTACAGCATTGGGATGTCACAATGGAACACTGAGAAGTCATATATGAGCCTTGTGATGGCACATTACAGCATTGGGATGTCACAATGGAACACTGAGAAGTCATATATGAGCCTTGTGATGGCACATTACAGCATTGGGATGTCACAATGGAACACTGAGAAGTCATATATGAGCCTTGTGATGGCACATTACAGCATTGGGATGTCACAATGGAACACTGAGAAGTCATATATGAGCCTTGTGATGGCACATTACAGCATTGGGATGTCACAATGGAACACTGAGAAGTCATATATGAGCCTTGTGATGGCACATTACAGCATTGGGATGTCACAATGGAACACTGAGAAGTCATATATGAGCCTTGTGATGGCACATTACAGCATTGGGATGTCACAATGGAACACTGAGAAGTCATATATGAGCCTTGTGATGGCACATTACAGCATTGGGATGTCACAATGGAACACTGAGAAGTCATATATGAGCCTTGTGATGGCACATTACAGCATTGGGATGTCACAATGGAACACTGAGAAGTCATATATGAGCCTTGTGATGGCACATTACAGCATTGGGATGTCACAATGGAACACTGAGAAGTCATATATGAGCCTTGTGATGGCACATTACAGCATTGGGATGTCACAATGGAACACTGAGAAGTCATATATGAGCCTTGTGATGGCACATTACAGCATTGGGATGTCACAATGGAACACTGAGAAGTCATATATGAGCCTTGTGATGGCACATTACAGCATTGGGATGTCACAATGGAACACTGAGAAGTCATATATGAGCCTTGTGATGGCACATTACAGCATTGGGATGTCACAATGGAACACTGAGAAGTCATATATGAGCCTTGTGATGGCACATTGGAGCATTGGAATTTCACATTGGAACTTTGTGATATCATATTGCAGCATGCTGATGGCACTGTGGTTCTTTGTGATGTAACACTGGAACATTATCAAATCATATTTTAACGTTGTGATGGTACATTGGAGCAATATAATCGCACATGTGTACATGGGTTGGCACATTGGAGCATTATGATGTTACAATGGAACATTGAGAAGTCATATTGTAGCATTGTGATGGCATATTGGAGCAATATATTTCCACATGGCGTGATAGTGTTGTCTCATTGGAGCATTGTGATATCACATTGAAGCATTGTGATGTCACAATGGAACACTGAGAAGTCCTATAATAGCATAGTGATGGCACACTGGAGCAACATAATGGCACATGGGGCGATAGTATTGATACACTGTAGCATTGTGATGTCACATTGGAGCACTGTGATGTCATAATTGAACATTGTGAAGTCATATTGTAACATGGTGATGGCACACTAGAGCAATACAATGGCACATAGGGCAACGTGTTGGCACATTGGAGCACTGGGTTGTGACAATGGATCATTGAGATGTCATATTGTAGCATTGTGGTGGCCCATTGGCGAAATATATTGGCACATGGGGCGATAGTTTTGGCTCATTTGAGCATTGAGATATCACATTGGAGCATTGTGATGTCACAGTGGAACAATGAGATGTCATATAGTAGCATTGTGATGGAACATTGCAGCAATACAATGACACATGTGACAACAGTGTTGGGATATTGGAGCATTGTGATAACACCTTGGAATATTGTGATGTCATATTGTAATATTGTAATGGCACATTGGAGCGATATAAAGGCACATGAGGTGATAGTGTTGTTACATTGGAGCATTGTGTTGTCACATTCCAACATTGCGATGTCACATTGGAACATTGTGAAGACATTTTGTAACAATGTGATGGCACATAGGAGCAATATTATGGCAAAAGGGTCGATAGTGTTGGTACATTGGAGCATTGTGATGTCAGAATGGAACATATTGAAGTCATACTGTAACATTGTGATGGCACACTGGAGCAATATAATGGCACATGGGGTGATAGTGTTGGCATATTGGAGCATTGTGA
>NW_008351972.1:699-4062 GCF_000622305.1 Nannospalax galili | reverse complement strand
AGTGTTCACACATTGGAGCATTGTGATGTTCTATTGTGGGATTGTGAGGGGACACAGACCACCGTGTTTGCATATTGAGCATGGTGACAACACAACGGATCATTGTAATGATGCAAGAGTGCACTGTGATGGCACAATGAGCATTGTGATGGCACAATGGAACATTGTGAAGTCATACTGTAATCTTGTGAAGGCACATTGAAGCAATATAATGGCACATTGGGTCATAATGTTGGCACATTGGAAAATCGTGATGTCATTTTGGGGATTTGTGATGTCACAAAGAAAATTGTGATGACACACTGGGACATTGGGATGTCACATCGGAGGGTTTTGAGCCAACATTGATCCCAGTGTTTGCATATTGGGCATGTTGAACTTCAAAATGGATCCTTGTAATACAGAATGGGGCATTGTGATGGCACAATGAGCATTGTGATAACATAATGGAACATTTTGAAGTCACATTGTAACATTGTTGGAACAATAAAATGACACATTTGGCTATAGTGTTGGCACATTGGAGCATTGTGTTTTCACAATGGAATATTGTGAAATCATGGTATAACATTGTGATGTCACGTTGGAGCATTGCAATATCACAAGGGTGATTGTGAAGGGACACTGAGCACCGTGTTTGTATGTTGAGCATGGTTATGACACAATGGACCACAGGAAAGACACAATGGCTAATTGTGATTGCACTGTGGCGGTTTGTGATGTCTCAATGAATAATTCTGATGACACATTGGAGCATCGTGATGTCACATTTGCAGATTGTGATGTGACATTGAGCACCAAGTTTGCATTTTCAACATGGGGACGACACATTGAATCACTGTAATAACAAAAGGGCACATTGCGATGGAACAATTAGTATTTTCTTGTCACAAAAGAATATTGTGAAGTCATATTGTAACATTGTGATGGCTTATTGGAGCAATACAATGGCACATGGGGCTATATTGTTGGCGCTTTGGAACATTGTGATGTCACATTGGATCATTGTGATAACAAATTGGAGCATTGTGATGACACATTAAAGCATTGTGATGTCACATTGGGGGATTGTGAGGTGACATTGAACATGGTGTTTGCATATTGACGATGATGATGACACAGTGTACCTTTTTAATGGCTCAATGGCACATTGTGATGTCTCGGCACATTGTGATGATACGTTGGAGTATCGTTATGTAATATTGGGAGATTGTGAGGAGAAATTGAGCCCTGTGTTTGCATATTGAGCATGGTGATGACACAATGGATCATTGTAATGACACAATGGTGCACTGTGATGTCACATTGGAGCTTTGTGATGACACATTGGAGCATTTTGATGGCACATGAAAAACTGTAATAGCAAATTGGAATATTGTGATGACACATTGGGACATTATATTTGCACACACAGCATTGAGATGACACATTAGGGCCCTTGTGAGGGCACAGTCAGCATTGTGATGTCTCTTTGAGCATTGTGCTGACCCTTTGTACCATGGTGATGTCACAGTGAAGCATTGTGATGATGCATTGGAGGATTATGGTGTTACATTGGGCGATACGGAGAGATCATTGAGAACTGTGTTTGCATATTGAGCATGGTGACAACACAATGGATAATTATAATTACACAATGCTCATTGTGATGGCACAATGAAACATTAGGAAGAAATATTTTTACATTGTCATGGCACTTTGAAGAAATATAATAGCACATGGGGCCATAGTGTTGGCACATTGGAGAATTGATATGGCCCATGAAACATTGGAATACCAAATTGGAATATTGTGATCACATATTGGGGCATTATGTTTTCACACATCATTGTGATGACACGTTAGAGGCCTTGTGAGGGGACATTCAGCGTTGTGATGCTCCATTGAGAATTGTGGTGACATATTGGAGTATTGTGATATCACAGCAGAGCATTGTGATGTCACATTGGGGGATCGTGAGGGACATTGAGCACTGTGTTTGCATACTGAGCATGGTGATGACACAATGGATCATTGTAATGATATGATGGCGCATTGTGATGGCACAATGAAGATTCTAATGGCTCAATGGAACATTGTGAAGTCATATTGCTGTTTTGTGATGGAACATTGGAGCAAGATAATGGCCCATGGGGCTATAGTGTTGGCACATTGGAGCATTGTAATGTAAGCTTGGAGCATTGTAATGTCAAATTGTAGTGTTGTGATGTCACATTGTAGCATTGAGATGTCACATTGGGGAATGGTGAGGGGACATTGAGACATTGTTTGCATATTGACAATGGTGCCGACACAATGGATCATTTTAATCACACAATGGCGCATTGTGATGGCACAGTGATTATTGTGATGGTACAATGGATTATTAGGAAGTCATATTGTAACATTGTGATGACAGTTTGGAGCAATATAATGGCACATGGGGACACAGTATTTGCAAATTGGAGCATTGTGATATCATATTGGAACATTGTGATGTCACACTTTGGGATTGTAATGGCACATGGGGCCATAGTGTGGACATATTGGAGCATTGTGAGGACACAATCAGCATTGTTGTAGCAAAATGGAATATTGGGAATTCATATTGTAATATTGTGATGCCAAATTGGAGCAATATAATTGTACATGCGGTCATTGTGTTGGCACATTCGAGCACTGTGATGGCACAATGAGCACTGTGATAGCAAAGTGGAATATTGGTAAGTCATATTGTAATATTGCAATGACAGTGTGGAGCAATATAATGGAACATGTGGCCAGAGTGTTGGCACATTGGAACATTGTGATGTAAACTTGGAACAATGTGATGTCAACTTGTAGTATTGTGATTTCACATTGTAGCATTGTGAAGTCATTTTGAGGATTGTGAGGGGAAACTGAGCACCGTGTTTGCATATTGAGCATGGTGACGACATAATGGATCATTTTAATGACACATTGGCACATTGTGATGGCACAATGAGTATTTTGATGGCACAATGGCACATTGTGAAGTCATATTGTAACATTGTGATGGCACATTGGAGCAATATAATGGCACATGGGGCGATTGTGTTGTCACATTGGAACATTGTAATGTCATATTGGAGCACAGTGATGTCACAATGGAACATTGTGAGTCATATTGTTACATTTTGATGACAAATTGGAGCAATATTCTGGCTCCAAGTGGTTCTTGACAAGAGTGCTGTTTGACAAAGTTCCAGCTGAACGCCAATGACCACTATTCTTTTGTTGCATATCCCTTCCCAAATTACTCCTGGTTTTTGTAATTTGTATAACTTTGTCTTCTTTAAGTATTCTGAGAATCAACTCTGATGATGGAATGGGAAACTAAACCATGGAAATCTCTTTTTTTAG
>NW_008351972.1:0-474 GCF_000622305.1 Nannospalax galili | reverse complement strand
ATTTCTTCCTGAATGGTTTGGTATAAGGAAAAACTATTTGGCTTAGGGAAACTCCCTCTTGGATAGAAAGATTTGCTAGGTCAGTAAAAAGCTGGTCATGCATGACCTCTGAAGAAAAATTGCCTATTCTTTTACAAAGACTAAAAGATATTCAAAAAGCCCTTAAAGATAAATGGCAACAAAATAATAAAGGATATTGAAATGAAGAAAATAATCATATGACTCAAAGTTTACAAACCGTTCAGGAAGAAATAGCAAAAGGGAGAGGAGAAAGATAAATTTGAAAATTGGTTAGACAATAAATAAAAAGAGCTGATCATTCCCGTTCCCATGAGAAAAATAATTTTCTCAAATATACACTCCAATCTGTATATATTAAAATCAAAGAATTAAAGGGAAAATGGGGAAAGGCTGTATTACACCTCTATGGTAAAACAGAAACTGCAAGGCTATAAAGAAAACAATAAAGACATT
>NW_008351971.1:0-274 GCF_000622305.1 Nannospalax galili | reverse complement strand
TAGCCTGCACTCCTACCCTCAGGCCTCTCTTGGTGTAAGTCTATCACAGAGTCCTCTGTGCCTTGACTCCCCCAGCCTCATCAACCCTTCCATCTCTCCGGCTGTTCTCTACTCCTAGTTTGGGCCCTGCACCATTCCTAGTATTGGGTCCCCAGACACCTGGGGAACCAATACTGCTTCCTGATCCCTTTCACGCAGACCAACTTGGTGCCTTCTTTGGGCTCCAAGAGCACTGCTTATGTACCTGGCCCTACCCTCACCTCTCTCTGCTTCC
>NW_008351970.1:0-508 GCF_000622305.1 Nannospalax galili | reverse complement strand
AAGTCTGTCAGATATTTATTTCATTTATCTACAACTTATAATAAAACTTTAAATTATTCTATTAAAAACATTTCAGCACTCACCTTTAAACAATGCAGTGTATCACTTTTTGTGAACATCTTAAACTTGGTTAGTTCTCCAATAAAACGGAGAGTTTTATTCTTTGTTTCAATGTTGTTCTGGTCCTTTTTCCACACCTATAAATTAAAAGACATTGTTAATCAACATTTTGGATCCCTGTGATAAGGAGTACTATTTTAATGTTTGAATTCACTCCAAATATTTCAAATAAACTGGGTGGGATTTCTTGTCTTCAAATTATTTTAGGTTAAGGAAAACTTTGCCTATGTGACACCAGTCCTATGAGATGCTCTGCAAAAGAGCTCCATAATCAAATAGTTTGGGGAGTCATCACACTATTTTTTTTTTCAGGCTTAAAGAAAAACTTCTTAATTTAACTGTTACTCAGATTTATTTAGCACTGTAAGTCTTCTTTCACCACTACCAG
>NW_008351969.1:0-570 GCF_000622305.1 Nannospalax galili | reverse complement strand
GGAAATTAAGAAGTAGGAATTGGAAAAAAAGAGGTCAAATTATCCCTATTTCAGATCCCAAAAATCCCACTAGGAAACTGTGAGAATTGATTAATACTTTCAGTAAATAGGCAGGATTCAAAACCAACCTTCAAAAATCAGTAGCCTTCCTATATACCAATAACAAGCAATCAGAAAAAGTACTCAAAAAAAAAACCCTCATTCTCAATTGCCTCGAAAAAATATTTAGGAATAAACCTAATGAAATAAACTAAAGATCCCTACAATGAAAATTTCAAAATAAACCTAACCAAAGGCATTAAAAATCTCTATAATGAAAAATTTAAATCCCAAAAGATAGAGATGGAAACCTACCATGATCATGAATTGGAAGAATTAATATTCTGTAAATTACCATCTCAACCAAAACAATTTATAAATTCAATGCAATGCCAATCAAAATACTCACAACGTTCCTCACAGAGCTTAACAAAATCATCCCAAAATTTCATATGGAATCACAAAAGATCCCAGATAACCAAACAATCTTGGACAAAAAGGATAATGCTGGGAGCATCACCATACCAGATC
>NW_008351968.1:0-277 GCF_000622305.1 Nannospalax galili | reverse complement strand
GAAACAGAACTAACATATATATTAGATTAGCTTACAGGATTGAGTCCAAGCTGTTCAACTCTGGCTGCACCACACTGCAGAGGCTGAAAATCTGGTAGCTAATCAGTCCACTAGACTGAATGTCTCAGTAGTCCCAATCTGGTGCTGAAGGCCAGGAGGATTCATGAGGTCTGTTAGTCTTCAGTCTATGTTGGAATTCAAAGAAATTGGTCACAGCAGCAAGATAAACTCACCAGTGAGAGAGAAGGCAAACAGGCTAAAACCAAAAGCTCCCTCT
>NW_008351967.1:0-788 GCF_000622305.1 Nannospalax galili | reverse complement strand
GCCCCTCCTCTGTCGATTATTTACACAGTGAGGATCCAGTGAGGACCAGAGGTAACTTTTATTTACTATTTTTATTTTCCATGTACAAATGTATTGTCTGCTTGTATATAAGTTCACCTGTGTCATGTGATGCCTGAAGAGGTCAGAGAGGACATCAAATCCCTGGAATTGGAGTTACAGACAGGTGTTAGCCGCCATCTGGTCATCGGACCGGGTCCTCTGCAAGAGCAGCCTTAACTACTGAGTCATCTTAACTACTGAGTCATCATCTTTCCAGTGGCAAACTTTTTTTTTTTTTTGAGACAAGGTCTCGTGTACCCAGGCTGGCTTCAATCTCAATATGTAGCCAAGGAGAACCCTGAACTCCTGACCCTTCTGCCTCTGCCTCCAGAGGGCTGGGATTACATGTGAGCACATCACACCCAGTTAATGCACTGTTAGGGGTCAAACCCGGTGCACTCTACTGAGCCACAGCCCCAGACCCACAAATTCAGATTTTTTGGATTTCTTGGGTGTGGGGATATTTACAAATTAAAAAATTAGGTGTCTTGGGATGGAACTAAGCCTAAATGCAAAATAAATGTTTCTCACATAACTTATACACATTGCCTGAAGACAATTGCACACAATTTTTAAAAATTTGTGCACAAAACAAGTCATATACTTTTTAAATTTTTTATTATTTTTATTTTATGTGTACGAGTGTATGGCCTGCACGTATGTAAGTGCACCCATGCTCTTGTTGTGCAACACCAGCGGAGGTCAGAAGAGGGCGTCGAATCCCTGGA
>NW_008351966.1:0-783 GCF_000622305.1 Nannospalax galili | reverse complement strand
ATACTTTTATTTGTTTGTTGTGGTAGATCACTAGACAGTGACACAAAGTAGAGACTAATAAGAGACACATCTTTCTCCCTGTCAGGATGTCCACTGTTCTTCACTGTCTAGATCTTTACAGAATATTGCTTTCTTCTAACCAAGTCTTACAGAAAGCGTACCTATATTCAGAATGAGTATCCCTTATCCAAAATGCTTGAGAACAAAAAACTTTGTATTTCAGGCTTTTCTAGGGATTACAAAATATTTTGATGTTCAGGACCTGTTCAGTGATGACATCCAAGTTTAAAGACAGAGTTTGTTTATGTTTCAAATTCACTTTCTATACACAGATTAAAGGTATTTCATATAGCATTTTAGCACGGCTGAATTTTTCCTTCACCACCTGAGCTCATGAACATTCCTACTGAGGCATCAAGTCAGCAACCAGAGGGTCCAGATTAGGAGCTTTCTTTATACTTGGACTGAGGTCATTCAACCTATATGATAATGGGATTTGTGACAAAGTTCTATAATGAGCATTTTTAACATTTTATTCTCAGATTTAAAAACTTACATGCTATATTCTTGGGGGTAGTTTTGTGTTAGGAAATAGGTGACATGTAGATCCTATCTCTGCAAGCTCATAGTGAAGGTATTTGTGTCTTTTACATGTTTTCATTTTTGGGAATAATGCTACATTTGGAACTATTGAACAGGCCATTAAAGGAGAGATGAAGACTCTTGCTGTGTCTCTAAAGACATTGATCCCAAAGATGAACAGGATCACCCAGAAAGAGCATA
>NW_008351965.1:0-952 GCF_000622305.1 Nannospalax galili | reverse complement strand
CTAATTCCAGCACCCACAGGGCAGCTAACAACCATATGTAACTCCAGTTCCGGGGGACCTGACACACTTTTCTGGCCTCTGTGAGCATTATACAACATGGGTACCCTTGCATACATGCAGGCATTAAAAAAAAAAGTGATTTTTTTCAAACTTTTTTATTATTTTAATTATACGAATACATGTGTGTTTGTGTACCAGAGTACAAGTGCTCAAGGAGGCCACTGGATGTTGGGTGCTGGGAACCAAACTCAGGTCCTCTGCAAGAGCAGTATGTGCTCTTAACTGCTGAGCCATCTCACCAGCCTGATACTGAATTTTTTATATGGAGTGAAACAAGAAACTAGTAATCACAGCTGGTCTACAGTAGCTACTGTTAGGTATGAATGTTAAGTTCATGCTTTAGCTCATTTTATACTCCTGAGGACCCTTTCAGTAGTTACAATTATTGTCTCCTCCATATTTATAGGAGGTGCTATGGACATTTGGAGGCAGACAGGTCTTTATTCTGGGGCTATCTTATGCATGCCCCCACCCAGGAGAGCTAGTAGTAGCACACCTATCCCCTGTAGTGCTATGTTGTGTTTTGTGATAAGGTCTGCCTATGTAGCCCAGGCTGATTTGCAACTCATGATTCATCTGCCTCAGTCTCTCAGGAGCTGCTGGCACGTGCCACCATATGCCCCTATAGTCTTGAATACCAACTGTTTCCTAACCAAACTCCCTCTAATGAAAATGAATGACTTCAATGTAGACAAAGAATAGGTCATTTGCCCATGCTACTAGTAACTGGAGAGCCAGAATTTAAACTCAGGCATTTTGACCCTGTAGTCTAAGCTCTACCTTCTTCCCTACATGACAGGTATATATTAGGCTACTTAACTCACTACACCTCAACTATGCAAAAGCATGCACTGGAAATTGGAAATGGACAAAAGAAAATGTCAAAGAGGCC
>NW_008351964.1:0-324 GCF_000622305.1 Nannospalax galili | reverse complement strand
TAAAGCAGACCTGTGTCACTGAACCTGGTCTCCTGTGTCTGAATGCAGCTATGCTGACACAGTGTCCTCACCAGCCCTGGGGTCTGGGCCTGGGCAGAAGTGGCGACGACAGGAGGCAGCATCGGGGGAGCAGAAGAGCAGCCTCAGCCCAGGGCAGGCAGAAGAGTGGCCTCAGCCCAGGGTGAGCTGAGGAGCAGCCTCGACGCCCGTGAGAACAAAGGAGTGGCACCCACGAGAATGGAGGAGCGGCTGCTGCTGGTGGTGACCGCAGGTTGATGTACATAAAATGATTTTAAATTCAAAATCTGCTTCTGTCATACATTA
>NW_008351963.1:0-735 GCF_000622305.1 Nannospalax galili | reverse complement strand
CTAAACCCAACTCTAACCCTAACCCGAACTTGATTCCAAATCCGAACTTGAATCCTAATCCTGACCCTAACCTGAAGACTGCCCCGACCTAGAAGCCTAAAGATAACCCTAACCCAAACCTGTAACCGGAACGCAAACACTAACCCTAAAAGGAACCTGAACCAGAACCCTAACCCGAACACCAAAACTAACACGAAAGTGAAACCCAACTCCAACCCTAGCCGCAGTCACAGCCCGAGCCACAGCCCCAGGCTGAACTCGAACCCTAACCAGAAACCTAACCCAAACAAAAAACCTAACCCTAGCCCTAGTCCTATCCCTACCGTTAGCACTAACACTTTACCTAAAACCTGAACCTAACCCCAGCACCGGTCCGATCTCTAGCCCTAACCCCAGCCTTCACCCTAACCCCTAACCTCTAATCCGGAATCCTAACCCTAACCCTAAAACATAATCCTAACCCTACCCTTGACTCTAACCCCAACCCTAACGCTAACCCTAACCTGAACCCTAACCCTAACCCTGACCTAACCCTAACCCTAACCTTAACCCTAACCCTAACACTAAACCTAACCCTAACCCTAACCCCTAACCCTACTCCCTAACCCTAACCCTAACCCTAACCCTAAACCTAGCCCTAGCCATAGCCCTAGCCATAGTGCTAGCCCAAACCCTAACCCTAAACCTAACCCTAACCCTAGCCCTAATCCTAGCTCTAGCCCTAGCACCAACCCT
>NW_008351962.1:0-318 GCF_000622305.1 Nannospalax galili | reverse complement strand
AAGAGGGCCACTTCATTCTGATGAAAGGAACAATAAACCAAGAAGATATTATAATTATGAACATATATTCACCAAATCTGGTACACCCAACTTCATAAAAACAATACTACAGGGCTTTAAGACCCAGATTAATCCCAACTCATTAATAGTGGGGGACTTCAATACCCCACTGTCTCCATTAGATAGGTCAACAGGGCAGAGTTAACAGAGAGATATCTGAATTAAACAACACCATATAACAAATGGACCTAACAGACACCTACTGATTATTCCACCCAAGCACCAAAGGACATACTTTCTAGTCAGTGCCCCATGGAA
>NW_008351961.1:9685-10740 GCF_000622305.1 Nannospalax galili | reverse complement strand
ACACACACACACACACACACACACACGATAAATAAGTGTAACGGATAAAGTTCAGATGTATCACACTATACATTTGTAACCCCAGATACACGGAGTATTAAATGTACTAAAATTGCTTTAGAATAGTTTTTCATAAAGTGATCATTTAACAGACTTTAACAGAGGAACTGGAGTTACAGATTCTTGTGAGCTGCCATGTGGGTGCTGGGAACTGAACTTGAGTAAGAGCAGCAAGTGCTTTTAACCACTGAGCCATTGCTCCAGTCAAGACTTAATATTTCTATTACATGCAGAGTAAACTTTACTTGATCTTGAATGTTACTGTTTGTAGGAATTGTATCCTCCTGTAACTTCCATTATGAAAAGGAAATTTAGGATAAATATATTTCACACACATCATTTTATATGTATCATATAGCCTTAATAAGAACTTACATTTATCAGAAGGCTCTGTGGCCCAATTCATAGTATATTGGGCTTCTAGAAAACTTACATTTATCAATTGCATATTAAGACTATCTGGCTAGCAAGATGGCCCAGTGGGTAAATGTGCTTGCCCCACAAGCCTGACAACCTGCCTTTGATCCCTGAAATTTAGGGTAGAAGGAGAGAACCGACTCTTGAAAGTTGTCCCCTGGTGCCACATGTCCACCTTGGCATTCATACCCCCCTCCCACATCAGATGTACATGTGCACAATAATAAATTAAAATATTTAAAGAGTATTCCTGGAAACCCACACAATCATGTAATAAAAGGAGGGTTTTTCAACCTCCGTTTCCAGAATTAACATTTGAAAGTTACAGACCCAAATCCTTCCACCAGTTAGCATCTAAAACCAGCAGACCCCAAACCATTTTACAAGTAAGTTCAAAATTAATTTCGCAATTAGTTAACGTTTTGGTTAGCCTGAGATAAGGTCCTTTTATAATCAGTGCTTCTTGCATCTCAAATTAATTCAGTTAACTGTCAAATTCATATATGTTAGCTAACAGCTTTTTCAAAGGGGAGGGAGAGAGAGAGAGAGAGAAGCAATAGCTCCTATATATTAATGGA
>NW_008351961.1:0-752 GCF_000622305.1 Nannospalax galili | reverse complement strand
TCATATGAGAGTCCATTAGAATTTCTTGACAAGGGCTTCCAAAAGCATCCCCCTATTGGGTTCCTCGTTTTTCTTTTGTCTTCTGAGGCTGGACTCGAGAGTGATGGATTCAGGATTTGCTTTCAGGTATTTTGATAGCTGCTGGAGTGGTTAGGATCAGTGTCAGGTCCCTCTCAAAGACTTCTAGATAGGGGGAGAAAACAAATTTATCCATCATTTTAGAACAATAGCTGGTTGTCTCCTTTAGCTACAGGTGGGCACTACAGTATTGGAGACCAAGATCTGAAGTCTTATATCTGAACAGCACTTTCTGGTTAGGAACAAAATCATCAATGAGAAATAATTGTCTAAATAACTTTTTATATAGACTTAAGCCTAATGTCTGGGACGGGTAATCCCTTGAACTCTTCAAGAAATATACTGATGACTTTACTCTTGGGTTATACTTTCCTTTTGGGTGTTTAAGACTATATAGTTGGCCCAAATAAATCTATTTTTACACTTAAGGTCGTTTGAGGATCTGTTCCTCAGGGTTCACATGGTCTTCTGCAAGAACAGCCAATGTTCTTAACTGCTGAGCCATGTCTCCAGCCCCGGATTTTGTTTCTTTTTTAAAAAAATATTTTATTTGTTATTTTTATTTTATGTGTATGAATGTATCACCTGCATGTATGTGAGTGCACCGTGTTGTGCAATGCCTCGGAGGTCAGAAGAGGGCTTTGGATTCCCCCGGAACTGGAGTTAAGGATGGT
>NW_008351960.1:0-437 GCF_000622305.1 Nannospalax galili | reverse complement strand
AAAAAATAATAAAGACAGAAATGATAAAGGTGCAGCTCTGAAACAATGGAAGACCCAGCTAATTTAAATTAAAAAGAAAAACAGTAATAGAGTCTCATTAAATACACTGACCGGTGTCTAAACGTGATCAAAAGTGAAGATGACTTGAATCAGAACTGGTTGGTGTGAATTCACATACCCCTTAGCAAAGAAAGCAAGATGTTGGCAGAAGAAGCCAGTGGAGAGAGAAAAGAACAGAAATTTCCCAAGATGGGGCATGGAAAGATGGTTCAGTGCTTAAGAGCACTGGGTGCTCTTGTGGAGGACCCAGGTTCAATTCCCAGTACCCACATGGTGGCTAACAACCATCTGCAATTCCAGATTTCATGATATGGGTGCACTTACATACATGCAGGCAAAACACTCATAAACATAAAACAAAAATAATAAAATGCATT
>NW_008351959.1:0-280 GCF_000622305.1 Nannospalax galili | reverse complement strand
GGTTGCATGAAGTTCTGGGTTTATCTTCCCCTATTAAAAAAAAATCCATTGCCCATTGGGATTCTGCCCTAATTAGGGCATTGATATACATACATATTTTTTTCCTTTTTTTTCTTTTTCTCTTTTTTTTTTAATTCTTTTAGAGACAGGGTCTCCCTGTAGCCACAGCTGGCCTGGAATTCGCTATGTAGACCAGGCTGGCCTTGAACTCATGGAGATCTGCCTGTCCCTGCCTCCCAAGTGCTAGGATTAAAGTGGTGTGCCACCATGCCCAGCATAT
>NW_008351958.1:7970403-7982545 GCF_000622305.1 Nannospalax galili | reverse complement strand
GTAAAACAAATAAATACTAATCAGGGTTCCAGGGAAAATGAGATTCCCTGAAGAAAATTTCTCTGTTCTTTTCTAGCTGAAACAAACCAAGCCCCCTGAGATGGAAAATCCTGGTTGGAAAGTCTTCGCCGCTGTGCTCATCATTGCCGCATTTGCCATCACCATCTTCATTATTACATCAGTTATTTTGGATCTTCTGGAAAAGCTCCAGAAAAGCTAAGATGTGGACCCTTTGCCTAATTACCCTAGGGACTCTCATTCATATGAGTGACATGACCAATCCTCATATGTCTGTGCAGGTTACTTGGATAATCACCAATCTAGAAACTGGGAATCCTGAGTTAAAGCTGTCCGCTGTTCATCCCCCCAATACTTGGTGGCCTCCACTAGATGTGGACTTTTGTACCCTGGCAGATGGGGCATGGGATTATAGTGTGGCAGCTGTCAGTAGGGATATAGAGATGTCTTCAGTGGGATTTAATTGTAAATTTAAGTCGGGAGTCCAATTTCTCAGACAAAAGAAATTTTATGTCTGTCCAGGACCCCAATATACGCTTAGCTGTGGGAGACCTGATCAGTATTACTGTCCATGTTGGGGATGTGAGACCACTGGCCATGCTCCTTGGTTAAGTTCTGCTCATGGAGATTATATCACTGTTATGCGTAACACCACAAACCCCCCATGTGAGCTGGCTTGGGGACCTGAGCCCCACTTCTGCAATCCCCTACTCTTTAGATTCACTGATAAAGGAAAACAGTTTACTGGTTGGGATGGTGTCAATACCTGGGGCTTACAATTATACCTCCAGAGAGCTTCAGGTGACCCTGGAATCTTATTCACCATCACAAGGTGACAAGCGCCCCTTGCCACAGCAATAGGATCTAATCCTATCCTTGTCTCAAGACTTATTTCGGACCCCAAAACTAACAAACCCTTGATTTCACCTCCTCCCATTTTCAGGCCATATCCTGCCGCTGAAGGAAGATCCACTAAACAGTCTCTTAAACCCTTTTCTCCAATCCGCCTTTACCAGCAGTCCTTAGATTTTATTGAAATCATAAATCAGGCCTATAACCTTTTCAATGCAACTAACCCTGAACTAGCTAAATCATGCTGGCTTTGCTATACTGTGGCTCCTCCTTACTTGGAGGGGATTGCTACTTTCGGCCCTTACACTATCTCTCATAATTCTTCTTACTGTAAATGGGGTTCTACACCAAAAATTACCTTGGAACACACTTCCAGGTCAGGACTGTGCATTGGTACAGTCCCAAAGCAGTATTCCTCCCTTTGTAATCAGACCGAGACCTTTTTTGCACCCACCGGTACCTTTGTTCTCCCACCTCCCAACACTTGATGGGCTTGCTCTTCAGGACTAATGCCTTGTGTCTCCGGGAGTGTCCTTAATACAGGAGGCTTCTGTGTTCTTACTCTTCTTTTTCCTCATCTAGTATACCATTCAGAACAGGAGGTCCTGCTGTCATACTCGCCCTTGCTCTCTCCCTCGCTGCATTATAAAAGAACTCCTGCAGTCATAGCCTTAACCCTTGCAACTTTAATCAGCAGCTGTGTGGCTGCGGAGATAGGTACAGGAGCTACTGCACTGATACAGGGGCGAGATCAATATAATGCTTTACACACCAGCTTAGACCTTGACCTTCAAAGAATAGAAGAATCTATAACTAAGCTTCAAGATTCTGTTGGCTCATTGGCAGAGATAGCTTTACAAAACTGCAGAGGGTTGGACCTCTTGTTCCTGCAGCAAGGGGGATTGTATGTAGCTTTAATGGAGGAATGTTGTTTTTATAGAGATCATGCAAGTATTATTAAGGACAACATGGCAAAAATCAGGAAAGGATTGGAGATCAGAAGAAGACAACGGCTGGAGTCTCAAGGATGGTTTGAGTCTTTATTCAACAAATCCCCATGGCTGACCACTCTCATATCCACTCTCTTAGGACCCCTGACTATTCTATTTTTATTAATCTCCCTTGGACCCTGTGTGGTCAGACGACTCATGGTATTTGTCAGACAGCAGATAGAGGCTCTTCAGGAAAAACCAATACAGGTCCATTATCATCGCCTTGATCTTATGGATCGAGAGTTGATAGGGATGCACTGCTAAGATGGCGCTACTAGCCATCCCCCTTGAGAGATGAACTGGACAGTAAATGAAGGGTACGTGAGAATCCCCCCTTGATGGCAACCTAAGACAGGACGGTAGTCTAATGCTACTACCTTATCCAATGACAGGTAAGCCCTTGGGGAAGGATACTCCAACCTAAGACAGGCGCAGTTCCCTAAGGGTCTAGCAGCCTTTGATCCCTAAAACTCTATAAAGTAAAAAAGGGGACCTGTTGGGAGCCTGAGGCTCAGCCATTTCTCAAAACTGCTGGCAGACCTGAGTTGGTGACCTTTCCATTCTGTCCACAACCTTGGCTCACAGCCGGGGCCAACAGACTTGGCCCACAACCTTGGCTCACAGCTGGGGCCCACAACCTTGGCCCAAGGCCTTGTTCTCCTTTCCAGTAAATAGCCCTGTTCTCTGTTAATCAGTAGATTCCTCCCTTAGAGTACATCAGGGCCCCTGTGTTCTGACCAATATGATTACTCACTCTTTACTCCTTTGTTCTCATGCTCTATTTAACCTCATACTTGAGCTACAATAAATGAGACTTGATCAGAACGCTGTCTTGTCTCCATTTCTTTTGTCTCTTGCCCCATCCACATGCCCACTCCCCAATCCAGGTACCCCGCGTTGCTGACCCCACAGGCCGGGGCAAGAGGGAAGAGGGAAAATAATAGCAAAATTCAGGCTTCATTGAGAGTGTATCCCAGAAATTTCTAGGAGTCTGCAGAAATTCAGGTTGGTCCTTGAATTACATATGCTGCTGCTGCTGCTCCAGATGTATATGGATCCCAATGGCAATTATCATATGACCAGACAGTCTATTAGCCATGTATCCTACTAAAATTGGAAAGTCTAAGAAGAAATTAAAAAGCAGTTGGAAACTCTCAGTGTGTTCTCTAAGTACTCACTATGTGTATGTATCCCCTTTTCAAGAGATGAAATCTCTGAATGCAATCCTATTTGTGCACAGAGACTGCAGGATTTCTGTGTGGTATACAGTCCTCACTATTAGGTCTGCCTGTGGATCCTTGTGAGCTAATGGCCCATAAAGAAGAGACATGTTTCAGGTTTGTGTGCCCATTATACAGGGTTCAGTAGAGATAAGATTAATGACATTTAATTCCCTGTTTAGAAAATGTAATGCTAAGGTATGGCACAGGATTTTTTAAAAAAATTTTATTGAATTTTTGTGTATTTCATATAGAACATCTAATCAATCTTAAACATCTTTATTCCCCCTTCCCCTTGGCACCCTACCATAGCCCCCACCCCATTGGAATTCATTCATTCTGTCATTTGAGTTAATGTCTATTGTGTCAAGTTAGTGTCCCCACATGTTCCTCAGTGGCAGTTCATCTACTGAGGTCTATTCAGCCTATCTACAGTCCCTCGCTTTAGGAAGATCAGTTCTTCACCTACCAGGAATCAGTTGCCAATATTTCTTCAGCTAAGATTGGGGTCTGCTGTCCATTTCCCCAGTTCTATGCTGGGTTTTTGTGTGCTTGTTTGCATGGGTCTTGTGGATGCTGACACCATTGCTGTAGGTTCATATAAGCAGGGTCCCAGGAGCTCACAGGCCTCTATTTCCAAATGGTCTTGTACCTCCTCCCTGGCTCTTACAATCTTTCTGCTTCCTCTTCTGCAATGGTCCCTGAACCCTGGGTGGGTGAAGTTTAATATAAGAGTCCTGTCCAAGGACCAAGACTCTGCAGACTCTATGCTTTGACCATGTGTGACCTTTTGTGACCTTTTGTGTTCCTGGCCCTCTGTTGCATGAGGGAGCTTCACTAATGAGAATTGGCAGATTCGTTAGTGTCCTCTTTATGTCTTGTTCTATTTTCCATGAGCCTTGGGTGTAGAGGTTGAATTGTAGATGTACCACTTAGGCTTGGGCAATTCACAGACCATGTCTGTGTGACACAGCATTTTTTAACATCTTCTGGGTAGAATTACAGAAACCCCTTTCTTCCTGATTGGAAAAAGTTCTTGTTTGCATACTGACACCTTGACTGAAGCCAGATTGCAGAGATGCATTGCTTCCCAGCATGCTCTACTGCTGCAAACTTGGAAGTCCTTGAGGGGCCATCTGATCTCAGCTTCTGTAAATCAACCTGTAGTTTCTCTAATCTAATGCCTCATACAATTAATGGGAATTCAGTCACTTTGCCTCTGATAAATTCCATGTTGGTATAAACACAAACCATATCTACTCTAAGCATAGTTTATAACCCTCAAAATTCAAATATTTTAAATCCTGGTGACTAATCTCTGCCCATCCATCTCCCCATGAAACAACAGGCTTAAAATGAGAAGTCAACCCTCTTCTAAGATCTCTAAGCTACTTTAGAATCTGACACTGGTTGGGAAATCTTTTTGATTCAGTTAGTGAAGCAGAATCAGTTGGCTTGTGTTTTTTTTCACATTTGAAATCCCAAATTAGTCAGTTCCCAGTCTACTTAGTATAAGCATCATGCAGAGAGAACTTTACAAATAAGCTAACTTACAGTCACCCTTTTTTCTATATATTTTTTCATGTATTTACAGTATTGTTAGTATTTCTAGATTTCATGCAATGACTTATCTGTCCTCCAGAGCACCAGAGGAAGTTTATCAAATGTTAGCCTTGGCATAATTGGGGTGCATCCTCTCAGCCTCTGACATTGTACTTTCACTACCTCACTACCTTCAATAAACCAAAGCTTATTTATTTGTGATCCTAGCCCAACCACCATTGATTGTTCGTCTATTTTCAGAAATATGAAGAGCAATGTCAAAATAAGCAGGTAAGTGAAAA
Source organism: Nannospalax galili (assembly GCF_000622305.1). Taxonomy (NCBI): domain Eukaryota; kingdom Metazoa; phylum Chordata; class Mammalia; order Rodentia; family Spalacidae; genus Nannospalax; species Nannospalax galili. The sequence goes on along the minus strand of NW_008351958.1, from coordinate 7,977,619 downwards.
TTTTTAACGGGACTAGGACATAGAAAAATCTACTTGATTTACCTTTATATTTCAAATAAAATGTTATATAAAATAATAAAAATTTACATATTTGTCCAAATTTAATAGGAGTTGACAGTAGATTTAAACGTTTAACAAATATAAACTTTGCCTAAACACGTAACATTAAGTATAGTAATGTGGTAAGGTGGCCATATTATCTGGCTCAGTACTTCTAAACTAGAGCAAAGCTTTTCACATTTGGGATCCCAAATCATCCAATTCCCAGTCTCCTCAGTTTTAGTAGCATGCAGAAAAAACTTTACAAATATGCTAACCTGTATTCACCTTTTCCTTTCTGTGTGTATATTTTGAATTTTTTATTAATTTATTTTTATTTTATGTGTTTGAGTATATTGACTTCATGCACGTAAGTTCACCCTTGTACTGCAGCACCCACAGAGGACAGAAGAGGATGGCGGATCCCCTGGAACTGGAATTCTAGACAGTTGTTTGCTGCCATATGAAAACTGGACCTCTGCAAAAGCAGCCAGTGCTTGTTACCGCTGAGCTCTGTCTAGCCCCTTTGTCTATATGTTTTAAACATTTGCAATATTATCCTTTCCCACCTTGGCAGGGGTCATTTGGCAATACCTGTAAGTGAATTTGATGACCATGACTGGGTGCAAGGAGGTGTTACTGGTAGAGATCAAGGACTCTGCAAAACATCTCACAAGTCTGAGATAGGCTTTCAACAAAGTTTCACCTTTTTCAAAATGTCTGTAGCGCTGAGACTCAGTCATCAGATAAAAGTGACTAGCTTTACACTGCATATAAAACCATAGGACTGGCACCCTAACCACTACATTGGCAAAAAAGACACTATGGCATTAGACAGACGATACTGTTCTGGTAATAGAGTTCTTATAAAGTGGATAAGGAAAATTAAAACTGGAACATTATTTGAAGAGATTCATTTTCTAGGCTATCTAAAAACCTGTGTCCTTGACAATTGATACTAGTCCCAGAACCTGCCAAAGTCTCCCTCAACATCAATATATTAATTGGTTTGACTAGGTGATGGGCACTGAATTAGCACAAAATCCCTTCGGTTCATGGAGCAAAATGAAGCTCTCCATGCATACACACTACCAGCGGTGGGTCAGTTACTTACTAGAGGCTGATTAGCAAAGTAATAAAGAGGAAAAAAACAATTATTTTGATGGATAGATGAACTCCAGAGTGTGTATACTAATTTAGTTATTTAATTTTCATTACACTTATGAAAAACTAGAATTTAATACTATGCAGATTTCTTTGGGGAGTTTCATTTTTAATTAGATATGACTTGGGCTGACTCTTTTCCCACTGCTGAAATAATATACAAAACCAGTGCCACTGTGTGTGAGTGTGTATGCACATGCACTCCAAGCAGGTTATTGCAATTGTATACATAATTTTATTTCTTCACACATACACCCAGATGGGTCTTCCGTGGAACACAATTAAATAAGGCAAACAAAGAGCCTTCAGAATTATTGGAATTCAATTTATTTATTAAATTATACATTTTCCCTTAACTTCTGAAGCTTGCTTTCAATTTGGTTTCCATGATTTTAAATCTTCAATTTGAATTTAAAATAGACCTCATTTTAAGTTAAATTTTAAGAAAAAAAAATATATAGATGATAATCTGTGTTCCTGGAATACTTTTTCAGATGCTAAGGAAAGCTTTCTAAAAGAGCGATTTGACTTTTTTAAAAAAATATGATGCTAACTGGCCAACTACAGTCATATTACTAAAATGGCTTTAAGCATTTTGTAACTAAATACAGTCTCCCAGATTTAAAAAAGTCTTTGCTCAGAAAAAAAAAAAAAGAAAAGTAAAAGAAATTTAGGGTCATTGAGAATGCTTAGAGAGTAAAGTCACTTGCCACCAACCCTGATGTCTTTGATTCAATCGCTCACAAGGCAAAAAAAACTAACTCCTCACAGCTGTCCTCTAACTTCCACATGTACTCCATTTCACAAATGAGCACGCACACACACACACACACACACACACACACACACACACACAAATAAATAAATGTAAAACACAGACAGAAAAATAAAAATTAGTGAAATAAGATGTAATTTATAAATTGCAAAATCATACTTTGATTTAATGTAGACAGTCAAAGTTGTTTATACAATTAGATGTCACTTATATACTTTTAAAAAGCAAATCAGTATTTAATTTTTTTTATTATTTTTATTTTATGTGTATGCACATGTTGCCTGCATGTATGTAAGTGCACCTGTGTCATGCGATGCCTGTGAACTGGAGCTATGGACAGTTGTTAACTGCCATGTGGGTGCTAGGATTTGAAACTGGGTCTTCTGCAAGAACAGCCAGTGTTCTTAACCACTGAGCCATCTCTGCAGCCCCAAGCAAAGCAAAGCTTAAGTTCCATGTGTATCCTCAGCTACACAAGCACATACCACAAATCTTTAAAGGATTATACACCAAATTAATGATCAATCACACTTGTGAATAAGGAAACAATGTATGGGAAACTGAAGGAGCCTGGGTAAAGGGAATATTGTCTTCATTTGTATTGCTTTGTTTTCTTTATTAAAAGAATTTTCAAAGAAATTATGATGAAATATTGATAATAATTTTCCCATGGGAAGCATGCAAAAATGTCTCATATGGTTTTATTTAAATTCATTTATGCCTTTCATATTTCCACTAAATAAAAGTTATTATTTCAGAAGAAGCAAGAGAACGGTGTTTGATTTTCAAATATCAATATCCAGAGACATTGCAAAATAAGATCATAGAATGGTTAAAATTTCTCAAATAGTTGTGTGTGAACTGTGTGATCTGAAAGAGAGGGGAACAAGAATCAATGCTAGAGACATAAATAAGAGAGAAAAGATAGCTTATATGAGATAGTTCTTGAGAATTCTGCAGTAAGCGTATAGTCTGAATATGGTCAGGAAACTGAATTTTGGACAAGAATGAAATGACCCCAATAGTGTACTGCTACAGAGTTTCAACTGGGAATGTTATGAAGACTTGATGAATAAGGAGAGTTGAGGCAAATAGATATATTCAATGACTATTTCAACAGTTCAACCAAGCAATTACAATAGAGAACACTGGGACAGAAAGAAAAGAATAATGTGTCTTTTTCTTAAACATTATTTATTTATCTATTTATTTATCTTTTTAAGATGTGGTATCCCTGTAGGCCCAGCTGACCTGGAACTCACTAGACCAGGCTGGCGTTGAACTCACAGAAATCCGTCTGCCTCTGCTTCCCAGGTGCTGGGATTAAAGGTGTGTACCACCACAGTCAGCCTATATCTACAATTTTAAGAACTGAACTACACCCAAGAGTATTTGGAGAACACAAATTACACTGTCTTAAAAAATAAGAAAGGACATGAGGTGACACGAAGGTAGGGAGGTGGGGTAGATCTAGGAGAAGGTTCCTGCCTGGTCCACATAGGGAGTTTCAGGCCAGCTGGGGCTACAAGGTGTGTACCACCACAGTCAGCCAAAAATATAATAATAATAATAATAATAATAATAATAATAATAATAATAATGTATCTTAAGGAAGAACATATCTCTGGAACAAAGGGAACATATTTGGAAGGTTTCTTTTTACATTTATTCATTTAGAGTGTGTGCATGAATGTATGCCACAGCACAGGTGACATAGAGATCAGAGATCAATTTATGAGAGTCAGACCTCTCCTTCTATCATATGGGTTCCAGGGATTTAACTTAGGCCTTCATGATTAGCTGCAAGAGCCTGTCCCTCTGAACCATCCCAGTGAACAAAATTTGGGAGAATTTTTTGATGAGTTTTGGTAAATATTTACATGGTAAGGATTATGGTTTGAATATGAAATGTTGCATACACACTCTCATATATATTGACTATTTGTCCCCAGATGGTGGCTATGTTTCAGGAGGTTGTAGAAACTTTGAGACATGTGCCTAGCCTGAGGTCTGTAGAGTTCAAGGGAACAGCCTTTGTGGGTTACAGCCTAACCTTGGCTGTGGTCCAGCTCACTCTGTACCTACTACTACTGTGCTGTGCTCCTACTACTATAGATGGAGCCACTCCCACCACCACAGATTTCCATCGTGATGCACTATATCCTCTGACACCATGCACCAACATAATTTCTTTCTCCTTAAGATGCTTTTGTCAGGTATTTTGTCATGGTGATAAAAGTAATGACAACACTGAGAAAGTCAAAGCATCTAGGACCTTTAATTCCATGTTAGGGCAACTGAGGGACCATTAGAATAAGGAATACGTAATACTGAATGGATGTGGTGGGGAGACTACACTGAGTTGGAAGAAGAGTCATAATATATTTCCTCATTGTCTCTTACATAAAGCCATTCTTCATTATAATACTTCTGTTGTGAAGCTGTTAATTAGATTGTTTCCATCTCTCTCACACATTCTCATCACCTTTATCTCTCCCTTCCACACTCCCATGTTAATTGACACAATATAATTATATCACTCTCCCTTTTTTTCACTCAAGGCTGAACAGTATATGAACAGTCCTAGAGAACAAAAACATTAGAGAAGTTTGCTAAACAACATCAACAGAGCTTGTATAGACATACTGTGGGGGAAAAAAAATGTGAGGTGAACCAGAAAAGTAGCTATTAAGTTGTGTTCCAGATGTCTTTCAAGGATGATGGTAAAATACAAGAATGTAATGCAGAAGAAAGTAACATGGCCTAGGATGTGGGTAGAATGATTGGTTTAATGTAAGGAGACATTGTTTTTCCAATACAGTTTCCCTTTGCAACCTTTATAGAAACTACATAAGCTGGGTATTGTGGTGGACACTTGTGATCCCAGCACTTGGGAGGCAAAAGCAGGCATATCTATGTGATTTTGAGGCCAGTCTGTTCTGCAAAATGATTTCCATGCCAGGCAGGACTATATAGTCAGACTATCTCTGTCTCTCTCTCTCTCTCTCTCTCTCTCTCTCTCTCTCTCTCTCTCTCTGTCTCATTAAAAAAATTGAATAATGTACTTGGAAGAGGTAAATAAAACCCAGGGAAAAATGATAAAAGATAACCTCATTAAGGAATGCCTTTTTAAGGACATTGAACATGTAGGATAAAGGTTTATGCAGGGTAGATAAGAAAAAGTGATTCCTAAGAAGGAGAGAATCCACATCAGCTGTCCCGATGGGGCACTCATAGACTGCCACAGGTAGAACAGTGTTTTCATTTGAGAATGCCGACAATATTTTGAAAGGAACTATGAACAACAGATTTTATGGTCTATGTTATTTTTAAATTAACTTACAGAGTAATATGTATCCTTACCTCATTTTCATATATAAGTTCTTTTTGATTGATTCACCTCCCTCAGCTCCACCCCAATATTTCCTTACCCTTTCTGGATGCACCTTTCATCCACAGTACTCCCTCTTCCACTTTAATATCTCAGACATTTTGTTATCTTTCCCATCTTCCTCACATAAAGCCTCCGTTTCCCATCTTATGGGTCCTTTTCTAGTTTCCTGACCTCTATCCTTATTTGCTGCCACCAATAAACACATACTTAACAATTAAAAGAGAATCTGCATATGAGGGAGTACAGTATTTGTTTTTCTGAGCTTTGGTTGCCAGAGAGAGGAGCAATGTAGTTGATGAGAGAGAGAGAGAGAGAGAGAGAGAGAGAGAGAGAGAGAGAGAACTTATAGACTTCCAAAAAAACAATTAACAAAATTTTGGAGGTGACAGAAAGCCTATCCACATATAGAAGAGAGATATGGTCATATGTGTCTTATCTATTAAGATCCCCTTGCCCAAACCCCAGATGGTAGTTTATTATTGAAGAATAGCTGTAGTTCCTACAGCTTGTGGAAGAGCTGTTGGTATGTGAATGATTAAATGGTGACATTGTGTTGCCAAATAATAGAACCAATGGCCTCCACAGCTTCTTTATGTTATACAAAGGAAGAACAAGACAAGTTTTGAAGAATAAAATTCTTTTTTTTCTTTTACATTTCTTCACTGCTTGCTGTTGCTTACAATCTGAATACAAATAATAATTTTCTTCCTTTCCTTGATCAAATCAAGGTAAGGCTTTGTTCTTCCAGTTACAGATGCAGTGGTATTTAATACTTTCATTGTAACATTTTAAAGTATTAATTTTCCACATTTGCTTCCCAGAGGCTAGAAATTATTTCCCTGAGCTCTGTTTTGTAAACAATCCAGAAATTTGTTCAACTTCATTAACCATGTGTGTTCCTTTCAATTCAGATGCAGAGAGTTACATTTGAAGTTTTACACTAACATGTAAACTATTGAGTTGAATTAATTTTGTTGCTTTTGAATGAAAGGTCATATCCTGGAAGAAATTAGATAGACAGTCTGATGAAGCAAAAATTAAGAAATATATATGCTTTGTTCCATAGACCTTTGAAAATTTAAAATGAATGTTAGAGATTCCAAGTGTAGGCTATAATTTGATCACAACAGAAATAAACTATGATTCTTTTCTAAAGCCTCTCAGTTACTCGGTACCCTAGTTTCAGATACAAGACACGATGCAAGTTGCTTAATATCTATTTCTTTATTTTCAAAATGCAATAAATTGACATCAAATTGGTGGCAAGTAATGCCTATTAATTTTATCTGTTTGTAAATCATTTCATTATTCTAGCATCAGGATGCTGTTTTCCTCTCTCTAGTCTGACACTGTGTTCATTTGCATTCTCAAATAGGTATCACCCAAGGGAATTGACCAAATAACACTCAAATTGTTTTTATTGAGAATTAAATATGTATATGTACTAAAATATATGCAGTAAGTTGACCAATGGAGGGAGTAATGTGCAAGCATTTCTTGTATCACTTTGTGCTGCGGTTTCAATGAACAAATGAATTGGCGCTTTCTAAAGAAATGACTTATTAAATCTATGCTTAATGCTATGCACATTTCCCTTTAAAATTAATAATAAGGGACTGAAGAGATCGCTCAGCAGTTAACAGCATTGTCTGCTCTTGCAGAGGATCCAGATTCAGTTCCCAGCATTGACATGCTGGCTAACAACCATTTGTTATTACAGTTCCATGGGCCCCAACACACTCTTCTACCTCCACAGGCATTTCATGACATGGGTGCACTTATATACCTGCAGACAAAACAATCAAACAGAAAATAAATAAAGATAGTCATCCAGACATTATATA
>NW_008351958.1:7949266-7970175 GCF_000622305.1 Nannospalax galili | reverse complement strand
TAAATGGCTGAAGATTGATTTATCTATGATTTATATACTGATTTATCTATGATGTTTAAACTTCAAATTTTATTGTGAATACAGACTCAATTATTAACACGAGATCTGAATTAGATTTCATGGTAGATATCATTGTGTTTTAATGAGATACCCAAGGCAGGTTCTTAGTAAAGAAGTATTTAGCTCATACTTATGGAGGCCACAAGTTCAAATAGTAAGGTGGGAGCTCTAACCAGAGCCCCTCTAGGACACATCACCTCATGGTGGGAGCATGTTCTATGTGTATTTCTCTGGTCTTCCTCTTTTGCTTAAAAAAACCCAGAATTCAATTATGCAGCTCTATGGTAATTCCATTATATAATTCCAATCACATCCCTAAGGCCCCACCTCTAAATACCATAATCAGATTAAACCTTTACACAATATTTCACAGTCGGGGTTGAGTTTCAACATTTGAAGCCTTGGTAGACACACAAACTATATGCAACACATAACGTCTCTTTTAGCTGCTTTGATCATTTCTGTGAAAAAGCTATTGAACAAAAGTAACAGGCAAGAATGGATTTGTTCTGGCTTACAGCTAAGGGTAGTGTCCATCATAGTGAGGATGCATAACAGCAGTGGATGACCGGTCACTTTGCATCAGCAGCCAGGAAGCAATGGATCCTGAGGTGAATGCTGATGTGTCACTTACTCTCTTTTAGTCAATCTGGGCCCCTAGCCTATGGGATGATGTCACTCATTTTCAGGCTGGATCTACCACCTCAATTAAACCTCTCTGGAAACATCCATACAGGCACATCCAGGGCTTGTTCTTTAGGTGATTATAAATCCCATCAAGACAATCAAGATTAACCATCACAGCATCCTATTTGCTGCCCCCAGGCCCAAAAATTCCAGCTCTCTTCACAATTTAAACTACAAGCAGTTTAAGCATCTCCAATAATTCTAAAATAAAAACTCAATCTGTCTTTCATTCAAAATTCAAAGTGTCATCTGAGACTCAAGGAAACTTCCTTGAAGTTCTGAGCCTGTAGTTTAAACATATTATCTACTTTAAATATACCATGCACAGGTTCCATTGTAGATGTGTCACTTATGGCTGGGCATCTCCCAGACACTTAATCTCTGTGTGTGACTGGTTGTGGAACTCTGAAATAGTCTCTATTTGATGCAGAAAGCAGCTTCTTTGATGAGTGGTGAACGGTGTACTTACCTGTGAATATAAGGACCCATATTTAGCATACAGAAAGCCATTTTATTTGTCTAGAACTATGACAGAGGTAGGGTTTACTCTAGGATCTATGACCTTTCCAGCTATGTGTATTTGTCTCTATTTACAATGCCACACATGAGTTCCCTTTCATTGAGAGGACTTTAAGTTCAATTGGATAACTGTTGATTGGTGTGCCACTCATTGCTGTGGTTACTAGGCTTTAAAGCTGGTTTTGGACCACTGATTGATTTTTCTCTCTTTGAAGTTTTCATATTATCTTCCAGAACTATGAGAGCAAGTACTCAGGTAGCAAGTTTCCAGGACAGGTCCTGCTCCATTGCTCCAAGTCCTATATCCAAAGTATGTCATGGAACATAGCAGAACAGGGGATAGAGAGCATACTAGGACATTTCTCAACTCTCACTAGTGAAGTTTCCTCATGCAACAGAGTACTGTGCACTCAGAATACCACAACTGGCCAAAGTGTAGAGAGTAAGAGACTGCAGAGAGTGTCTCTGGATAGGAGTCTTATATTAAACCTCACCCACTGCAGGGACCACTGCAGTAGAGGAGGGTGGAAAGATTGTAAGAGCCAGGGTCTGTGCATGATTATAAGGAAACAGAGTCTTCCAGGTCTCTGGGAACTTGTTCATATGAACCTCCATCAATGGTGTCAGTATATATAAGACCCATGCAAACTCAGACAAAAACCCAACATAGAACTGGGGAATTGGGAAGCAGGCCCCAACCAAAGAACTAATAACAGCTGATTACTCCTAGGTGAAGAAAATTGATCTTCTTTAAGGAAGTGCTACATAGACTGACTAGACTCCAGTGGATGAACTTACACTGAGGGACACCTTGGTAAAGACTTGATAAGCCTTAACATATATGACAAAATGTATGAAATCTGGTGGTGAGTATGGATGGGGAAGGAGGTATAAAGATAATTAAAATGTTTTGATAAAATGCACAAAAATTCAACAAAAATGTACAAAAAAAAACCCACCCACACAGTAGTGGGATACAACAGGACCAACAGCTCCACTACAAAGGAAATAGGCAAGAAGGGAGTGATCCACCCAAAGAGCGATCAGATCCATCAGACAGACATTAAGCTCCAGTTCAGCGTCTTCTATACACTGTAGCTGAGGAGTCCCCAAACTCTGCACCTCTGTTTTTCATCATCCAGTGAGCTGCCCTCTGGAGCTGCGCCTTAATGTTGCAGGTATTCTGTAGTGAGTGGGTCAAGCTGCTGGCTGTTTTCCTGAGTCTCCACTGCAGCTCTTCACTCCCACAGCTCCTCCCACCATTATTTGCTGGGCAAGCTCAAACAGGTGTTCTGATCCTGCAGTAAACTCCTGTCTGGCCTTTCCTTTCAGACTGTTCTCTAAACTTTTTGTGGAAACAACCTACCTCATGAATTCTCTGTGCTCTCAAATTACCTCCTCCTGAACACCAAAGGCTACCAATACCACAAGCCAAGCCTGAGCCTACTGGAATCCATTGAGTGTGGCTGAAGATCACTCTCTGGAAAGCAGAATCCCAAGGCAGGGGGGTCCTGAACAATGAGATATTTTATATTTACTTGAAGAAATATGCAACATTTTAATTGAATTTTTGTGACTTTCATACAGTATAATTTGATGGTATTTAGATTTCTTTAACCCCACCTTCTCTTATAGTGCCCACCCAATTTTATGCATTTCAGAGTTTGTGTCCCCAGGGCCTTCAGTATGGCTTCATTCACTGGAGCCCGGTTAACCTACAAAGAGTTCCAATCTCAAGAGATTGTTTTCTGCCCCTCCCAGCAGCCAGCTGTTGCTACAGTTTCTTGTGGGTGGGGGGTAGGGGTGCTTGGAGCTTCGTATCCACTTTCCCCACGTCTATTCTGGGATTTTTTCTGACTATGTGTGACTTGTGCATGCTCTCACCACTGTTGTAAGTTCATATGAGTAACTGACCAGCTGTCTGGAAAACTCTGTTTCCTTGTGGTCATGCACTACCTCTACTCTACCTCTTACAATCTTTCCACCTCATCTACCTCAATGATCCAGAGCCTTGGGAGCAAGAAGTTTGTAATGGGTTCCTTAATCAGGGATAAGCACTCTGCAGTCTTCTCTGCATGTTGGCCTGTATTAATCATCTCTTGCATAAGGAAATTTCTCTGGTAAGAGTTGAGAGATGAATTAATGTATGGGTATAACAATAAGTAAATACAAACCAGTTTAATACAATAACTACTAAGGAGAAAGCTAGTATTAAATTCCCCCCTATGTCCTGTGACCTGTTTAGCCTCAGGTTCTTAAGCCAGATATCAATGCCAGGTATGGGCTCCATCCTAGAAAGTAGAGAGTAAATCTAATTAAACAGTGGTTGTTTACTCCCATAATATTTGTGTTACTGTTGTAATAAGTAGGTCATATCTTGCCAGACCAGGTGTTATTATAGTTCACAGGATTCAAAGCTAGGTAAAGAGCATTTTTTTCCTTACAGTAGCCTGCATAGACTTTCCAGCACTATGACTGCTAACCAATAAGGATGAGGTTCTGAAGTCAGCACCAGTTTGATTTCACCTTGTTTCTTCTACAGCTCATGGATGTAGTGTCTTCAGCCTTAGGGCCCTACCATCCAGCTCTGGGGATTTGAAGCAGACGCAATGGCCAGTATTGTCTGAGGGTCTATGGGTCCCCGAGTCAACAGCTTCTAGATAGGGAGTCCATTCCTGGCATTGAGCTGGGTTTTATTTTATTATCCTATGATAACAGAGGGAGTTATCCTATAACAGAGGGAAGTATCCCTCTGTTATAGGATAACTCTTTTTATTCTCCTATCATGTATATACTTTAAGAAGTTTCTGTGGTGATATTTATATATGGCTTTTTCTTAAAGCTGTTAATGTTACTTATCCCTCCCTATACTCCCTGCCTTCCCATTCCCCACCCTGTATAACCCAACCTGGTCTAATGTTCCCCTTTCCCCTGTCATGTCACTGCATTCTACCACCCCTTCCAGGAAGCTTCCCCAACCCACCCACGACCATCTACTAGTGTTTTGACCTCTATGAATTTTCAAATTGAAACATGCATATCTAAAATTTCAATGCACCTATGAGAAAGAATATGTGAGTTTGTCTTTCTGAGTCTGGGTTACCTCACTCAGAATCCTTGTTTCCAATTCTACCCATTTACCTGCGAATTTCATAATTTCATCTTTCAATACCTGAATAATATTCCATCGTGTATCTATATCACACCTCCCTTATCCATTCAATAGTTGATGGATATAGGTTGTTTCCAATTTATAATTATTATGGAAAAGACAGCAATGAACACGGATGAACAGGTGGCATTAAATTAACTGAACAAGCTTGAAAATAATCTACCATATGATCCAGCGGCATCACTCTTGGGCATATACTGAAAAGACTATATACCCTAATACAGAAATACCTGTGTAGCATTTTGTGATCTAAAACTTTGGTATCCAAGTCTGTCTTCACACCCACCCAGCTATAAACATGCATGTAACATGCATGTGCATGACTTGCTTGTATTACAAGGGAGAATATTGCATCCAAGGGCTGAGTATGTGAAAGGGAGCATAGGATACTTAAAAATCTGGAAAACTTACTAATTCTTCCTGCACACAGCAAGATTCATCACTTCACTTAATCTGAATGAACTGAATTTTCTAAACTCAGACGCTGTATCTCTTGGTTACAACAGTTTTCTGTGAATTAAATTTCATAGAGTAGAAAATTACTAAAATAAATTCAAAGCTTAATGCATCCAGTATTTATTGTTTTCAGGTAAGAATAATATGATATTATTTTATTAAAGATAGGGCATATTAACTCCACAAAGACACAGAAGACATAATTTCACATTGAAATTACTATCCACTCATACTTTCATACTAACATGCATACCGTGATATTCAGTTCTCCTCTTTTCCCTGTAAACTCCTGGAAGTCCACCCAATGTGGTCACCTATACCTGACTCTGGTGTCAGAGAGCAGTTTTGTACTCCACACAGCATTCCTTCCATACTATCTGCTAAGACACTGTGTTTTGTTTGGGTTTTGGTTGGTTTACTAGATTTGTTTTTGTTGCTGCTATTTTCTTTTATTTTCTTTTGTTTTTCTTCTGTAAAATGCTTTTATGAAGAAGGCCTTGTTCACTACTGGCGGGAGTGCAAATTGTGTAGCTACTCTGGAAGTCAGTATTTCTCAAAACATCGATTTGGCATATAACCTAGTACACCATTCTCTGAAGAGGTTACCCAAATTGCCGATAAGGAACCTGGTCGCAGACTGATTTGGCTCTTTCCATGCTGAACAGGGATACCCCTTCAGTGGGTCTATCTAAAAGACTTCCAAATTTCCTAACTCTTATCTGTAGGGAGAAAAGAAAGTCCTTGACTGGTGCCTGGGAGATGTGAAGGAGACATAAAGGCAAGAGCAGTTAACAAGTTTTAGACAGGCAGCCAGAAAAAAGTCAGAACAGGGAAAATTTCAAATGTTCATATGAGAGTCCATTGGAATTTCTTGACAAGGGCTTCCAAAAGCATCCCTCTATTGGGTTCCTCCTCATTTTTCTTTTGTCTTCCAAGGCTGGGCTCGAGAGTGATGGACTCAGGATTTGTTTTCAGACACTTTGATAGCTGTTGGAGTGGCTAGAATCAGTGTCAGTTTATTTCATACTTTAAAAACTTTTTCGAATGATGTACTCACTTCTATATACAAATACAAAAATTTCAGGCTAAAATATTTAGGTATTAAGTCAATTGTGCATTTTCATATCCTTCCATTATTAAAATGAATGGATCAAGTTTATTCTTAAGATAAAAAATATCAGAAGTAAAGTAAAATTATTTTACGATATTATTTTATAAACTTTGTTTCATAAAGTATTTTATATTCTAGTGAAGAGTTTTCAGAAAAATATTCTTATCATTTCAATAGCTATTGAAGTTCTCCTACCAAGTCTAAGGAGGAATTTGTCTACTAACATATTATATTTGATGTGATTTAAGCTTCTTTGTTGATTGTTTATCACATTAAAGCAATTACTAGCTATCTGTGACCTGTTCTATAATTCTCTTCATCCCGAAACTCCTCTCAGTTTCTTATGAATTAAGATCTTAAATGTTAGGTCATTCAGTTTTGTAAAGTAAATTCATTGTAAGCTACCATTTAAATTTTATACTGGCACACATTTCTTTGTTCCTTTCATTTTCATCTGTACATACTTAAAATATTAAGTATGCACTTGATGAGTATCAAATACTTTATGTAATTCAGAAAAACATTCCCCAGAGGTGAGGCAAACTTACCTTTGGTCGCCTTAGAAATTAATACTCAAAGTCCACGAACTTGTGTGCATTTTATCAAATTCAAATTAGCTGTGATTTTCCTTACTTTAAATTTGGATTTCTGTAGAAGTTAAATTAAGGTTAAAAATCTATAAAGCTAATGACATTCAAGATTTATTTTCAGACATTCAACTTGTACCCAAGATTTTTTTTATTTCTTTATATTACAGAAAATTAGTCAACTAGCCAAATGTTCTTGAAATACTGCTATTCTTCTGAATATTTCACCGTAGAATTTCTGGCTTTCTCATATCTCAGTGTCGCCACAAGCAATTTGAAAAGCTCTTTCTTCAGCTTTCCAAAACAATGTGGTTGCATTTGCTGCACATGCTCACTAATACATGTAAATTATTGGTGTATCATTGCACCTTCATGTGCCTGCTCAATTCTTCAGCACCCTATGAAACACTGTAGAGAAATATTTTAAATCTCCATTTTTCAATTTTTTGTACATTTTTTCCTAGTCTGTTGCACCAATTGGTACAGCACAGACTGTAGATTGTACACACATCAGCATCTGTCTTCTTCCTCATTAGAAGAGATCTATTCTGTTGGAAGCTCACATTCTTGCTTATATGATCTCAGGGAAGAAACTCTTTAATCCATTTGGAATAAAGATGGTGATATTCTCCGTGTGTGTAAGGGATTTAGCTATGATTATGTAATAAAATTCTTAAAAATAAGACTTGAGGTTATTATTCTAGTCTTCTTTATCTAAAAAGTTCACGAAGTAGGTGGATGTGTGCCTTTTGCATATTTCAGGGTGAGGAAATGATGAAACTATAACATTTTTTGCAAACAAAAACAGGAGATGATGTGCCCAAAATACAGAAAATTGTACAGAAATCAGACAAAGAAGATTCTTGGATAGCAACACTATTGGACACCAGAAACTTAGAGTGTCTCCAGATTTGTGTCTCCAAAGTAAACCACTTCTTGTATTTGAAACTTTTATTTGAACTGTGATTCAATACTTCGAATCAGAAGCAATCTGTGTCACTTCCATAAGACACAAAAACAGGCTGTGTAATTGTGTATCTGGCCCAAAAGATTTCAGAAGGGAAGTGATAGACATAGGGATGAGGTAGAAGTCACATTTTAGCTTCTTCCTTCATTCATTTTGATGCATCCTTGAAGATTGGGTGCCTGAACAAATCATTGATCAGAAGTATATAGTGTAAATAAAGACTCTGTTAAGTACTCCATACAATGAGGATATGTACCTGTAATTTTAAATACGACCATATGAAACAGACATTCTTATGAGTCAAAAATGGTTTTTAAATACTGTCAGTATTATATCAACCTACAATTTTTACAGACAACCTATCACTACCATAGAACAGATCTCTGTAAGTAGTAAACATAGGTACTGTTTTTTAAAGATTTTATCAATTTTTATTTTTAAGATTTTATTAATTTTAATTTTATGTTATGAGTGTCTGCCTGCATGTATGTATGTGTATCATGTGTGTGTCTGGTACCCATAGAGGACAGAAGAAGGCATCAGATACCTGAAACGACTTACAGAGTGTTGTGAGCCATCATGTGAGACCCAGGAAACAAATTTGGGTCAACTGCATGGACAGCAGGTACTCTTAACCACTAAGCCATCTTTCTAGTCCCACATTAAGTATTTTTTAATTTGATTAATCTTTTGTGTGTGGTGTATGTGAGTATACATGTGTCTGTGAGCAGGTATGTTTTCACATGTATGCACAGGCAGACATGCTCAACATTTTAGCCACCAGGGAAATGAAAATTAAAACTACTTTGAGATTCCATCTTACCCAAGTCAAAATGGCTAAGACCAGAAAAAAAAGGGGCAGGGATACTTAGTCGTTGTTAGTATGAGCACAAACTAATACAGCCATTATGAAACCAGTGTGGCAGTTCATTAAAAAAAATTGATCCACCACATTATCCAATAATCACACTATAGATCACATATCCAAAGGACTTTGTACTGTACTATAAAGATACTTGTTCATCCATGTTCATGTCTGTCCTTTTCACAATAGCCATGAAGTGGAAACAGCCAAGATGGTTATCAACTGATACATGGTTATCCAATGTAATAATTTCCAGCTGTTAAGAAAAGTGGAATTATGAAATTCCTAGGTAAATAGGTACAACTGGAAGCAATGATTCTAAATGAAGTAGCCTAGACATAAAAAGGCAAAAATTGCATAGTCTCTCATATGTGGATACCAGCTTTATATAGACATGTTTTAATTTGAAATACTTAGCAACCAGGAAACTAATAAGGGGTCATGGGGAGTTGTTCACAGAAAGGGAAATAGAATTAGCAGTATAAACAGAGAAAGGTATCAAACAGGTGAGATGGGTTTAGTGGAGTAGAGAATGGGAGGGTAGGGCAGAAGAGGGAGAAGGGGGAGGGAAAACCAACACCAAAGGCCTTTTCAAAGAATCAAATGGAAACCTACTGTAGACGCATAGATATATATATAGATAGATAGAGAGAGAGACAGAGAGACAGAGACAGAGACAGAGAGACAGGGAGAGAGACTCCTTCTTTTGGAGTTACTGATCATAGAGATCCTAGAAATTATTAAACACTGTTGGCTATTGCCAGGTTGCTTGGATAACTATCAGAACTTAATGGTAGGAGCATATTACTGAAGATACTACATACTTGAGTAACAAAACAAACAAGGAGAAATCAAGCTGGTACTGACCTCAAAGCTTCATCTCTGCTGGCTGGCTTTCATAGTACTAGAAGATGCTATGCACTTTACTGACAGACAAAAATAATCATCAACTTTACTCAGTTCTGAACCCTGAAAGCTACAGCAACAACTGATTTGGCAAGTTATATCTACCTGTGCAATAGTGCCACTAATACCGTAGGAGTAACCAACCACATTCTAATTGGATTTAAGGCAAGCTTCACAAGATAGAGTCCATATAGGATACTTGTATCAGGACCAAGAACCTGTAGCTAGACAGGTCATGGTCCATAGGGGAGAACTTAATTCTATCATTCTGCTAAATAGACATAGTATTCAGCTGACTCCTAATGACTTATTATTATACCCATAGATAGATTAGTGCATCTCTCAACTCTCACCAGGGACAGTTCTTCTTACAGGAAATATTGATTATATAGAGAGAGTCCCAACTGGTCAATGTGCAGAGAATAAGAGACTGTAGAATACTCAGACCTAAATGGGACAGCTATATTACAACCTCTCCTCCCAAGGCTCAGGCATCATTGTGGAAGAGGCAATGGAAAATTTGCAAGAAACAGAAGTGGTTGATAAATGCACTGAACTAGTTTTGTCTAGACACCACAGGGTAGTTGTAAATATGAGTCAACAGAACTTTTGGTGGCATTCATAGGACTTGTACTAACCCAAGCCAGACTGGGGCCAGCATAGATGAGGGAAGTGAGGAGGAAACCCCAGTCCTACCTCATGATCTATTGGCAACGGATAGATGAAGAGGGAGAGTCCATTTTCCTTCCTGATCTGATGCCTGGTAGGTTGACCTGACACCAGGGAATAGACCCAAAACCCAGTGCACTTACACACTGATTAGACTTGCTAGGCCTAAAAAATAATGCAAATATTAATAGAGTACATAAAGCTTGGGGGGGGATAATAGGGTAGGGGTGGAGAATGAAAAGGGGTCTGAATGTGATCAAAATACATTGTATGAAATTATTGAATCAATAAAAAATGTTTTAAATGTTCTACATCTGGAGCCATGCAGAAAATGCAAATTACAGCCACTTTGAAAACAAGACACAGTGGGACAGGCTTTTAAGCCCAACATTTGGGAGGTAGAAGCAGAGTTCTGTGAGATTGAGGCTAACCTAGTTTAGATAGTATATAGCGTATTCCAGATCAGCTGGGGCTACAGGGAGACCCTGTCTCAAAACAAAATAAAACAAAACAAAAAACTGCTCTGAGATTTCATCTACCCCAGTCAGAATGGTTAAGATTAAAAATATGACAACAAATACCAGCATAGTTGTGGAGAAGGGGAAGAGTTACTGCCAGTGGGAATGCAAACTGTAGCAACTACTGTGGAAATCCGTGTTGAGGTTCCTGATGAAGGTAGAAATGGATCCAGCACATGATTCAGCCTTACCATTCCTGAGCATGTTCCCAAGGGATTCTATGTCCTACTACAAAGATACTTGGTCAGCCATATTCATTGCTGTTTTATTCACAATATCCTGGAAATGGAAACAACCTAAATGTCCACCAACTGATGAAAAAAATAACGAAAATGTGGTATGTATACACAATGGAATATTATTCAGCTAGAAAGAAAAATGAAATTATGAAATTTAATGATAAATGGATTGAGCTATAAATAATCATTCTCAGTAAGGTAACCCAAACTGAGAAAGAAAAACATTGACTGTTGTCTCTAATATGTGAATGGTAGCTTTGAATCTTGGATATTTAAATTGGAGTACCATAGATATAAAGATAGTAAAGGACTATGAGAGGCGATTCAAGACAAGGGGGCTAGAAAACAGGTTATATGAATGGTAAAGGGAGAATAATGGAACAGGAAGGGTTAAATGGGGTGGGTAGAAAGACAGGGTAGAGGAGGGAGTATTTGGAGAGATAATACCGAACACCAATACTAAAGACCAGTGAAAAAGCCATCTAGAAACCTAGCATTGCAGAAATTTCCTAAATTATGTCCATATACATATATAAAAGGAGTTTAACTATTGTTACCCTATAATGTTGGATAGACTATCATAGACTATCAAATAAAAGCTCAGTACCAGCTATAGGCTACCTCTTTTTGAATGCTGTATTTTTAAAATTATTTATTTAATAACCACATGATTAGAAGAAATATTTCATTACAAAAGCATTGACATATTCAATAACAATTTCCAGAGCTAAGATACATCTCATTCAAAACTTGCTGTAATTTTTAGGTTTACAGTTGATTAATTTGGTAGTAGAATTCATTATTAAGAGAAGGAATTCAACATTTCTTTTCTAATTTTACATTTTACAGTGTTTTTCTTTTTAAACCAAAAGATTATTTGCTAAAAGTTATACATTATGAAGTTTAGCAAAAACTCGTTTTTTATCTTTGAAAAATTTAAATGCTCCTTTAAATGCATAGAGTTCTCAACCAAAATGAGATTAGAAGTTTCAGAACTACAGTGTAGCTCTATTATAAAAATTATTACAAAAATCAATACATGTTTTCATTTCCCAAACTAATCTGATGGTAAGATCTTGTTTATATAGATATTAAACAAATGCATTATTCACATTTTATAATGATTTTTAGGGGAAAGGGAGAATTTTTTAATTATCTTATGGAAGTGTTGAAATAAATGAGTATAATTTTTATTAGCAGAAAGTTAATTTACATAAAATAAATGCTCATTGAGTTATTGAATATGATAATGTCTACATGCCTATTCTTATTTGTCATATTGTATGCCTTTGGGTGACATGAGAATTACAAAAATTTAATTTTATGCATTAAATTCAAGCATAATATGACAACATACAGATATGTATGCCTTATAAGGTATAATTTAAACATGATTGCTGTATATTTCACCCATTCTTTCATGGCATTACCAGTTTCCTCATGTACTCAAGACACCATGCTTAAAATTCTGGTTGCCAGATATGAATGTCTGTTTGAATTAATGAATGTTTTCATAGAAACACTCCAACTATGAATGTTTTAAAAACCTTGTCATAACATTCACCAAACTTATACATGACAGCTAGCATGTGTTACTGCATTTTCATGTTAAATATTTGATGATTACCTCTTTAAATCCAAGATTCATAACCCAAAGGCTTTCATTTTCTTACACCATGTGTAATTCAGAGACATTTATTAATACAGTCCTTTTTTCTGCATCAACAACATGTATCTGAAGAAAGCAATGTATGAATTTCCAAGAGTTTTGGAAATATTTTAAGGTATTAATAGACATAAGAATACTTAATTATATGTACAGACTGTTTATTCCTCTTCCTCTAAATGAGATAAAGATGTTTTACAATAAAGATTATTCCTTTTAAACATTAAAAGCTGTAATACAACCGGTATCTCTTTTAAGTTATATTAAAAATATGTATATTTTCCTTACCTGCCTACATTTTCAGGAAATGATTATAGTTCATAGCTAAAATTTATGAGGCTCTAAGAAACACTGTTCTTCTAGTAACTTCTTAACAATGATGTCAGTTTTAGAATTACAAATTTCATTTTAGCATAAATATTTTAAAGTTCAGTAATTACAATAGGTATGGTGGTGGAGGGGGCATCTTTACTATTTTAGAAA
This sequence comes from Nannospalax galili, assembly GCF_000622305.1. Classification (NCBI taxonomy): domain Eukaryota; kingdom Metazoa; phylum Chordata; class Mammalia; order Rodentia; family Spalacidae; genus Nannospalax; species Nannospalax galili. The sequence continues at coordinate 7,957,270 of NW_008351958.1, read as the reverse complement.
AAAAACAAGTAAGTCTTCCAAGCACTTCTAAACTACATGAAACCAAAGGTAACTCATTGATAAGACCCTCTCCCTTGACCTTGGTTGTGCAGAGAGACAGATTACCATGGTAACCTTGGTCTGGATGCTTTCCATAAGGCAAATCCTTTCAGCTACTTCATGTAATTCCCCCATTTACTCTGCAACTGAAATTTCAGGCTTCAAAAACAGAAGTTTGTATTTTTTATGAGTAATCGAACTACTTTCTTAATGTATGAACAAAGTCATAGGCAACATTTTAATTTCCATTTAATTTACCATAATATCTGAAATTTCAAAAACATTCTAATTATCATAATTTAGCTTTATTTTGATGATAGGATGTCTCTATGTAGCTAAGGCTGATCCCAAACTCTCAGTTCTCCTGACTTAGTCTCCTGAGTGCTAGGATTAAATCATGTACCAGCATGCTAGACCCTAACATGTTTTCTTCGTCTTTAAATAGTTTCAAGTTTGGGTGTGCTATCTGGTGCGATTTGATGAGTTATATGCTGGTCTTTCTACCTACAGAAAAAAAATATGTGTGGATTTTACATAAATCAAAGCTCTCTGTGTAATACTGAAATTTCCAAAGGAAGGCAAGTTTTAAAAGGACATTTTAGGCCTCAAGCCAAAGCTGACATTTCACCTTTAATTATGTGAAAATCAAAAGAATGTATTTTAATGACAAATTATGAGAAAATCATGAAGACCATACTTTCCTTTAAAAGCAGGAATTACAAAATTGCCTTTTCCTTTATGAACTATTCCTGTCAATATTTGCAGACAATCATCCCCCATGCTTTTACAATAAACCATGTTTTCTTGAAGCCTGTTCCACTGACTCTGACAACAGATCTGTCAAGATCCCAGCTCCACTGTTGCTGCATTTGTTGAAAATCTTGGCCTTTTGATCACAATTTTTCTCCTCAGAACAATTTATTCAGGCACCCTGAGATCAGTAAAAGCCATATGGACAGTATACCCCAAACCCTGTCCTCTCAAACCTTTTCTCCCCCAATTTCCAGTGACCTGCTCATTGGTAACAGACTTTCCCAAACACAGGATTTTATTGTTCCCCCAAATTTTTCCAACTTATTCTTTGTTATAAGAATTTTGCTTTCTGCTCACTGCCTTTATTCTTTTGCTATTTTTGTTATTTAGCTACACTGAATACATCTCAAAACAATTACAGCTGGAAATATCAAATCCGTTGTCCCCTCTACTATCTATAGTCTCTTTAGAACTCACTCCCATCTCTATCCAGTTACATTTTTATGAGACATCATTCCAACATTTGCATTCATAATATATAAATGTATGTCCTCTCTGCTTTGCATTTTACTTGACAAGCCACAGATTTTAATACAACCCCATCATCTTTTACATCCAGTTCTGACTTCAGGCAGATGGACCCTCCTAGAGATTAAAAACACAATAACTAAATGCTGAAGTAATGACTCCATTAGTAACATGCTTATCATGAGAACTCATCCCTGGAATTCAGTGGGATATCTTGGCATCTGCCCGCAATCCCAGAGCTGGTGAAGGACAGGAGCATCTCTGGGGCTGCTGGTCATCTAGTCTAGTTAAATCAGTGACCTCCAGGTTTGGTAAAGAAAACTTGTTTCAAAAATTACAGTGATTGAGAAATACATCTGACATTGTTCTCTGATCTCAACTCATATACACACATGTACACACACATAAACACACAACATTGAATATTGACTCCTTTACTAACCATAATATGGATGGGAAGCTTATTATTTCCTAGAAATCATACATACTTCAATCATTACTTGGGGAAAGTTGCTGCTCTCCCCACAGTGATTACAAAACTTCTATATTGTCCTCAAAAAAGAGAAATCCTGTTCCCATCCATTGTTTCACTTCCTACCATGCAGTTGATGGACACAGTAAGAGGCAAACACCCTTCAAAGACAAAAAGAATTAACTTAGCAAGCTTTTGTTTCAATCTTTAATTATTTCCTTGTTTAAGTAAATGGTTTCCTCTAGACAATTTTAGATCCATTTCATTTCAACTATTTAAAAAAATTATTTATTTAATAACCATACAATTAGAAGAAGCATTTCATTACAACAGCATTGACATATTCAATAACAATTTCCAGAGCTAAGATGCATCTCTTTTGAAATTGGCTGTAAATTTTTAGGTTTACAGTTGAATTAATACAGTTATACAATACTGTACTCAGTATAAACCTTATAAGACATAAAATTAAATAGGTTTTAAACTTTAGAAAAGATCTCCATTTCATTATTAAAATACCGAAAAATTCATTTTTAATACAATTGACACTAAGATGCACATGCGTATTTAATCTCTATATATCTGATTATTACCAGTGACAGTTGGTTACTTTCTGAGCTCCTTGGCATTTGAGAATGGACATAAAGTCATCAGGTAGATTTCAATGGTAATGTTTTTCACATCTACTAATTATTAAGGAGCAAATTTTTGTGCTTTGAAGAATTATTTAGTTTTTTAAATTTTTTAATAATTAAATTATTTATTTTTACACCCACTTCCCAGATAGCACCCCCATAGCCTCCCTCCCCCAACTAGAGCCCTTATACTCTGATATTCCTGCTACCATCTTCTGTGTTGTCGGCACCCCAGTGATTCCCTACTTCTTGCCCTTCTGGTGAGTCTAGTCAGCCTATCTAGAGGTCTTTGTTTTAGGAGGGTCAGCTGTGCCTTTTCTAGTGATAATTAGCTGTCAATATTCCTTTGGATAAGATTGGGGTCTGCTGTTCATTTTCCCAGTTCTATGCTGGGTTACTATCTGGGAATCTCAAACTGGCCAATAACTCAAAGGAAGGTATCGCCTGTCTGGCATTGGTACTGTTTATATAGCCTTTAGCTATACATATAGACTCTTAAGAAATTATATTGGCCCTTTTAATCTTTGGTTATACTTTCATTTGGGGTGCTTAAGGCTATACAGTTGGAACAGATAAACCGATTTATTTTTACTCTTAAGGTCTTTTGAGGATCTGTTCCTCAAGAGTCACATGGGCTTGGGAGGTGCCCCTGGCTCCTTTCTTTTACAAGTTCTGCAAATATGAAGATAAGTCAAAGGCCCTACTTGACCATGGTCGGCTTCACTTGGAAGCATGGAGGAAATGATACCTCTGTGCTGACCCTCCTCTTTATAGACTGGAAACTGGTTCAAGTCCATCTGGGGGGGTCTCCTTGGCCTCCATGATCAAGAGGACAGGTGACCCACCACCATTATAGGACATTTTGAGAGATGCTCATAGTCCCCTGGAACTAGCCAACCTAGGAGGGCTAAGAGCAAAAAGTGTCCTTTATGTCCCTCTGACCAAATTATTATAGGCCTCAAAGTACGTCTGTTAAACACCCAATAAAATTAGTTCCACCAGTCTGGTATTTTTAATTACTGTGTGTCAGGTCGATAAATCTTGGAAAAGAGCCATTGTTCTCACACAAAACTTACCGAGACATATATTTCTTGATCTGCAATGTGTAATTTGTCAGTAGGTTGTAGGAGTAATATGGTTCCCTCTGGTTTTCAAAACTAGCTAGGCATTGTTTATCTCTTGCATTGTCTCACATTCCATCATGGTTTTCCCACTTAAGGTGACCCCATTTCCCTCCTTTCTCCCTTACAAATACCCTCCTCCTATGGTCCTACCTCTTTTGAGCTCCTTCTTTCCCTTTATCCCCAAGGTTCCTTGAATACACTTCCCTTCCCCTTCACTTAAAGTAACCCAATTTTTATCCATATCTCCCTTATTAAGGTCTGTTTCTTACTGTTCTTCTCTTTCAGGTTCTTTCTTTTCTTTACCTTAGTGTATCCTTTCCATTATCCTGGTTCCTGGTGTGACATTAGTTTATATACTCACATATAAGGGACTGGGGCTACAATCCACATACGAGAGAGAACATAGGTCGTTTGTTTTTCTGAATCTGTGTTACTTCACTTAGTATAACAGTTTCTAGTTCCATCCATTTGCCTGTAAATTTCATGATTTCATCTTTCTTTACTGCTGAGTAAAACTCCATCTTATAAGTGAACCACATTTTCATTATCCACTCATCAATTGGGGGACACTTAGGTTGCTTCAATCTCTTAGCTATTGTGAAAAGGGCAGCAACAAACATGGATGTACGAGTGTCTCTGAAATAGGGTGAGTTCTTTGGATGTATGCCAAGGAGTGGTATAACTGGGTCAAACAGTAGGTTCAATTATAATTTTTCTAAGTGTTCTCCACACTGATTTCCATAGAGGTTGAACCAGTTTGCAGGCCCACCAGCAGGGATGAGTGTTCACTTTTCCTCACATCCTCTCCAAAATTTGGTAACATTTGTTTCCTTGATCTTAGCCAGTCAGACTGGGGTAAGGTGAAATCTAAAAGTGGTTTTAATTTGCATTTCCCTAATTACTAGTGATGTTGAACATCTTTTAAGATGTTTCATAGCCATCTTTAATTCTTCTTTTGAGTACTCTCTGTTCAGCTCCTTAGCCCATCCTGTAATTGGGTTGCTTCTTGTCTTAGTTCTCTGCTTTTTTAGAGTTTGTTATATATTCTGGATATTAAACCTCTGTTGGATGTGTCACTGATGAAGATTTTCTCCCATTTTGTGGGATTTCTGTTTACTTCCTTGGCAGTCTCCTTTGATGTATAGAAGCTTTTTAGTTTAATAAGGTCCCATTTGAAAATTCTTGCCCTTGTTTCCTGAGCAATTGATGTCCAGTTTAGAAAATCCTTTCCTACGCCTACATCTTGTAGGTTTTTCCCAATGTTTTCTTCTAAGAGTTTCAGAATTTCAGGCTTTACATTGAGGTCTTTGAGCCATTTGGAATTGACTTTTGTGCAGGGTGAAAGATAGGGGTTTAATTTCATTCTTCTACAAGTGGAGATGCAATTTTGCCAGCACCATTTGCTGAATGTGCTGACTTTCCTCCAGTTAATGTTCTTGTCCCCTTTGTCAAATATCAGGTGGCTGAAATTGCATTTACTCATATATGGGTCTTCAATTTTGTTCCATTGGTCTATGGGTCTATTTTTGTGCCAGTACCAGTTGTATTATGACTATATCTCTGTAATTCAGCTTGAAATCTGGTATAGTAATCCCCCCGGCATTACTCGTCGTGTTCAGGGTTGTTTTGGCTATCCAAGGTCATTTGTACTTCCATATGAATTTTAGGATAGTTTTTTCATATCTGGGAAAAATGTCATGGGTATTTTGATTGGTATAGCATTGAATCTATATATGACTTTTGGTAGGATGTTCATTTTCACAATATTAATTCTTCCAATCCGTAAGCATGGGAGGTCTTTCCATCTTCTGATGTCTTCCTCAATTTCTTTCTTTAAAGATTTAAAATTTTCATTATAGAGCTCTTTAATGTCTTTAATCAGGCTTATTCTGAGATTTTTTTTCACCTATTGTGAATGGGAGTGATTCCATGTGCTCTTTCTCTGATTGCTTGTTATTGGTATATAGAAAGGCTATAGATTTTGTAGGTTCATTTTGTAACCTGCCACTTTACTGAATGTGTTAATATTTTCTAGAAGTTTTCTGGTGGAATTTTTGGTGTCCCTTAGATATAATATCATATCATCTGCAAAAAGGGAAAATTTGATCTCTTCTTTTCCAATTATCATTCCTTTAATTTCCTGCTCTTGTCTTCTTGTTCTTGCAAGAGTTTCAAGTGCTATGTTGAAAAGAAGTGGGGATAGTGGACAGCCTTGTCTGGTTCCTAATTTCAATGGAAATGCTTCCAGTTTTTCTCCATTTAGAATAATGGTGGCTGTGGGTTTGATCTGGTTCCTGTTTTTAACAGTAATGCTTCCAGATTTTCTCCATTTAGAATGATGTTGGCTGTGGACTTGATGTATATGACTTTAATTATGTTGAGGTGTGTTCCCTCCAGTCCAATACCCTCTAGGACTTTGAACATAAATGCATGTTGAATTTTGTCAAAGGTCTTCTCTGCATCTATTGAGATGACCATGTGGTTCTTCTCTTTGAGCCCATTTATATAATTTATGACTTTTATTGACTTACATATATTGAACCATTCCTGCACCTCTAGGATAAAGCCAATTTGATCTTGGTGTATGATCCTTTTGATGTGTGTCTATATGTGGTTTGCAAGTATTTTATTGAGAATTTTTGCATCTATGTTCATTAAGGATATGGGTCTATAGTTTTCTTTTTTGGTTGTATCTTTACCAAGCTTTGGTATGAGAGTGATGCTGGCTTCATAGAAGGAATTTGGAAGTTTTCCCTCCATTTCTATTTTTTTGAATAAATTAAGTAGTATTGGATGCAGATCTTCTTTAAATGTCTGATAGAATTCTGCTGTAAATCCATCTGGTCCTGGGCTTTTTTTAGTTGGAAGATTTTGTATTACTGTTTCAATTTCTTTTTGTGATATAGGTCTGTTTAAGCTGTTAATCTGTCCATTTCTTTTAGGTTTTCAAATTTAGTAGCATATAGGTTTTTAAAGTATTCCCATATAATTTCCTGTATCTTTTTGGTGTATGTTGTGATGTTTCCCCTTTCATCTCTGATTTTGTTGATTTGGAGGTGCTCTTTCTTTCTTTTGGTTAACTGGGCTAGCGGTCTGTCAATCTTGTTTATCTTTTCAAAGAACCAGCTCTTGGAATTATTGATTCTTTGTGTTGTTTTCTTTGTTTCAATTTCATTATTTTCTGACTTGATTTTTGTTGTTTCTTCTTGTCTCTTGGGTTTGTGTTTCCTTTGCTGTTGCTTTTCAAGTGTGTTGAGGTGTAATGTTAAGTTATTTATTTGTGTTCTTTCTGATTTTTTGATGTAGGCACTTAGAGCTATAAACTTCCCTCTAGGACCACTTTCAACGTGTCCCAGAGGTTTTGTTGTGTTGTCCTTTTCATTTAATTCAGGAATATTTTTATTTCTTTCTTTATTTCTCTTTTGACCCCTTCTTAATTCAGGAGTGTGTTGTTTAATCTCCATGTGTTCAGGTGGTGATTAGGGCTTCTTCGGGTGTTGATTGTAAGCTTTATTGCATTGTGTTCTGATAGATTACATGGAATTATTTCATTCTTTTTGTTTTTGTTGAGGTTTGTTTTCTGCCCCAGTATATGGTCGATTTTGGAGAAGGTTCCATGGGGTGCTGAATAGAAACTATGTCCTTTGGTGTTTGGGTGGAATACTCGGTAGATGTCTGTTAAGTCCATTTGATATATGGTATTGTTTAATTCAGATGTCTCTCTGTTAACTCTCTGCCCTGTTGACCTATGTATTGAGACATTGGGGTATTGAAGTCCATTACTATTAATGAGTTGGGATTTATCTGGTTCTTAACGTCCCATAATATTGTTTTTATGAAGTTGGGTGCACCTGAATTTTGCTGAATATATGTTCATGATTGTAATATCTTCTTGATTCATTGTTCCTATGATCAAAATGAAGTGGCCCTCTTAGTCTCTTCTGATTAGTTCTAGTGTAAAGTGTATTTTTTCAGATATTAGAATTATTATGCCTGCTTTTTTCTTAGGGCCATTTGCTTGCTAAATTTTTTTCCATCCTTTCACTTTGAGATAGTGTCTGTCCTTGAAAATGAGATGAGTTTCTTGCAGACAATAAAAAGTTGGGTTTTGTTTCTTAATCCGTTCACATAGTCTGTGTCTTTTGACTGGGGAGTTCAGTCAAAAGAACATTTAAATTTATTAATGAAAGATGAGTATTGAATCTTGTCATTTTTGTTTCTGTTTATATTCTTGATATAGCTGTGCTTTCCAACAGTTATACCTTCATTGGATTTCTTTCCACAATCCCTTGGGTATAATCATTCCTTTCTTCAGCTCTTTGTATTGTTTCCAGAACTGTCTGAAGTGCTGGTTTTGTGGACATGAATTCTTTTGTGGCCTTTTTATGGTGTCATACAATTCCTGCATATTCCATTCTTGTGTTCTTTTAAATGTTTCATAATCTTTGCTTGA
>NW_008351958.1:7948650-7949096 GCF_000622305.1 Nannospalax galili | reverse complement strand
GATGTGCCATGGAGAGTTTCTTTTCTGGTCCTGTCTCTTTGGTGTTCTATATGCTTCTTGTGTTTGTATGAGCATGCCTTTCTTTAATTTTGGGGAATTTTCTTCCACGATTCTGTTGAAGATGTGGTCCATGCCATTATCTTGGGATTCTTCTCCTTCCTGTATGCCTATGATTTGTAAGTTTGGTCTTTTTTGGTGTCACACAATTCCTGCATATTCCATTCTTGTGATTTCTTACATTTTTATAGTCTTGCTTGAGTGGTCTAATTTGCCCACTTTAGCTTCCAGTCTTGATACACTGTTTTCCATTTCATTCATCCTATTGTGAGGTTTTCTCCTGTCGTTTCTAATTGGCTTACTGGGTGTTTCACTTCATTCTTCATTTCAGCCTGAGTATTCTTCAATATTTCTAACTCTTTTCTGAAATCATTCAAAATTTTATCCCT
>NW_008351958.1:7947175-7948439 GCF_000622305.1 Nannospalax galili | reverse complement strand
CCTTCAAGTTTAGGTCTGCTTCTTTTTGTAAACTTTATGTGTCTTTGTGGTTTACTTTTGGGGCATGAAAATCTGTTTCCTCTAAGATTCTGGTTCTCTCTTTTAATTTTATGTTGGAGGGGCCAGATTGCTTTTGTCTTCAGGAATTCCCACAGAGGCCCAATTCAGATGACGGTCAGATGTTTTCAGGCTTTCTCCTAAGGTCTGGATCCCTTCAGGAATGATTTTGGTCTCAGGAATTTGTTGGTTGGAATGGCCTGGGAGCCTGGCCCAGGAAAGATACCGGTCTAGGGCAGCTGGTTGCAGTGCCACCCAGAGGTGCAAAGGCAGATGGGGCACAAAGAGGCCCCGAGGACTCCTGGGGACTGCACTGAGTAGCTGGGTTGGTCTGGATGCCAAGGATCAGGAAGAAGAACGGTCAGCCCTGAGTCCCAGAAAGAGGCTGGTGGGTGGTACAGGTCCTGGGAAGCAGAGGGAGGTGACGGAGGGGCCGGGCCCAGAAGCAGTGCTCCTGGGGCCCAGAGAAGGCACTAAGTTTGTCTTGATGAAATGGATCAGGAAGCAGTATTGTTTCCCCAGGTGTCTGTGGCCCCAAGAGGAGGAATGGGACAGGACCCAAACTAGCAGAGACATCGGCCGGGGAGATGGGAGGTTGAATGAGGCTGGGGGAGTCAAGGCACAGAGGGTGCAATGGACTTACCACAGAGAGAGGCCTGCAGGTATGAGAGAGGCCTATGTGGGTGGTGCAGGCCCAGGGAAGCAGAGGGAGGTGAGGGTAGGGACAGGCCCTGAAGCAGTGCTCCTGGGGCCCAGATAAAGCACTATGTTGGTCTGGATGAAAAGGGTCAGGAAGCAGTATTTGTTCCCCAGGTGTATAGGGCCCCAAGACAAGGAATGGGGCAGGCCCCAAACTAGGAGGCGAGGCCATGGGGGAGATGGGAGGGTGAAAGAGGCTGGTAGAGTCACGGAGTGCATGATGGGTTTACCCCAGAGAGAAGCCTGCAGGTAGGAGAGAGGCCTGAGGCCTGTGGTGCAGGTCCAGGGAAGCAGCGCCATTTCAACTCTCTTAAATTCACTGAATATGATTGACTTTCTAGTTTTGACCACTTCCATTCCTATACTGATTAATTTCATCATCCTTTCCAGAGCTTCTTGGTCATTGAAGACTTACCAGAAAAAGCAGATGCTCAATTTTCAGGTTTACTTCCATCAACAATATTTCTTTCTTTGTGTTTTAATCATTATCACAATGTATAATTGCATA
>NW_008351958.1:7943529-7947106 GCF_000622305.1 Nannospalax galili | reverse complement strand
CCAAACTAGCTTGCAATCACAAGATTGCATCACCATGATGGTCTCTAGAAGAAATTTATTTGTGTGCATTAAATGGTAGTCTATCTCCACCAAAACTCTTAGAATAAAATGCTTATCATTATGACACATAGGAGCTCAATAAATATTTGACAATAGATAAATAACAATAGTACAATTATACAAAAAATTTCCTAATTAACACATTTATATAACAACTTTATCTTCATCTTATGGAAGACAAATCAGAGGAACAGGAAGGCCACATGGAAGCTATTAGACATACTTTAGAATAATTATTTCAGAGTTGATGATCTAACTGCACTCACTTGCTTTGAAAAGATGGAGTAAATTTATTAGAACTTTTCTAGAAGACAAGAATATTAGAATTCAGTTATGATGAGATTTTTGTCTATATTTTCATAATGTGCAGTATTGTCCTGCTGCAGGAAAGAAGTAGATTCTATGTACTGGCTCTTGTAATACCTTGGATATTTGATTTTGATGTGTGTAAAGGGGGGGTAAACATGGTTACATATTTGTAATATATTTTAACTTAAAAGGTGAGATGCATTCCAAGGGCATTTTAATAGTGAATATGGAAAGAAAAAAAGAAAAATTAAAATCTACACTATAGGACACTGATCTGTTTGGAAATTGTAGCATATTATAATTTGATATAATAATTGCCCTAGGTGAAACAATGGGCAGTAGTCAAAGGAGACAGAGGATGCTTTGGCTATTGGGATATAACGAAAGTGCTGGAAAGAAGGGTGCCATAGTGGTGGATTAATTGGTGTATCATTTATAGAGAAAGAGAAATGTCAGCTACATCTGTCCTCCAACCCTGGCTTAGCCTCACTAAATTCTTTAGAACTGAGTCTATGTAGCCTTCAAAATATAAGGATGAATCATACTCATTATATTTCATTTTTACCAAAACTCTAAAGTATTGAAGAACTGAATATAATATCTGATTCAATAATCAAGAGAAGAGGAAGCAATTTTTAACAAAGCCATCCTCTGTGGGCAAAGAAACACACTTGAGAGCCAGTAAGAAGGCTTTCAACTCAGTGGGAAGGGAATGTGAAAGCACTTCATTGAAGCTCATTGTAACCCGTGCACAGTTTGCCTGCCAAGAAATGCTCATTCAATATAGGAAAATAAATTCTCATTCACTAATAAACACAGTCAACTCTAAAGTTCCTTTACAAAGCCAAAGTCTATAAATATCTCCTAAGTGGCTTACCTCTTAATGTAGTTCACCCAAATTATATTTTATCAGAGGCTTTTTATGTTATTCCTTTTGACTTCAGTTGTTCATGGCCTAATACTATGCTCCTTAAATTATTCACATTTCTATGGAAGATTATAATTGTCCATGCAGAGAGATCCTGCAGCATGGGATGTTTAAGTTTACAAGTTTTGTGTGTATAAACAAGAAATGAGATCAATTATCAGCTGTGCTAGCCATCAGCACCCAGTCGCCCTGTGAGTTGAGGCTTAAGTATTGTCTCTTGAGTTGAACATTGACCCAGGTGTCAGGAAAATAGCCCAGGGGTTGTATTTTCCAATAATGTACTGGAGACCTGTGACAAGTTCACAGCCAAGCAGCAAAGCACTTCTAAACTCTCAGGACCATCAAACAGGATTAAGTGCTTTGAAATCTATGGATAACAGGTGCTCCAAGGACTGAAGAGCTCACCAGGTCACCTCTTTCCCTCAGGGTCACTCATCTCCTCGCCCCCACACTAGGAGAATATTGATGAGAGGAATGACAGAAGATGCCCATGGCCATAGAAGTGATGGGGGGAAGCTATTAATTTCTCATAGCATGCTAGGCCATGTTGATGAAAATACCAGTTATCTTGAAAAATGTTAATGTATTTTGACATTTTTTTACAGTTTTCAAAAGCGTAAGATTCTCATTAAGAAATTTGGTTTTATAGACCATTACATTTTTGAAGATTTCCTTTTACATGAAAATTGTTCCTAATAACATGTTATTAGACAATTTTAGGAAGTCTTTTTCATTGTTTAATAAAGTAGTAAAATTACCCAATAAGGTAACAATACATCCAAATAAGGACTTAAATACTGACGATTTAAAAATAACACTCACTGAGGAACACTTAGCTTTGAAACTTAGCATATCGTATGTTAGTTACTAGACATTGATTTATACAACTCAATTACTTTAAAATCCATAAAAAGTTATTAAGAAATAATCTTAATTTTAATTTAAAGGAGATTATCAAAAATTGCTTTGAAATACAGGATGATTGAAAAATATGATAACAATGGAAAATACTGCTAATCATAAAAATTCATTCCTATTTGGCTTGACAAAAGGTATAGATGAACAATATATTGTTGATTTCCCTATTTGAACTTATTCTAAATCAATGTCTTTCTAAATGTACTTTTTAAGTCTTAGAATTTTTTTAAACTGGATGCAGATCTACTACTTCTGTATGATGTTCCTGGGAGGCATCTGAAGAAGTACTAGGATGCTCCAAAAGCTTGCTGTAAAGTATCTGCATTCTCTCAGTCCACAAGGCTGACTTCCACTGGGATTTTCTCACTTCAAGTGCTTTGGGTTTGGGTAAAATAATGACTCACCGCATATGCATGTTTTACAGGTACCATAATAGCGAGGAAAACAATGAAAATCTTTACATGTGATATATTAAAATAGTACTCACATTGTTTGCTTCCTTTTCTTAAAATTAAAAGTTTGTAGTGTAGTAAAGTAGTTTGAAAATGGTTTTGTCATTTTTAGGCATATTTAAAAGCATGATAAAACTTTGTAAACTATATATTCAATATATTTATATATTATTCAATATATATATTTACGTTTCCATCTCATCATAAAATTAATTTATATTGTTTGTAGAAAGAAAAGTACAAAAGCAGAATTCATCCTAGAAAAAATACATATATATGGTAATAAATATTTTCAGACATTAACCCAACTAATTTACATGGGTTTTTCCTAAATTGTATTAAAACGAAAAGCATGTAACTCCAACTAAGCCTTGAAGCACACAAATAAGAGCAATAGTCAATCCTGAGCCCAGAAACTCTGAACTAAAGGAACAGGAAGACTGTGAAACAGAGCAGGCAGGATAGAGTGTTGGGGAGCCACCCCACATGCTAGCTCAGACTGCTATAGTGCTGATCTTGACTCTCTCTGGATGCCTTCTGGAGTCTAGCTCACCCCCATGGAAGTCAGACATCTTTCTTCACTACATTTTCAGAAAAGAAAGACAAAAGTTCAGAGCTACTTGAAGTTCTAACACATGCTTGCTTCCAAAAGTAACCATTGGTAAAGACAGAATTTTTGGAATAAATATCTTTATAAAACAAAATTTAGTTAAGCTAAATTATATATTTTCTTGAATATATATTTTCTTGCATATATATATATTCTTAATACATGTATCCATTCAGTGTGAGTATGAAACTCAAATGCAGTATAGATTATTAAGTAAGTTCAGAAATTCACATAAAAGCAACAAAACTGATATTTAAATTAATTTTTATTTAATTTTTGTGAAGAACTGTGACTTTTATA
>NW_008351958.1:7941268-7943428 GCF_000622305.1 Nannospalax galili | reverse complement strand
TATGCCTATAGAGTTAGGTTTGTGTTCCCAAGTGCTTTTTGATATGGGTTCATCCACTGGAGTCTGGCCAACCTACTAAGAGTCTCACCCTTAAACAAGACTGAATGAATTTTTTAATACAAAAAGCAAACAAAACAAAACAAAAAAATGCCCAAAGTCTAGCAAGAAGGTTCATTAGTTAAAGGCAAGAGCACAAGCAGGTATTATTCTTGCGGAGGATCTGAGTTCCTTTCCCAGCATTCATGTCAAGCAGCTCATAGCTGCCTGAAACAACAGCTCCAGAGGACCTGAAACCCACTTCTGGTCTCTGAAGGCACCTGCACTCATGTATGCAAATCCACAAACATACACATATGTACATAATTTAAAACAAAAGAATATATATTATACATATATTCTACAAAGTGACAAGATATTTACAAACATATAGGCAAAACTAAAGGTAACCTTTCCCTGTTTGGAACACAATCATCAACTTCATACTCAGATATTTTCTTTATAAACAAAACTTGGATTCTTTTATAATCTCTTTCTGTTTATTACATATTTAAACATGTTTTGCTGCTGTCTTGTAAGTAATTAAATTTTGTCTATGAAAATAAATAAATAAATAAATAAATTCATCTTTTCCAAACATCTTTTAAGAATTTCTGACTGGTTCCCATGAGGGTTTTTTTTTTTTTTTTTTTTTTTTTTTTCGGAGCTATTTATTTTGCAAGGATGCTGTCCTGGAAAAGATTATGTCAGGCTATAAGTTCCCTGTTCCAATACTGCCCTACTTTTTTTTTAATCGAAGTAATGCTTCCAAAAGGACCTGTCAAGGTACACTACTACTCTTGGGTATTCTGTTCTCAAAGTCATGTCCTGGCTCCCTGCTGCATCTTAACCAATGCCCAGCACTATGCTTATTACTGTGAGTATTTATGTTCCTTTAGTCTTTTTTAGTTTAATTTTTTTGTTTTTTGAGAATGTCATAGGAGTACTGGTTTTACATCATTTCCTCCCCTCCCACTCCATCCTCAACTCTGCTCTAGTCTCTGCCACTCCCTTTCAAATTCATGATCTCTTCTATAACTATTGTTTTACACACACACACACACACACACACACACACACACCTTAGTTCAGTTAGTCCCCAGGTGTTCAGGGCTGATCCCTTGGGATTAGATAATCAATCAAGAGGCTCCTCTGCCTCTCTCAGCAGCTATTGATTGCCTATGTCTCTTCGTCTCAGGATGGGGCCCTGGGAAATGTTTCCCATCCATGTTGACATGTTGAGTGGTATAGTCATTATTCAAGCCCTGTCTAGGCAACTGTATTGCAGAGATTTCATAGATGTAGCTTCCTGTCATGTCTAGAAGATATATTTTTGCAGCAGACATCCTGGTCCTCTGGTTCTTAAAATAGTTCCACCCCTCTTCTACAATGTTTTCTGAGCCTTTCATTGTAGGAGTTGCATATAGATGTATCAACTGAGACTGGGCACTCCACAGTCACTTATTATCTGCATTTTGGCCAGTTGGGGCTCTCTGTAATAGTTTCTGTCTGTTGCAAAAAGCGCCTTTTAGAAGCGAGAGCTACATTTATCAGTGGATATAAGAACAAGTATTTAGAATATAATTAGAAACTATATTGATTCTCCAAAATGGCAGTAGTAGATTCTCCTGTAGGGTCTACCTCTAGTCAAAGGTATTTGACTAGGTTTATAGTCCCAGACTCGACTTGCCTCCTATTGAGAGAGCCCTAAGTCAAATTAGACAGTTTTTGATTATCCCAAGATAAAAGAGCCACTATTGCACCATTGGGGCTCTCTTGCTAGGCAGATCATTGCTGTGTTCACAGCTTTACAGCTGGGTAAGACTATTGATTGCTTTTTTCCCTTTGCAGCTTTCACAGCACCTTAAGATACTATGAGAACTAGCGTTCAGGGAAGAAGTTTCAGGTCATTTCTGGCTAGATTCTTCCAACTCTTGTGACCAGAGTGTATGGTGTCCTCAGCAATAGGGTCTTAATTTCATGTTCTGGGAGGCAACCAAGGGCAATACCAAGAGCTTATATTGTTTGGGAGTGTCTTGTAACCTCCTGACCAACAACTCGAAGGGAAGTTGCTCACGTCTAGCACTGGGGTTTTTGTTAGACAGATTATGGCTCTTGAAGGCA
>NW_008351958.1:7928520-7941138 GCF_000622305.1 Nannospalax galili | reverse complement strand
TTTTAAAAAATAAATTGCATTTATTATTATTTATATTTTATGTATGTATGAGTGTATTGCCTGCATGTATGCAAGTGCCCCCATATCAGGAAATGCCCATGGAGGTCAGTGGAGGGTGTTGGATTCCCCTGGAACTGGAGTCATGAGCAGTTGTTAGCCGCCATGTGGGCGATGGGAATTCAACCTGGGTCCTCTGCAAGAACAGCCAGTGCTCTTAACTACTGAGCCATCTCTCCAGCCCCTATATATGTTTTTTAAGGTAAGCTTATAAAATAATATGCTTCCTTGTAGCTTCTTCAAACATCTTTAGTATTACACCCCCTTCCTCTCTCTCACAGTGTTACCATCCCTCTCCCTTCCCCATGATGTGTTCTGTTCTGCATTTTTCCCCTTCCCCCATTCATAGCATCTATGTCCTACTATGCCCCTCTCTAAAGCTTCCCCTCAATGGTCTTTTCTACTTTCCTGGCTTTTCCTGTTACTCCAGATTACATATTCAAATCTAAATTTGGAGCTAGGATCCACAAATAAGAGAACATTCAGCATTCATCTTTCTGCCTGGGTTTCCTCACTCAGTATACTTTCTTCCAGTTCTACCCATTTGGCTGTGGATTTTGTAATTCATTTTTCCTCATAGCTGAATAGAATTCTCTTGTGTGAGTACCATACTTTCATCATCTATTCATTAGTGACAGACATTTGTATTGCTTCTACATACAAATTATTGTGAATAGCGTGACAATGAACACGGCTGAGCAAGTATCTCTGTATCAGGATATTGAATCCTTTGAGTAGACACTAAGGAGGAAAGGTATAGCTGAGTCAAATGATAGATTTATTTTTAGTTTTTGAGGTTTTTTTTAGTCACACAAATCTCTGCAGTGGCTACACTAGTTTGAAATCCCAACAACAGTGAATGAGGTCTCCCTTTCCCGGCATCCTCACCGTTATTTGTTGTCAGTTCTTTCTTGAATGTAGCCATTCTGACTTGGATAAGATGGACTCACAAAGCAATATCAATTTGCATTTCCATGATGTTGAATACTTTAAAAGATATGTGTGTACCCAAATGTCCTTTGGTACAAGTTCATCCACTGAAGTCTAGTCTCTCTAGAATCCCTTTAGGGAGATTGGCTCTCCTTCACTCAGCAGTAATAAGTTGCCAATAGTTCCTAGGCTAGCGTTGAGGCCTGATGTCCATTCC
The DNA here is from genome assembly GCF_000622305.1 of Nannospalax galili. NCBI lineage: Eukaryota > Metazoa > Chordata > Mammalia > Rodentia > Spalacidae > Nannospalax > Nannospalax galili. Next base: position 7,939,934 of record NW_008351958.1, on the reverse strand, counting down.
TTCATTCTATGCTGGGGTTTTTACTTATTGAGTCAGAATGGGTCTTGTGTGTGCTGTCACTGTTGCTGTAAGTTCATATGTACAAGTTTCCAGTAGCTGAAAGCCTCTGTTTCCTTATGCTCATCAATCCACCCTGACTCTTACAGTCTTTCTGCTCCCTCTTCTGCATTTATCCCTAAGCCATGCGTGAGTGAGGTTTAATATAGGAGTCCTATCCAGGGACATGCACTCTGCATTCTTCTATTCTCTAAAACTTGTCCAGTTGTGGCCTTCTGTGTGCCTCACAGGCTGCTATATAAAGAAGCTTCGCTGGTAAGAGTTGAGGGATGTTATGCTTGACTGGAAAGGACTTAACCTATATGACAGAATGCATGAAATCAGTGGGGGAAGGGCAGTGGCAGATGTGGATGGGGAGGGAGTCTAATTTGTTTAAGATCTATGACATGCACAAAAACACAATAAAAATACTTTAAAAATATTTTGTAGCACTCTTTATTTCTTCTTTTGAGAACTCTGTTTAGATTATTAGTTGATTGGATTGTTTTCTCAATTCTTTGTTTTTAGAGTTCTTTGAATATTCTGGATATTAATCTTCTATTGGATATATGGTTATTAAAGAGTCTTTCCCACTCTGGGCTTCCTCCCGACTTGTTTGCTTCCTTTGCTGTGCAGAGCTTCTAAGTTTTATGAGGTCCCATTTTTCAATAGTTGCCCTCAATTTGAGTGAATGCAGTCATTTAGAAAGTCCTTTCCTGAACTTATATCTTGTACAGTATGGTTTATGATTTCTTTTAGCGGTTTCAAAATTTACTCTATAACAATAGACTGCACTGAGACAGTCCGCCCTCTGTACTTAGGGTTTCTTCATTCTTGAATCCAATCAGTGATGAAGAGGAAGTAGTTGGAAGAAAAATAACAATATAACAAAAAAGAATAAAAACAAAAATAATTCTATATAATAATTATTTACATAGCATCCATATTGTTTAGATATTATGTTTCCTAGAAATTATTTTAAGTATTTAAGAGAATACATGAGATATATATATATACTAATACTGTTCCACTTTGTTTAAGAAACTTGACTCTCAGATTTTGACATCCACATACGTGGCTACTGAGGGACATAGTATTATCAATTTTTTTAAAAGATATTGCTTTTTCAAGGTCATCTAGCCAGTAAGTGGCAGATAAGTATTACTTCCCCCAGTCTAACAGACTCCGAAGTCCATGTTTGTAACTATCACTTGAAGTCCTGACAGTATGCCAGAACCCACTTCCTTAATTCATCTCCCAAGAGCCTTTATATAAACTGTGTTTTAGAAAGGGTCTTTGGTTGTTACACCACTATTAGCCCAGAGATATGCCACAGTATATTTGGATCATGCTTGTAGCTTCCATACAATAGTGTTCCTAACTAACAAAGGTCATCAAACTAAAGCCTTAACATCTCCTAATTATCTGATTGATTACAATATGAGAACCTTGTGCCAATGAGAAGAGGAAAAGTTCCTGTCTGATAATTATACATTTTTTTGTAACATTCCTGAACAATTACTTAAAATTCATTGACCTTCCTACGAATAGTAAAGCAATACTTTGGTTCAAAGTTACATATAGGGCTTCCCTAGGAAATTGATATTTGGAAGGAATATTTATTTTGAATTTTACTCCTCCCTGAAATACTACATTGTGCATTCAAAATAGTAAATTCCTACTATTCAGAATATTAAGTACTTTGCAGAATTTATGTAAAAGATAGACCAGTATAAATTGATATGAATTTATCTCTGGAAACGTAGTATTGTTAATACTAAAAATGATATAAATTAAATATTCTAAACTTAGTAAATCATGAACAGCTATCATATTTGAAAGTATTATTATTATAATGTGTTACACACTTCAAAAATTTGGGGAAAACTTGGGGCTAGAGAGATAGCACAGTGATTAAGAACACTAACTGTTCTTGGAGAAGACCCAGGTTCAAATCCCAGCACTCACATGGCTAACAACTGTCTGTTACTCCAGTTCCAGGGCATCTGACAGTCTCTTCTGTCCTCCACAGGCATTGAATGACATGGGCACACTTACCTACATGCAGGCAATACACACATACACATAAAATAAAAATAATAAATAAAATATTTTTTAAAAATTGGAAAACTGAAATTAAACATCACAATGTAAAACATTGGGGACTATTCCTTCACATCTAATTTACAAACTGACATGAATGAAAGGATGCTGTTGAGTGAATGCAATCTGAGAAAACATTGCTCATGGGTCATATGTTGAGACTAAGGTAATGATATTAGCTAATAATTCCTGAGCAACATTCTGTTCTTAGCTTATTTGAATTCCCTCAAGCTTAATACCTTGAGCACCCCAAGAAATGTTCTTGCAATTATTATTCTAATTTACAAACTGACATGAATGAAAGGATGCTGTTGAGTGAATGCAATCTGAGAAAACATTGCTCATGGGTCATATGTTGAGACTAAGGTAATGATATTAGCTAATAATTCCTGAGCAACATTCTGTTCTTAGCTTATTTGAATTCCCTCAAGCTTAATACCTTGAGCACCCCAAGAAATGTTCTTGCAATTATTATTGGATTGCAAATGAGTAATTTAAAAAATAAATTCATAAAGACTAAAATGAACATTAAAGAAATAAAGGGGCAGAAATAGCAAAAATCACTTGTGAGATGGTTCAATAAGTAAAAGCACTTGCTGCCAAGCCTGACGACCTGAGTTCAATCCCTGGAGCCCATATGGAAGGAGAGAACTGACTACCACAAGATACACACACACACACACAAAGAGAGAGAGAGGCACACACATAAATAAATAAAATATTTAAGTAAAAATAATATTAAAAAATAAATAAAGTCAAATAAAATTTATAGTTAGTTTTGAGGAAAACCCTACACATACATATCTGGGAAAATAGATTTGCAATTCATAAGAAAAAATGTAATTCGATTGAGAAACGTGTCTAAACTAACTCAATTGATAACAAATTAAGCAAAATATGTGTGCAGATAATCCACAAAAGATTAATCCAAAACTGCTAAACAAATGTCCAGCAGGCTAAAAGTGACAGGGAAGAGGAGAAGGAAATTTGCCTGAAGCTCATGTATAATTTAAAAAATAAGTACAATTGGAAAGAGGATCAAAGTGTGACATTCATTCATGAGCTACAGGAATAGAAAGTTGAAGCATTGCTCAATGGATTTGGAGATCAAAAGGTTAATAACGGTGATCTCTTCCAAAGTACCAGTAATTGTCAAGTAGTTTGAAGGTGTAATAACTAATGAGTATGGAGAAATAAATGGTTCCTGAGGGATGACTTTGTTTTTTATCATATTTTAATTTATTCATTTATATTTTGTGTGTATGAGTGTTTTGTCTGCATGTATGTTATTAAATGCACCAGTGCATGGAATGCCCACATGGGCAAAAAGAGGGCACAGATCCCCTGGAACTAGAGTTAGGGTTGGTTGTTAGCCACCATGTGGGTGCTGGGAACCAGAACTGAACCTGGGTGCTCTGCAAGACTAGCCAGTGCTCTGAACCACTGATCTCCAGCTTTCTTAAAATGACTAGGTGGACCAGGGTGAGGAAAGCATGGCAACAGCTGAAGATGGATGCATGCACAAAGCTGATAATGAGCTGAAAGAGTCAGGAACAACCTTAAAAGATGACTAAGGAGAGCTGTTTCCCTGGGCCTGAAAGCCCCACCACAGACCTCTCTCCTACCCTTAGGCCTCTCTCTAGGGTAAGTCCATCGAGCCCTCCAAGCCTTGACTCCCCCAGGCTCATACACCCTCCCATCTCCCCTGCCAGTCTCTCCTAGTTTGGGTCCTGTCCCATTCCTTGTCTGGGGGCCCCACACAACTGGGGAACCAATACTGCTTCCTGATCCTTTTCATCCAGACCAAAGTAGTGCCTTCTCTGGGCCTCAGGAGCACTGCTTCTGGGCCTGGCCCCACCTTCACTTCCCTCTGCTTCCCTAGGCCTGCAGGACCTGCAGCAGGCCTCTCTCCTACCTGCAGGCTTCTCTCCTGGGTAAGTCCATTATGCCCTCCAAGCCTTGAATCCCCCAGCCTCATTCACCCTCCAATCTCCCTCTCTGTTCTCTCCTCCTATTTTGGGTCCTGCCCCATTCCTTGTCTTGGGGCCCAGACACCTGGGGAACCAATACTGCTTCCTGATCCTTTTCTTCCAGACCAATGTAGTGCCTTCTCTGGGCCCCAGCAGCACTGCTTCTGGGCCTGGCCCTGCCCTCACCTCCCTCTGCTTTCCTGGGCCTGCACCACCCACCAGCCTCTTTCTGGGACAGGAAGGCTGACCTTTTCACTTCCTGATCCTTTGCATCCAGAACAGCCCAGCTACTCAGTGCAGTCTCCAGGAGTCCTTGGGTCTTCTTCCTGCATCATCTGCCTTTGCATCTGTGGGTAGCACAGCCACCAGTTGCCCTAGACCAGCATCTTTCCTGGGCCAGGCTTCTAAGCCAGTCCAAACCCTAAATTCTTGAGGCCAAAATCGTTCCTGAATTGGGCTTCTGTGGGAACTGCTGAAAACAAAAGCAATCAGGCCACTCCAATATAAAATCAAAAGAGAAAACAGGAAGCTTAGATGAACCAGCTTTTCATGCCCAAAAAGTAAACCACAAAGATACATAATGTTCACAAAGAGAAGTAGACCTAAACTTGAAGGCCTGAGTCTCACACAAGAATCAGAAACTACAAAAGAAATTCACATGTCAAAATCACAGAGAATAAAATAATGACATGAAAAACCAAAATAATATATCCACACCAAACACCAATAGTCCTCTAGAGGAGTACAAGGAGAACCCCCCTAGAGATAATGCAGGAAATGGAACTCAAAAGAACAACTATAGACATGATAAAAGAATTCAGTGAATTTAAAGAACACACAAAAAAGAAATCAAAGAACCGAAGGAAGATAGAGATAAAATTCTGAATGAATGAATTCAGAAAAGAGAAATATTGAAGAATACTCAGGCTGAACTGAAGAAGGAAGTGAAACACTCAATAAGCCAAGTAGAAATGACAGGAGAAAGCCTCACCAATAGGATGAACGAAATGGAAAACAGTGTATCAAGACTGGAAGATAAAGTGGATGAACTAGACCACTCAAGCAAAGGTTATGAAAGATTTAAGAAATCACAAGAATGGACTATGTAGGAATTGTGTGACACCTTAAAAAGACCAAACTTACGAATCATAGGCATACAGGAAGGAGAAGAATCCCAAGATAATGGCATGGACCAAGCTCCAACAGAATCATGGAAGAAAATTTCCCCAAATTAAAGAAAGACATGCCCATATAAATACAAGAAGCATATAGAACACCAAAGAGACAGGACCAGAAAAGAAACTCTCCACGGCACATCATAGTAAAAACAATACATGTACAAAACAAAGAGACAATTCTGAAAGCTGCAAAAGAGAAACAACAAGTCACATATAAAGGAAAATCCATTAGGATTACAGCTGAAGAAAGGAATGACTATAACCAAGGGATTGTGGGAAAAAAATCCAATGAACGTATAACTGTGTAAAAGTACAGATATATCAAGAATGTAAACAGAAATAAAAATGAAAGATTCAATTCTCATTTTTCATTAATAACTTTAAATATTAATGGACTGAACTCCCCAGTCAAAGGCACAGACTATGTGAATGGATTAATGTAGGAGGGGCCTGTGTGGATTGGCCAGAATACCAAACCTGGGGACTTCTGCTCAGGTTCACCAGTCTAACATGACTTGCTTCCTCAAACTGCTAAACTGTTATCTGCCACCCAGGCTAGAGACAGATGACGGCCACGCCAATAGACAATATACAGCTCAACCCTCAGGGCCAAAGGAGGAGGTTTGGGGGGTATACAGGAAAGCCTTTCTATGCAATAAACGAGCTTGGTGGCACGCCACTACTGAGCAGCATCTCCCTGCATCTGTGTCATTGATTCTGTGCCTACTCATCCCCTGCCCTCTGAGATTGGAGTCAGGCCACCGTAGAGCACAAAAAACAGATTAAGAAAGAAAGCTCATCTTTTTGTTGTCTGTAAGAAACTCAACTCACTTTCAAGGACAGACACTATCTCAAAGTGAAAGGATGGAAAAAAAAATATACCAAGCAAATGGTACTAAGAAAAAAGCAGGCATAGCAATTCTAATATCTGATAAAATAGACTTTAAACTAAAACTAATCAAAAGAGACAAAGAGGACCACTTCATTTTGATCAAAGGAACAATGAATCAAGAAGATATTACAATCATGAACATATATTCACCAAACTCTGGTGCACCCAACTTCATAAAAACAATACTACAGGACTTTAAGACCCAAATTAACCCCAACTCATTAATAGTAGGGGACTTCAATACCCCACTATCTCCATTAGATAGGTAAACAGGACAGAGAGTTAACAGAGAAATATCTGAATTAAAAAATATCATATATCAAAAGGACTTAACAGACATCTACTGAGTATTCCATGCAAGCACTAAAGGACATACTTTCTGCTGAGTACCGCATGGAACCTTCTCCAAAATCGACCATATACTGGGGCACAAAACAAACCTCAACAAATACAAAAAGATTGAAATAATTCCATGCGTTCTATCAAACCACAATGCAATAAATCTTACAATGAACATCCGAAAAAGCCCTAATCACCACATGAACACATGGAGATTAAACAACGCACTCCTGAATGATGAATGGGTCAAAAAAGAAATTAAGAAAGAAATGAAAGTATTCCTGAATTAAATGAAAAGGGCAATACAACACCACAAAACCTCTGGGACATGCTGAAAGTAGTCCTTAGAGGGAAGTTTATAGTTCTAAGTGCCTACATCAAAAAATTGGAAAGAGCACAAATAAACGATTTAACATTGCAACTCAACACACTTGAAAAAGCAACAGCAAACGAAACCTAAACCCAGCAGACAAGAAGAAATAACAAAAACCAGGGCAGAAATTAATGAAATTGAAACAAAGAAAGCAATACAAAGAATCAACAATTCCAAGAGCTGGTTCTTTGAAAAGATAAACAAGATTGACGGACGACTACCCACTTAACCAAAAGAAAGAGCACCACCAAATCCACAAAATCAGAGATGAAAGGGGAAACATCACAACAGACACCAGAGAGATATAGAACATTATAAGGGAATACTTTAAACACCTATGTGCTACTAAATTTGAAAACCTAAAAGACACGGACAGATATCTAAAGGCATGGGAACCACCAAAACTAAACCCAGAAGAGACTAACAGCTTAAACGGACCCATAACACAAAAAAGAAATTGAAACAGTAATTCAAATCTTTCCTATTAAAAAAAGCACAAGACCAGATGGATTTTCAGCAGAATTCTATAAGACATTTAAAGAAGATCTGCATCTAATACTACTTAATTTATTCAAAAAAATAGAAATGGAGGGAGAGTATCACTCTAATACCCACTCTAATACCAAAGCCAGGTAAAGATACAACCAAAAAAGAAAACTATAGACCCATATCCTTAATGAACATAGACGCAAAAATTCTCAACAAGTACTTGCAAACCGCATACAGACACACACCAAAAAGATCATCCACCATGATCAAGTTGGCTTTATCCCAGAGATGCAGAGATGGTTCAATATATGTAAGTTAATAAATGTCATAAATCATATAAATAGGCTCAAAGACAAGAACCACATAGTCATCTCAATAGAGGAAGAGGAGGCCTTTGACAAAATTCAACATGCATTTATGTTCAAAGTCCTAGAGGGAATTGGACTGGAGGGAACGTACCTCAACATAATTAAAGCCATGTATAATAAACCCACAGCCATCATCATTCTATATGGAGAAAGCTGGAAGCATTGCCATTGAAATCAGGAACCAGACAAGGCTGTCCACTATCCCCACTTCTCTTTAACATAGTATTTGAAACTCTTGCAAGAGCAAGAAGACAAGAGAAGGATATTAAAGGAGTAAAAATTGGAAAAGAAGAGAAAATTATCCTTTTTTGCAGATGATATGATATTATATCTAAGGGACACCAAAAATTCCACCAGAAAACTTCTAGAAAATATTAACATGTTCAGTAAAGTGGCAGGTTACAAAATTAACCTACAAAAGTCTATAGCCTTTCTATATACCAATAACAAGCAACCAGAGAAAGTGCACATGGAAACACTCCCTATCACAATAGCTGCAAAAAAATGAATAAATAAAATATCTCAGAATAAACCTCACCAAAGACATTAAAGAGCTCTACAAGGAAAATTTTAAATCTTTAAAGAAAGAAATTGAGGAAGACATCAGAAGATGGAAGAATCTCCCATGCTCATGGATTGGAAGAATTAATATTGTGAAAATGACAATCCTACCAAGAGTCATATATAGATTCAATGCAATGCCAATCAAAATCCCCATGACATTTTTCACAGAATTGGAAGAAAACTATCCTAAGATTCATATGGAAGCACAAAGGATCTCAGATAGCCAAAACAACCCTGAGCACTAAGAGAAATGCTGGGGGGAATCACTATAACAGATTTCAAGCTGTATTACAGAGCTATAGTCATAAAAACAACATGGTACTGGCACAAAAATAGACCCATAAACCAATGGAACAAAATTGAAGACCCAAATATGAGTAAATGCAATTGCAGCCACTTGAAATTTGACAAAGAGGCCAAGAACATTAACTGGAAGAAAGCATACTCAGTAAAAGATGCTGGCCAAACTGGATATCAGCTTGTAGAAGAATGAAACTAAACCCCTATCATTCACCCTGCAGAAAAGTCAATTCCAAGTGGCTCAAAGACCTCAATGTAAAGCCTGAAACTCTGAAACTATTAGAAGAAAACATTGGGAAAAACCTACAAGATATAGGCGTAGGAAAGGATTTTCTAAACCGGACATCAATTGTTCAGGAAACAAGGGCATGAATTAACAAATGAGAACTCATTAAACTAAAAAATTTCTGTACATCAAAGGATGCAACCAAGGAAGCAAACAGAAAACCCACAGAATGGGAGAAAATCTTCACCAGCGACACATCCGGCAGAAGTTTAATAATCAGAATATATAACAAACTCAAAAACAGAGAACCAAAACAAGAAGTAACCCAATTAAAAGATGGACTAAGGAGCTGAACAGAGAGTTCTCAAAAGAAGAAGTAAAGATGACTATGAAACATCTTAATAGATGTTCAACATCACTAACAATAAGGGAAATGCAAATTAAAACCACTTTAAGATTTCACCTTACCCCTGTCAGACTGTCTAAGATCAAGAAAACAAATGATACCAAATGTTGGAGTGGGTGTGGGGAAGGGGAAACACTGCTGGTGGGGCTGAAAACTTGTTCAACCCCTATGGAAAGCAGTGTGGAGAACTCTTAAAAAACTACAAATGAATCTACAATTTGACCCAGTTATACCACTCCTTGGGATATACCCAAAGAACTCATCCTATTGCAGAGACACTTATACACCCCTGTTTGTTCTGGTCTTTTCACAATAGCTAAGAGATGGAAGAAGCCTAAATGTCCCTCAATTGATGAATGGATAATGAAAATGTAGTTCATTTATAGGATGGAGTTTTACTCAGCAGTAAAGAAAGACGAAATCAAGAAATTTACAGGTAAATGGGTGGAACTAGAAACTATTATACTAGGTGAAGTAACACAGACTCAGAAAACAAAATTGACACATGTTCTCCCTCATATGTGGATCCTAGAACCAGACTCTGATAAATAAGTATGGAACCAGACATAACTACAGGAACCAGGATAATGGAAAGGAAACAGGAAGGTAAAGGAAAAAAATAACCTGAAAGAGAAGAACAGTAGGAAACAGGCCTTAATAAGGGAGATATGGATAAAAATTGGGTTAGTTTAAGGGAGGTGGGAGGGAAGGGTGTACACTGAATCTAGGGGATAAAGGGAAAGAAGGAGCTCAAGAGAGGTAGGACCATAGGAGAAGGGTATTATTACGGGAGAAAGGGGGGAAATGGGGGCACCTTAAGTGGGAAAACCATGATGGAGAGGTGAGACAATGTGAGAGATAAACAATGCCTAACTTGTTTTGAAAAGCAGAGGGAACCATATTACTCCTACAACCTACTGACAAATTATACATAGCAGATCAAGAAATATATGTCTAGGTAAGGTTTATCTGAGAACAACTGATCTTTGCCCAAGATTTATCTATATGACACACAGTAATTAAAAATACCAGCCTGGTGGAACTCACCTTCTTGGATGTTTAACAAACATACTTTGAGGCCTATAATAATTTGGTCAGAGGGACATAAAGGACACTTTTTGCTCCTTGCCCTCCTACATCAACTAGTTTCCAGGGAATTATGAGCATCTCTCAAAATGTCCTATAATAGTGGTGGGTCACCTGTTCTCTTGATCAAGGAAGCTGAGGAGACCCCCCCAGATGGACTTGAACCAGTGTCCAGTCTATAAAGTGAGGGTCAACATAGAAGAATAATTTCCTCCATGCTTCCAAGCAAAGTCAACCATGGTCAAGCAGGACCTTTGACTTATCTTTACATAGGGGGAACTGGTAAAAGAAAGGAGCCAGGGGCTCCTTCCAAGGCCATGTGGCCCCTGAGGAACAGATCCTCAAACAACCTTAAGAGTAAAAATAAGTCAGTTTATCTGGACCAACTGTATGGCCTTAAACACCTGAAAGGAAAGTATAACCAAAGATTAAAGGGGCCAATATAATTTCATGAGAGTCCATATGTATAGCTAAAGGCTACATAACAAGCAACAATGCTAGGCAGGCAACATCTTCTTTTGAGTTGTTGACCAGGGTGGCCAAAGGGATTCCCACATAGCAACCCAGAATAGAACTGGGAAAATGAACAGCAGACCCAAATCTTATCCAAAGGAATATCGACAACTGATTACCTCTAGATGAGGAATAGCTGACCCTCCTAAAACAAAGACCTCTGGATAGGCTGACTAGATTCACCAGAAGGGCAAGTAGTGGGGAAAGGCTGGGGGTGCTGACAACACAGCAGACAGTAGCAGGGATATCAGAGTACAAGGCCTCTAGTTGGGGGAGGGAGGATACGGGAGGGTACTATCTGGGAAGTGGGCGTATAAATATGTAAATAAATAAATAAATAAGTAAATTATAATTATAATTCTTCAAAGCCTAAAAATTTGCTACTTAGTAATTAGTAAATGTGAAAAACATTACCATTGAAATCTACCTGATGACTTTACATCCATGCTCAGATTCCAAGGAGCTCAGAAAGTAACCGACTATGATTAGTAATAATCATATATAGAGAAATTAGAAACATATGTGCATCTTAGTGTCAATTGTATTAAAAATGAATTTTTCTGTATGAAAA
>NW_008351958.1:7917901-7928503 GCF_000622305.1 Nannospalax galili | reverse complement strand
TTAAAACCTCATTTAATTTTATGTCTTATAGGGTTCATACTGAGTACAATGTTGTATTACTGTATTAATTCAACTGTAAACCTAAAAATTTACAGCCAATTTTGAAAGACATGCAGCTTAGCTCTAGAAATTGTTATTGACTGTGTCAATGCTTTTGTAATGAAATGCTTCTTCTCATTATATATTTATTAAATAAATAATTTAATAACATGATATATGTAGAGATCAGAGGACAGCTTTAAAAAAGATGACTAAGGAGAAATAATAGAGTAATGCTCTGGATAAAGCAGTGAATTGTACCTATGTAAAGTGCAACCTTAACTTTTAAAGTACTATGTGCAGAAGGACACTGGGTATACATGAACTTGAGAGCATTCAGCAATATAAGAAAGCAAGAAGAGGCAGAGTCTAACATTACATAAATTAATTATTTCAGTAGATTATTGTAAATATTTAAAAATGTTATCTTCAGTCCCATTTTTATGTAAAATTATATACTGCATATTGTTAGCTTAAATGTGGGTCATCATGCCTATGAAGAGCTCAGAGTTTACCAGAAAAAGTGAGGCATGTAGTCTACAGTATGTAGACTGGCTCACACCCTTCTGTGCTGGTTAGTTTTTGTCAACTTGGGAAATGGGAACCACAACTGAGGAATTTCCTCCATCACATTGGTCTGTGGGTATGCAAATGGGCATTTTCTTGACTGCTTATTGATGTAAGAAGTTCAAGCACACTCTGGGCAGTTCCATCCATGCACAGGTAGGTCTGGGCTATATAAGAGGGCAACTGAACAAACCAGGTGGAGCAAGCCAGTAAGCCTCTTTCTTCCATGGTCTTTGCTTCAGTTATTGCCTCGAGGTTCCTGCCTTGAGTTTCTGCCCTGCCTTCCATCCATGGGCTCTATTCCTTTAGTCCTCAAGGTGCTTTTGGTCATAGTGGTTGATCATAGCAACAGAACAGAAGTTGTAACGGGAACAACTTCTTTTCTCAACATACATCCTATTTGTATTTTCTCAACTTTCATTTTTCTAAGGTCATATATCCTATGCCCCTTTCTTATCATTTTTCTAAAGAAAGAACTCGAGAAAGCAGTAATGTTTATAAGATACCTATGTGGCTTCCACAGCTTCCTTCCACAGCTTCATGCTGTGAGTATCATAACACATGTCAGAGGCTATGAGATGGCTAGGAATAAACAAATGAACAAGGTGAGGAGGTACTAAACTATTTAAACAGTTTTTCTCCTCTCATAGTCAAATATGCATCATCTTGGCAAAGAAAAAATCCCCTTTATTCTCCAGTGTGAAACTGACATTTTTCTATAGCTAAAATATTTTAAAGATAGACAAATTTCAATGCTATCCATCATTTCACAACATCTGTTCCTTGAATATGTAACATTAAAATTTATAATTCAAGAATATATTGGTCTAATTTTTTGAATTTTAAAATATCAAATTTTTAAAAAATTTAAATTGTTTTTTAAATATGTGAAGCATTTTGCCAAACAATAATAGAAACACACACATACACCAGATAGATGATAGAGATAGATAGATGATAGATGATAGATAGATAGATAGATAGATAGATAGATAGATAGATAGATAGATAGATGATGGTAGATGATGGATAGATAGATGATAGTAGATAGATGATGATAATTGATAGATAATAAATAGATGACCATAGATAGATAGATAGATGGATGATAGATAGATAGATGATAGATAGATAGATAGATAGATAGATAGATAGATAGATAGATAGACAGACACATATGTGTGTATACCAACCTTCGGTTTTCAGCAAAACAGATGCACAATACCAATAATACGATTACAAAATTAAGATGAGAACAACATTTTTCTAAAATGTTTTCCACATATCATGCTAAAGGAGGTAAATTTTTATATATTCTATGATTTTTATTTTAATATCTCAGAATTAAAATCATTAACAAAACCTCCAAAGAGATTGTAATTTGCCTAAGGTTAATTACAACTTTCTTTTTCATATTTAATTATGTTTCCTTCCAAAGAATAAGCATTCTACATTCAATTAACTTCATTTATCATTGGCATATTATATAAAATCAGTGAGGCAGAAGAAATTGTGTAAAATGAATGGAGGTGGGAAGGAACTTCAGAGCTCACACCTTCATCCAAAGCATCTCAGTTACTCCTTTATCCTTATAAAAATAATGTCAACATTTCATTAACTCTATTCTTTTTAAGCACTGTAGGAAACCAAGAGTATTTGATATACTCTACTTCTGAACTATGGCAGAAAAAAAGTGTATAAATTCACTTGGCTGCTCAGGATGACAACTTGGATGTCCTTAATATATAGTTACTTTCTCTGAAATTAAACAATTAATAAGCCAGTAGCTAGATGGTTAATAAATTATTCACACTTACGATACCAATGAACATTAATCAATTATAAGGAGATAGAAAAATCAAGACTAAGAGGAAAAAGTCAACTGCAGACTTTTAATATTGAGGCTCTGCTAATGCAGTCTCTTTAAACATTTGATTTGTAAAATAACATCAATATGCAAAGCAATGCTTTCTGCACAAGTTTCCAACAAAATAACCAGTTTATGAGTATACATATGCTGTCAGCCAGTAGCAAGCAAGACTCATCTCAATTCTGTAGTCTTTGACTTAAAAGTCTTATTAGAGTTCTTTCAAATGATTGTACTTTATCAAATATTTAGTATTAACACTTCTGGTTTTCCAAAGACATTGAAGCACACTGAAAAGCATCATTACAATTCTTTCACACTTTAAGTATCAATAACTTCGTACTAAAACACAAAATTATAATGACTCCCCAGAACAAAAACATATACTTGGAAAATAACCCAAGTCAGTCATCTGTGACACAGGTTCACTGATAAACTCAGTGCATGGAATCATAACATGAAAATCTATCCCAAACATAAAAGGTCTCTAGATTATGCAAATACCTATTCTGATTAATTTATTTACAATCATTCAGAGAAAGGGCTACATTTCCTAGGTTGTGTTTTCACCAAGAATAGCAAAAAAAAAATGAAATAAATAAATTGATGACAAATTGAATTTTTAATGAGAAGGTAGAATTAGTCACAGTAAGGAATCTGGAATAGCCGTTCGATTATAGCTATCAGTCAAATGTTACTGTGGTCAAGTATTTTCTGGAAATAGGGTTGAAACTGTTCCTCAATTGATACTCTTCAGAAATAACGAGCTTGTTCTTAACCCCTAAGAATAGAGAAGGGTCATTGACAAGTATCACTGAGAGTCCCATTTTATTGTTTGAAGCCAGGAGAAATGAGGAAGATAGGTCGATAATATGAGAAATTAAAAACAAATATACTTTTATGGGTCTTCAGTTATAAGTATTTTTATTTTCTGTACCCTTGAGGAGCCATAAGAGATAGCCATCTATTGCTTAAGCTCACGTTATGTGTGGTTAGCTCAACAAAATAACCAAAAATGTATCTGAAAAGTCTCAGTGAGGATGTGAAACATTTTGCTCTTTGAGGGTGGTAGGGTCACTATTGGTACCCAGAAAAATCCATGACTTATAGTATAGTAGTGCTCATTCTGCAGAGAGAAGACTGCAAAATCCTGAATCCTTACATGTTCAGTGTAAATAATCACAAGATACATGTCAGTTTTCTCATAAACCCAGTCCACAAATACCTTCAGAGTTTCTAAATCACAGTAGCACTATGCTGAGGCCTATGGGGAAAGCAGAAAAATATCAAACACAGTAACTATACTGTAGAGAGCCTGCAACTTAGTGGATAAATTCTATGAGCATACAATATTCTATAAAAAGAATTGATTATATGCCATAGAAATGTTATATAAAAGTTCTTTTACTGAAGTCTAGACAGGATTTCTCCAATGTCCAACTGGAGAATCTCACACCTTAACCCACATCTACAAAGTCGGGACCTGTGGTTTAGCAGATGTCTTTATCTTGTGTTTGACATGCACATTCAAGTTTGCAAGTTTCTGTCTTAGATGTAGGAAGGACTGGTACTTAAATCAGTGGCTCACCCATGAGGAAGACAAGAGAAATGGACACAAAGGAAGCAAGGAATTCTAGGCAAGTGCTCAGAAGAGAAGAAATGAGTAGCACGGGATGGTCTGAGATGTGTTCTGGGAAGAGTTCAGCTTGCCAGTTGACATAGAGAAATGATTTCATTTAGAGTGTGGCAAAAGTTACATCCTAAAATGAAAAGTCTAAATAAGAGAGAGCCTGGAAATTAGGTTGAAGAGATTATATAAATGGAAGGGTGCTTTTGAAATAAATGTGGAGTTGCTGTTCAGATATTCCTCTTCACAGGTGAAGAATTCACCCCTTCGCTGCTGTGAGTAATGATTTTAATGCCTCAACTGAATCTGTCTCTGAAGTTTGACCTCAGCCCAAGAGGCTCTTCTTCAACCAAGCTCAAACCCTCTTACTGAAAGCAGCTGACAGCCCATGGCTGACAAATATAGGTTTATGATGGTGGAGGCTTCCGGCTAACACTGAAAACCCTGAGAAACAGCCAGTCTTCCATGTCAGTATTGCCAGTGATGTCCTCCCATGGTCACACAGATGAGCTCAAACCTGCTTTTCTTATGCTCACATGTGTTTTTCCAAGAATGATTCCCAATAAATTTCCTGCACACAATTCTCTTATTAGTCTGTTTAAAAAAAAAACAAAACAAACAAACAAACAAAAAGAAACTGTCCCGATACCGGTACCGTTTTTCTTAAAAGTGTGCATTATTGCTAAAAATTTCCTAATTAGTTCAATATATAATATCATGTTGGTATATTCAATGCTTTTTTTAATCATTTTATTAATATGCTTTAACTATTCAACTAATCTACATACATATACATATATGTATTTCTTATGGGTTGAGAATATCCTGTAGTTTTGGTTTGGGTTTTTTGTTTGTTTGTTTGGTTGGTTGGTTGGTTGGTTGATTGGTTGGTTGGGGTTTGGGGTTTTTGAGACAGAATCTTACTTTGTAACCCTAGGTGGCCTAGAACTCATAGAGATCCAGCTGCTTCTCCCACCTGAGCGCTGGCTGGGATTTAAAAGCCTACTGAGTTTCGTACTACTTGTTAAGTATTTAACTCATAATTTATGATTTAAATCATTTCTTTGAAATTCATTTACATTAAATTGAAATCTAAGAAGTAAATAAAAAATTGGGGAACACCAATGTTTTCTTCCAACAGTTTCAGAGTTTCAGGCTTCACATTCAGGTCTTTGGTTCGTTTGGAGTTGACTTTTGTAGAAGGAGAAAGAGGAGTTTAGCTTCATTCTTCTACATGTGGAGATCCAGTTTTGCCAGACCCATTTGTTGAACATGCTGTCTTTCCTCCAGTGAATATTCTTGGCCCCTTTGTCAAATAGCAGGTGGGTGAAATTGCATGTACTTATATTTGGGTTTTCAATTTTGTTCCATTGATCTACAGGTCCATTTTTTTTGCTAGTACCACACTGTATTTATGACTATAGCTCTGCAATGCAGTTTAAAATCTGGTATAGTAACTCCCCCAGCATTGCTCTTAATGCTCAGGGTTGCTTTGGCTATCTGAAGTCTTTTGTGCTTCCGTATGAATCTTAGGATTTTTTGTGAAGAATGTCATGGGGATTTTGATTGACATTGCATTGAACCTATAAGTGACTTTTGGTAGGATGGGCATTTTCACAATATTAATTCTTCCAATGACTATAGGAGGTCCTTCCATCTTCTGATGTCTTCTTCAATCTCTTTCTTTAAAGATTTAAAATTTTCATTGTAGAGGTGTTTAATGTCTTTGGTCAGGCTTATTCCAAGATATTTTTTTGAGGCTATGGTGAAAGAGAGTGTTTCCATGTACTCTTTCTCTGATTGCTTATAATACACATGGCTGGAGTGGCCATAGATCTTAGAGAAAAACCCCAAAACTATCACATCACTAGACTAATGTGATTTCTTACTCTGTGAAAAATATATATCCTTATATCTACAGACAAATATCCCAGTCACCACTCATCAAAGAAGCTCATTTTGCAGCAGTGAGAGGCTAACACCAAGTAGTACAACTAGTCACACACAGACATTGTTTATGAATTGCTCAGGCTTACGGAACACATATGCAATGCAACCTCTACACCTAAGGCTCATGGAACATAGAACAGGGATAAAGAAGAGGAAAATAATGAATCAGTTCTCAATAATGAATCAGCTCTCATGCAGTGGAGGGCCAGGAACACAAAAGATCACTGTGGGGACCTAAAGGCCCGGCCTTGCAGAGGTCTGAGAAGAAGTTACTGGGGCGCAGCCTGGCTTGTTTGGAAAGTCTGAAGGATACTTCCGCACTGCTGAGGAGTGCATGATCAGCATGTGATCATCCTTAAGATACACCCTCAGGGGGGAGGGGGATTTAGATGCCTTTATAAGCTCTGTAACGCCTGCAATAAATGAGTTCCTGCTTGACTAGACTCCCCATTGCACCTTATTGTTCCCGGTGGTGGGGGCGGCAAGGGCTGGTGAATGGCACGCTTACTCATCCCCAGTCATCATTGCATGGGGGTTTCAGGCTTGAACCCCTCACAGTCACAAATGGCCAAAGTGTAGAGATCAAAAGTCTGCTAAATAATGGTCCCTAGACAGCACCCCTTTATTAAACTTCATCCACCCAAAGCTCATTTACCATCACGGAAGAGGGAACGGAGAGGTTATAAGAGCAGGGAGGATGGGCATGACCACATGGAAACAGAGTCCTACAAGCGCCTGAGAATTTGCTCATGTGATTCTATGGCAATGGTGTCAGCACACACAAGTCCCATGCAAACTCAGGCAGACAGTAACCCAGCATAGAATGGGGTAAATGAACAGCAAATTCCAATCTAAGCTAAAGGAATGTTGGCAACTGAGAGCTGCTAGATGAAGAAGAGCTGATCTTCCTAAAACAAGGGACTCTAGACAGATTGGTTAGGCTAGCAGATGGACTTGCACTGGGGAAAGGCTGGTGGCACTGACAACACAGTGGGCAGTGACCGGGATGCCAGAGTAAAGGGCTCCAGTGGGGTGGCGAGAGGATATGGGAGGGTGCCATTTGGGATGCAGGAATAAAGATGAGTAAGATTGGGATGTTCTGTATGAAATACACACAAAAAAAATCAATAAAAATGGAAGCGGTTAAAAAAATCCCGTGGGCAAAATGTTGAATGTTATATATGTGAATAAGTGAAAATAAACCTCCAAATGAAGTTTTAAAAATTGGGGAACACATTTATAAACTTAGATATACCAATTCCAATGAGTTCAGATCTGAATATCACCAAATTCAGCTCTTTGCATTCTCTCTGTTACATCACCTGGAACATAGTAGGTAATAAATAAATGTCAGTTGGCTTGAATAAGAAGATCACAAAATTGGAGTGGTACATTACAGCTCACCAAAAACTTGGTATCTATTTCACCTTTCAGTAACTTCCAGCGCATAGTGTCAGTCATAACAAGTGAAACACACAGAAATCTTTGTCTCAAGTCCTATGCAAACTCAAACCGGTCAAAAACACATCACAGAACTAGGGAAATGGGAAAGAAGCCTTAGCCTTAGCTGAGGAACCATTGGCAAATTATCATTGCTGGGTGAAGGAAAGCTGGTCTTTTTTAAGGGGGTGATGCTAGGTAAGCTGACAAGGCTCCAGTGGATGAACTCACACCAAGGAACATCTGGGGACACAAACTTGACTGTATAGGCCTTAACATATTGACAGAATGCTTGAAATCCTGGGGAGTGGGGGTGGATTTAGGGGTTGTATATATGGCAAGGCGTCTAAATATAGATGTACTATATGAAATACACAAAAATTCAATAAATATATATTGTATGAAAGTAGGTCAGTGTATTATATGTATGTATATTTACAAATGTATGTATGTGTAACAATAATAATCAAAGAAAAGGACAAGAAATTGAGAGGGAGGTAGGACTTGGGAGGAGTTGGAGGGGCACTGGGAGGAATCAAATGATGCAAATACAATACCCATGTATGAATGTCTCAAAAAATTAAAATTAAAATAAGAAAGCATTAAAAAGGCAGATTCCCAGGTGCATGTCACAGTTACTAAATGAGAATCAGAACCTCTATGGTTTTTATTGCTTCTCAACTTTAAATGTGCATTTATTTCTAACAAGCTCCCAAGGAGTGCGGAGAGTCAGTGGCCTTTATTGTGAGGAGTGCAGCATAGTGATGACTCTGTATTTTTACAAAGCCTCTCAGTTGATTCTGGTGTGTGCTAACTCAGACTTCTTTCAAGATTTTCTCAGATTTCACTACTCTTGATGATTCTGATTTAGTTAGAACAGAGCAGAATATGTGTGCTTGCTTTTTCTATTATGTAACTATTATTAATGCCCACTGCTATCAATGTGTTCACAAATCCACACCCTTGGAGTGGCAGAGGCTCAGGTATGTCTATACCTCAACTTACTGCATGAGTGTTTTTGAAACCCCATCCTGCCACCTCAGTAACAAAATAGAAGCTCCAGATGGCCCTGTCACAATCAAGATTAGTGTACAATATGGCAAATCACCCAAAATACATCAGTACTTTTACCTAAATGTCTAAATAGTACATAGTGAAAGACAGACATTTGGATCATAAAATGAAAATGGAAACATGATTCAAGCACAACCAGAATTCACTAGTGATGTCTTCCAGACTGTAAGAAATTCTTACCCTTTAAAGAGTCTAGAAAATTCTTCTACACAGACTCCAAGCAACCATTTTTCATGTCTGGAAATGGCACTTTTTTAACTTCTTTCTTAATTTGGAGTACTTGTGGTGCCCATACCAGTCCTCAGTGCCCTTCCAAAATTCTAACAGGACTAGTACTTCTAGTACATACATTTTTATCCTTCCTTTGGACTACAACACACAAACATCTCTCTGAAAAATGATTGTCACCCATCAAGTTGAGTGAGAAATACAGGGACTGCTATCACTTGTGCTTTGACATCATTTTCAACATCAGGTACTAGGCGGTAAAGCGCAAAAATTTTAGCTTGCGTCTCAGCCACTAGATGCCGCTGATGTGTCTAGAGGCCTAGGAAGTGAATTCTACACAACTATAAAGGCTTACATCTTGGAAAATAAAATGCTGTTACTATGGTGACCAGCTGAGATTATGGATAATGAGAGTACCATGTTTTCCACTCTCTAAGGAGCTATTGTTCTCCACATATTGCTCTGTGCTGAACATTACTGACCTTCAAAATGTATCAAAATCATTGGTACTTTCTAAAATAAAGGATATTCTTTCCATTCAGTACCTTTGTATGAACAGCTGTACACATCAGTTAATCACATTCACATACAAACACACAATATGACAAGGAACTATTATTCAATTTATTTTTTATATTTAGATGCAGAGTACTAATCAATGATCTCAACACTGTATGAGGCCATAGTTTCTACAACTTTATGTAATTTCATAGGCTTTGAAGTTTCCCTCTACCAAGATAGAAGAAACCAAAGAACAAACTTAATACAGACCACAGACCCTCTCTGTAATAGCATTCAACATCTATCTAGATTAGCTAGAATGGAGGACATGCTTTCATTGAAAAACGGACAAAAGAGATTGCCAGTCTAGTTAGGGAAAAATCATGAAATACATACAAACATATTGTTTCTAAAACTAGTTGTGGATAGAGACAAAGAACTATAGGAAAACAAAAATTATTTAACGTAAAATGGTTCAGAATAAACGTTCAAAGTAATTAAGAGAATAAATTGTAGTGTATTGGTTACTAACTTGCTGTAAATTTTACTGAGTATGTAGTTACCATGCTCACAAGAAATCTGTGCAATTAAGATTCAAATTCCTATAATTTAAAAAAATTAAATGTAAAGGAAAATTTCAATGGATATCGTGATGTTTTACAAAATTATCTTACAAAAAATTATCACCATAAAATAATTGCTTGGACTTGCATAGCCTAATGAAATAAAAGCTAATTAATATATCTCAAAATTCAAGCAAGGGAAGAATTAATGACCAGATTTTTCATGTAAAAATACTTTATATAATAACAAATGAGTTGAAAGAGTAACAAATATGTCGGTTTTCATAATACATGATGGCTTCTCATTATTCTGCAACACTAGACCCACTCATTCCTTTCAAAAACTATCATAATCTGTTTAAACCTGAAGCGAATTTGATATGCTGTCTTCTTGGACCTCAACTCCAGTGGCATTCAATGTTCCACTGAAATTGTAGAGTGATATGTAGTTTCTTAACAGTAGTTAATTTTTCTTTAAAATAAAAAGGAACATGGAGCTGACAAGAATACCTGCTGTAGATAAAGACAGGCATGGTGATGCAAGCCTTTGATCCTAGCACTCAGGAGGCAGACCGAGGCAAATCTTTGTGAGACTGAGGCCAGCCTGTTCCATATAGAGTTCCAGGTTATTTGTGAGTACAAGGAGGCCCTGTCTTAAAAAGACCCCACCAAGAAAAAGAATGCCTGGAGATAAGTATCTAAGGACATTGTTAGAATACTAGACTTCTTTAATTTACTAACTCTCT
>NW_008351958.1:7912953-7917799 GCF_000622305.1 Nannospalax galili | reverse complement strand
CTACCTAGTACCTTAGCGCAAGTGACACAGCGGGTGTGTATGTGTGTGTGTGTGTGTGTGTGTGTGTGTGTGTGTGTGTGTGTGTAATGTGGAGGTCAGAGGAAAACTTGGTAGAGTTGGTTCTCGCCTTCTGCCTTGAGGTGGGCTCTGGAATCAAACTCAGATTTTGAGGATTACCTTATATGAGGATATACCTATTGAATCATCTTATTAACACCAGAATACTAGACTTTTATTGTTTTTATTCGAGCCATGATTTTCCAAACTACAAGCAATTTGGAGAGTGCACGTTTGTGGGTACCCAGATCCAGCTCTCATGCTTATGAAAATGTAATGGAGACATCAGGAGACTCTAAGGAATGGAGTTGTAATATCTTGGTGTGCTGTTTTCCTAGAACTGCAGTAGCAAAGCACCACAACAACAAACTGTCCACAGCAATCATAATGTATTATCCCAGAGTGCTGTAATATAAAAGGCCAAGGTCAAGTGTCTGGAGCTCCATGCTTTCTCAGAAGCCTCCCTGGGCTCCTTGTCTCTTGCTAGTTTCTGAGACTTTCCTGGTTATGTCAGTTCCTCCTTGGCTTGTAGCTTTACACTCAACTTTCTGACTGAATCATGCATGGTGTTCTTGCATGGTTCTATCTTAATATGGACCTCTTTTGAAAGGACAAGCGCAGCCGTTTCTACTCTCACCTTAGCTAATGGCATTTAGAAAGATACTACTTTCAAATAAGTTTATAGTCTGAGACATTGAAAGTTGGGACATCAACATAACCTGTTGGTGAGGAACAAACTCAGAACACTCCCATCAATACTAAGAAGTATTTGCTAGAGCACAAATCTTGTGAGTTGCTTTTCTTTCCTTCATTTTTGCTTCCAAAATTTATAAATTTTATAGGAGGTCATGAAATTTAAAATTAATATCAGCTCTTTGATGCACAATGTCAACATAAAATGAGATCCATTGACTAAAAGGTGGGATAGACTAGAGCTGTAAGACTATAAAGGATTGCTGATGGTCTTCTGACAATCACTTGGATTTGAGCAGAGAGGTACCTTAGTCATACCATATAAAGGACATTGACGTTTTACTTCCAATTGACATTGGAAACTATAAAATTACACATATGTACTATCATGGATAATATGGACAATTTGAGAAATGTCTAATCCTAATAATTTTGGCTTCATAATTTGCTAGAGAAAGTATATAAAAATACTAATCTCCTACATTGCATAAAGTTATATAAATTAAGAAATAAAAGTAAGTTTATGACTTCATAAATCTTCTGATTAATATAAAACTCTTCAATGGGATAAACTACACAAAGTTCACTGTTGTATTTAAACAATGAAATATTTTCACAAATATTCTCATGAGATTCTTTGCCAAATCTGTACCAAAGAGCAGACAACAAATTGCTAAATCTGTGCCAAAGAGGGGACAACAACGACTTCCAATGTATCAAAATGTCAAAAATGTGTTCCCTCATCCATTTATCCATTCACCCACTCATTCTGATCCACAAAGATCCCAAATTCTCTCTTCTTTCCTGGAGCAGAGGATAAAGCCCTTTGTCTAAGCCTTCTGCCAAGCTGATCTATTTCTACTTCCTGTTTTCCTAAAGCTATCATAACCAGAGCAAATTTCCAACCTAAAGCATCTTCAGTCACCCTGAGCATCCCCCCACATGATATCCTATGCCTTAGTACTTTGGAAGAAATACATCTATCTCAGTCAAACTCGATTTTTCATTATAATAATCACTATTTTTATTAATTACATGAGATGAGCAATGGAATTTATTTATTACAACTAAATGATATACTTCAAAATCCATATTCATGATAGATCAAAGATATATTAAAAGACATACAATCTTTACAAAATTCCATAAATTGAGTGATTATTTGCATATTTAATGTTTCCATTATTAATAGGAGAAAAGTATGAATGTAGATTTTAATATTTTAAAACTAATATGTTCCTCTTTGTATAAGATAAATTATGAAAATTCATCATCACATATCTCTGAGGTCTTCTATATCAGATTCTTTAAGAAAATATACCAGAAAACACATGCTAAAAGGTTTCCAAATTATTAGCTTGCTCCCAGAACTCTCTACCAGGAGCCCTCATTATACTTTCATACTTGCATGCTTCGATGATTATAGACAGAATATATCCTTGTCATGAGGCAAAAGTAAGAACAGATCTCCACTTACATTCTGCTAAGAAGTTTTACAGATCAACTTTGGAACAACTCAAATTATTGCTATTCTGAAAATGTTTACAATGAATGCTAAATATGCAAATAAAATAGCCTGTCACATTTATTTTCCTTTTAGTTTTATTCTTTTGAATCAGTAATGTTATTAAATTTTGTTTTCTGTGATGTTACAATCTCTAAAGAAGTCTGTCAATTAAAGATGATTAATCACTTAGTAAGTAATTTTGCTGGGTGAAATTCCATTAATACACAAAGATGTTTTATTTTTCGGTAATTTTGGCAAAATAGTATAAGAATTTCTCTGGCAGTTGATGGCTGAGAATTATAATCAAGACAACATATAAATGTTCTTTAGCACACTATGGTCAAGTAGTGCTATTTTTATTATTTGAGAATTTCATACATACATGTAATAGGATTTGATCAAACCCACCCCCCTATTCCCTTACCTCCAATCCCTAACCTATCTCTCCACCACTTTTCCCTCCCACAAGCATATGATCTTTTTGGAACCCACTGAGTCCACTTAGTGCTGCCTGTCTCTTCATATGTGCAGCACCATCTACTGGAGCATAGGCAACCTCTCAGGGGCCACACCCTGAAGAAAACTGACTGTCCCTCCTCTAGAAGCTATCAACTGCCAGTTGCTCATCAGCATACTGGGAATTTGTTTGCCTTGATCTTGTTCCCTTCTCACTCCTGCAGCCCCAGCCACTGTGAGTTCATGTGTGCAGTGGCCCTGTCATGTCTGACAAGAACTGTCTCACTGTAGATACCCACAGTCTCTGGCTCTTACTACCGTTTGACCCCTTCTTCTTCCATGATCCTTGAGCCTTGAGGAAGGGCATGTGATATAATGTCCAATTCCAAGGTGAGTACTCTACAGTCTCATTTTTTGCACATCACCATCTGCATGTCTCTGTATCAATCACCACCTAGTGCAACAAGAATTTTCTCTGATAAGGGTTAAGAGATGTAGTAAAAGATAAGAACATGGGGCTGGAGAGATGGCTCAGTGGTTAAGAACACTGGTTGTTCTTACAGAAGACCCGGGTTCAAATCCCAGCACCAACATGGCAGCTAACAACTTTCTGTAACTCCAGTCCCAGGGAATCTGACAGCTTCTTTTGACCTCTGCGGGCATTGTACGACACGGGTGCACTTACCTACATGCAGGCAATACACGCATACACATAAAATATAAATAATACTTTTTTAAAAAATGATAAGAACATAAGGGAATGTTCAATACTATCCTCTATATGGAATTTCTGTTGATGTTCTAGGCTGATAAGGATGATATGCAGCTTCAACACAATGACTATAGATCTATGTCATTCACTGAATGACTCTAGGGTATCACTGATGACACAAAAACCATAAAACACAAATTTACTGATCAAACATTAACACCATCTTCCAAGTGGAAGCTGTTTTTAAAAGGCTATGCAAAGAACTACATATTCAGAGAGAAGCAGATGGCAGGAGCGGCACTGTCCGCACTTCCTATGAAACATGACTTCCTCTAAACAGCTCTTCAATTAAGCACACTCATGGTAAGTTCAATTTTTCTTCTACACAATTGAAAAAGTAAGCAGTAATTTTAACATATTGGAAAAATATTCACATAACTTTGGAGTTTAATGTTTTCATGTATGTAAATGTTTCTATATGTTTTCTATAAAACTGAGGTTATTTTCAAAATACATTTTATTTTCTTCTTTCCAGTTCATGGATTAAAACTATGCATGTTTGAAGTCAATTATGTTGTAGTATTATGAATGCAATAATTAATCATTTAGGTGACAAATTCTGGTAGATCATATTTATGTAGGAACTTAAATATTTTATGCATCTTCTGAAATAATTATTATAAGAATGAGAAACAACAAAATATGTTTCCTTATATTTGTAACCTAATTAGACAATTAACTACAAATATTTCAATGAATAAGTAGGGAAACACAGATGGGGAGTTATATTAGAACACAACTTCAACTTCACTATTAACTGAAATAAAACAATCATTCATGAAATAACAGGACATATACATATATGTATATATTTTACATTTTTCAATCTAACAGGCAAAGGAAAAGGTTTCCTTATGGCATTTTCAGACACACTTAGCTGGGTTGATTCCCCCCTACACTCCAATATTTTTTGAAAAAGCAAATCTATAGCCATGAAGCTAGAAAAGACCAATTACCTAAATATTATTTCTAAAAGTACATGAAAATTCATATTTTTAAAATTATAAGCAAGATAAAACAAGTATGTAGAACCCCAATATCCATTTATAATTATAAAATTATTATAATGCCCCTTCAGAAAACAAAATCCAGCAAGTCATGCCTACAAATGAAATTAAAATTATAACTTACATTTTTAAATGAGATTAAAGAAAATAAGAAACCTGGAAACTGCAAAAGAATATCAGGTTATAATTTAGAAAAGTTTAAAAAAGAAATATTGGTTGGGGGAAAGGAAATAATGAATGAAAGGTTAAAATAAGTCAAACAAAAAATGGAAATAAAAACAATACATCAAAAATGTTTTAAAGTCAAAATATAAGCACAATAGATGATGTAGAAAAACAAAAAATGAAATTTTC
>NW_008351958.1:7885905-7912823 GCF_000622305.1 Nannospalax galili | reverse complement strand
AAAATACAAAGTGAAAAAGAAGACCGGAGATGTAGCTCTGTGGCAGAGTGCTTGTCTAGTATGAATGCGAGGACCTGGGTTCTATCCCAGCAGGAAGAAGGAGGAAAGGAATGAAGGAAAGAAAGAAGGAAGGAAGGAAGGAAGGAAAGAAGGAAGGAAGGAAGGAAGGAAGGAAAGAAGGAAGGAAGGAAAGAAGAAAGGAAGGAAAGAAGGAAGGAAGGAAGAAAGGAAGGAGGAAAGGAAGGTCTGGTGCTGGAGAAATGGCTTGACTGGTAAAACAGTGCTATGCAGATGTGAGGACCTGAGTTCCAATCTCAGAACCCATAAAAAACAAGCCACCCTGGCCAAGAACTCAAAAGGGTGGCCAAAGGGATTCCCAGATAGTAACCCAGCATAGAGCTGGGAAAATGAACAGCAGACCCCAATCTTATCCAAAGGAATATTGACAACTGGTTACTGCTAGATGAGGAATAGCTGACCCTCCTAAAACAAAGACCTCTAGATAGGCTGACTAGATTCACCAGAAGGGCAAGTGGTGGGGAATGGCTCGGGGTGCCGAAAACACAGCAGACAGTAGCAGGGATATCAGAGTATAAGGCTCTAGTTGGGGGAGGGAGGCTATGGGAGGGTGCTATCTGGGAAATGGGTGTAAAAAAAAATTAAACAAGCCAGATGTGACAGTACGTGTTTATAATCCCATTGCTGAGGAGGTAGACACAAGAAGTTCCTTTTTGATTGAAAGCCAGCTAATCTAACTAAATTAGTAAACTCCGAATTCTGTTAGAGACCCTGTCTTTAAAAAAAGTGTGGGGGCTGGAGAGATGGTTCAGTGATTAAGAACACTGACTGTTCTTGAAGAAGACCCGGGTTCGAATCCCAGCACCGACATGGCAGCTAACAACTGTCCATAACTCCAGTTCCAGGGGATCCGACAGCCTCTTCTGCCTTCCGTGGGCACTGCATGACACGGGTGCACTTATCTACCTGCAGCCAATACACGCATACGCATAAAATAAAATATAGTAAAAAATTAAAAAATAAATAAATAAATAAAACAGAAAGTAATTGAGGACAATTGACATTAACCTTTGACCTGCACATGCAAACGTGCACGTGTTCATACCTGCAGACACATGTGCACACATGAACATATTCATATACATATAGACACATAAAGATAATGTTAGAGGTTCTAAATATAGTGTTACTATAGAAGATAAATAAAGATTATAAAAATATGTAGAATATGTATCCAAAGAGAAAATGCACAGCACTGAAACCCAACAAATATTGAACATGACAACGCAACCAGAAATGAAAGATCTGAATCTATTTACTTTAAAAAGTTAACCTAAAATGACTAAGAAAAAAATTTCTAAAACTAATGAACTTAAAAAAAATCTTTTGCATTGCTGCCAAAAAGATCCAACCTCTTCTTGAGGGAAAAGGAAATCAGATTGCTTTTGTAATTCTCAAAAATAACACTTAGCCAGATGTGGTGGTGCACACTTTTAATCCAAGCACCCGGGAAGCAGAAGAAGGCAGATCTCTGAGTTAGAGGCCAGCCTGGTCTCTACAGAGACCTTGGTTCTAGGTCAGTTGGGACTACAGAGAGACCCTGTCTCAAAAAGACAAAACATACATACACACACACACACACAGACACACACACACACAAACACACACACACTTTACGAGTCAAGGGAGTAGCACATTTTAAAAGCTGAATAAAACAGAACAAAACAAAATAAATCAAATTGTATACCTAATTTGAAATTATCATGTGGTGATATGGACTGAATGCACAGCCTTAAACATTCTCGGTAAATATTTTGAGAATTGTATCCCCCAAATTATTACTTATTTGTTTGTTTTTAGTTTGCGGATAAGTTTCCAGGATAGTTTTGAGTCCAGGAAAGTCTTAGCCTTATAATCCTCCTGCCTCAGCCTCCTAAAACTAGATTATAGATTTGTTCCGAAATACTCAACATCCTAATTTATCTTACAGCATGAGAATCTGCAGCAGGTAGGCATTCCACCCTCAAGGCATCAATACATAATGAAGGCTGTATTTGGGGCATAGTAGAGGTCAAAGGGCGAGGAAACAAAAGGCACTGGAATTCATGAAATTCCCATTGGGGAGCTTAGACATCTCCTGGCCCTGCCATCTCCCTAATATACCTCCTGCCAGCACCCACTGAAATGGCAATAGGATTTCAACATGAGTTTGGAAGGGACAAATATTCAAGTCATAATATGATCTGTGGTGAAGATTCCTTTTCTTTTCACAAAGAGTGAATTAATGAATGATTCAATAATAAGAAATTTCTATTAGGGTAATTAAAATACCCATTTTTGGAAAAAAAATTAATGAAATATGCATGCATGTGAGAATCTTCTGTTGGCTTGGCTATTGCCACCTGAAAATATCATATAAGTAATTTATCTTTTAAAAAAATGACAAATTCTGGGCCACTTTTTCTCTCCTGAAACTAAGATACGTAAATATTCAATTAGCATGTGATAGTTACATTAGCTTGATATAAATAACATTGCTAAGATGCAGGAAATATTGGAAAACAAGAAGACATATCATCATATAATTTGTCATAGGACTGGGTAAATGAACAGCAGACCCCAATCTTAGCTAAAGAAATAATCTGATTACTGCTAGGTGAGAAAGAACTGATCTTCCTAAAACAAAGGACTCTAGATAGGTTGACTAGACCTCAGTGGATGGACTTGCACTGCGGAATGTCTGAGGACACTGACTTGACACAGTGGGCTTTAACAAGAATGACAGAGTAGCCGGGCGTGATGGTGCACGCCTTTAATCCCAGCACTCAGGAGGCAGAGGCAGGTGAATCTCTGTAAGTTCAAGGCCAGCCTGGTCTACATAGTGAGTTCTGGGACTGCTGGGGCTACAGGGAGACTCTGTCTCAAAAAGACAAAAAAATAAAAAACCAAAAAAAAAAAAAAAACAAAGAATGACAGAGTATATAGGTTCGGGGGAGGGGCGCTATGGGAGGGTGCTGGTGGGGATCGGGGATAGAAAGATGATTAAGATTGTTTGAGATAATTCTTTATGTATATACAAAAATTCAATAAAAACTAATTTAAAAAGAAAAGGCATATCATATAACTTGTCTTTTCAAACTCGATTTAGAATTGCATAGGCTTATTTTTCATATATTGAAACCATATATTTAGGTTACGTGTAGTGCCCAAAAAATTGAAAATATTTTTCTTATATCCATGGAAGTTCATTATGTATTTATTTGTTCTAAGATAATTTTTGTTAAACTTGGAATTTTAGAAAAAAGAATTAATTATACAAAGAAGCCTTTCTAGAAGATCAGATGTCATCACATATTGATACATGTAATTACTACTTGTTGATGTCTTGTGTGTGTTTAGCGTATTAGTGGGTCCTTGGTCCGAGAGTAGCTCAAATCCAAATAGGGCTTCTCATTTTGAGAGTTCCAATAGGACAATTAGGGTTCAGTGTTGAAGGAACTCTCGCAAGCTGATGCAAGCTGCAGGTATCAGAACAGAAATGACAATGTAGATTGATCAGAAAGCAACACATCCTTCATGGTGTTTTATTTCCTAAGAAAATTTTAACTTTTAAAAATTTCATATTAATTTTGTCTACGAGAATCCACTCCATCGCAAATTTGGATTATTTGCATGAGATAACCCTTGATAGACTTAGCTGGAATGTTTTCAGAGATAAAATGAGGCCACTTTTCAAGTACATGATGGATCTTCAAGATAATAATAAAAATTGAGTACCATCACAAGACCCAGATTACCCTCCAAGGTTTCCTTTTCAAGAGTAGCATTGTCTTTATCAATGGGTTTCCCTCTGAATGCATCCGCCGTGTTGTTACTTAACCATTTCCTACAAGATCATTTTTACCGAGAATTAGATACTCAATATATATGGATCATTGAGCTAAGCTTTGTATTTTACCTCATACCCAGCATACTATGGTTAAGAGAAAACCAGGGTATAGAGTTTGATGTACCTTTGCAACAAATTGTAAGACGAAACATCAGCCATTGGAGCTGCTATTTAATCATTCCCAGTCCAATCTTGGTGATTACAAAATGAGACATTTGGCAAGAACTGCATAAATTATGGTGAGGATTAAAATAGTTAATATACAAAAAGGACATAGCCAAGCCTAGACCCAGAAGAAACAACAAAACTTAGTCAAGTCGCTTCCTGTCTCTTTCGTTTAGCTCTGTTTTAAAACCTTAAAGTGCATGCCAAAGTATGATTTTCAAAGCTTGTAATCACAGCTTCACTCAACTAATAAATGATCATATGCCACAGAATTTATTCTAGCCACTGATAAAGGGTCCAATAATACACTCAGACCAGTGAAATAGCAGGTATAGTGAGAGCATGTTGTGCTCTCTTTCTGCATTCATTTAGCATAAGGGGACTGCAATTGACAGTAATATACTATACAGCCTAAAGAAGGCACTTGTCGAGCTTTACCATAAATGTGTGCATGGACATAGATATGCTTATATTCCTGCAACTAATATACAATGTATGCATGTATTAAAACTACAAATTACACTCCATGATGTATACTTTTCTGTATTTATGCCAAACTTTAAAAATATGTTTAAATGAAAAGACCAGCTCAAAAAAGAATTTGTAAAACAGTTTGCTTGCCAAGAATACTAACATGAGTTACTCATGATGGAAGGCTTATTAAGAAAATGTGTCCCAATAAAATGTAATATCGGATGTTACTTTTTTGGAAGGAAAATCAATTGCTTCTCTATTGGAAAAAAAATTATTTGCCTTGATTTGGACAAAAATCATTTGCATTGCTCTTAGTTTTCTGTAGGTTAACTTCTACCCCTACTGAGTTGTAAAACAGCTTAGTCAATAGAAGTTAATCAAATGTGCACACTCCTTTAAAATCAAATAATCACAGACATTCCACTAGACAATGCCTAGGCCACCACTGAAAGGACACCCAGTAATCTCTTTTGTGCTTTCCCAAATCTTGAGCATGCTATATAAGCATAAAGCTTTGATTTCTAATCCACTATATCAGTTTCTCAACAAACCATTCAAATATTGCATTCGCTCTACAATCATGTCTTTAACATTTTAGATATATAATATGCACTTCTTTTTTCTTGTATATTCATTTTTTCCTATGTGTCCTTTTAATTGTTCATTTCAAAATAGCTAACCATAATATAAGTCTTACTTTATTTCTTTCTCTGAAAATTTAAGAACATAAAGGCATCTGTTTTTTTTGAATTGTCATATTAAATTAAGTAATGTGCAAAATTTTAGAAACTTTTTTTGATGGCTAATAACCAATGAGTAGTTTCATTTCATTGACAGGGCTAACTCATGTTGTAGAGTAGCCACCAAGAGAAAATGGGAAAGAAAGTAAATAGAGTAAAGTTTCCAGATTGGTAATAATGATAGCTGTGATGTTGATATAAATTTAAGAGACTAGATTAAGCTTATGGTTCAAATTTCATAACACAATTATTGATTTTTGGATAGTAATTTTCTCCTTTTAATTAAATGGCTTCATGCTCTTTTACTACATATAAGATTCAGTTACAAGGCAAATTCAAAATAAAGGACTTTCCTTCACAAATAGTACATATAGGAACTGGGAAAATTACTCGAGATAGAAGAACACTTTCTGTACCAACATGTGGACCTGAGTTCAAATTCCTGGCACCTAAGTTAAAAAAACAATCCAGGTGTGGGAACATTCATCAGTAAGCCCAGTGTTGTGAGAGGCAGACACAGGAGGATCAATGGGGTTTACTGACTTTTAGTCTGACTGATGGTAAAGTCACAACAAAACAAGGCAGTGAGTGATAAAACAGGAAACCAGATCCTTTCTCTGGTCTCCATACATGCATAGGTGTCCACAGCAGCACACACACCTGTGTATACACCACACACAAATACCATATACACATAAATTAAATTAAATTAGACAATATATTTTGAAAATTATGCACTATGTGTATATGTTGACATCATGAAAAAATTAACTACAGGTTTGGGAGATGACTCTGGCAGTAAAGCGTGGCTCTCCGGCTCCCACATAAAAAGCCAGGCATTATAATCACAGCACAGAGAAGGGTGCATGGACAGGTGGATCTCTGAATCTCACTGGCCAGCCAGCTTAGCCAATCAGCAAGTTTCATGGTCAGTGAGAGACCCTGTGTCAAAATAACAAGGTGAATGGTACAATAGTGGCACGAATATTATAGGAGTAGTTGAACACTTTCCAATTGGATTTCAGGTCTGAGCCATAAGATGGAGTCCATACCTGGTACTGATATCTGTCCTAGGAGCCTGAGGCTAAACAGCTCACAGGCCATATGGGATAGCCTATTATTCTGAGATAAGTCATTTTCTTCTAGACAGTTTTAGTTTTAAACTGATTCTTAATGACTTGTTGTTATACCCATATAGTAATGCACATTTAACTCTCAACAGAGAAACTGCCTTAATGAAGCAGATGGTGATTAATACAGAGAACCACAACTGGACAACATGCAGAAAATAAGAGGCTGCAGACTGCTTACCCCTGAATAGGACCCTGGTATCAAGCCTCTGCCTTCCAAGACTCAAGCATCATTGCAGAAGAGGGTGGAAAGCTTGTAAGGGCCAGAGGTGAAGAATGACGACAAGGAACCAGTTTTCTAAGCAGCTGGTCAGTGACTCATCTGAACTCGCAGTAATGGTGATAGCATGCACAAGTCACACCTAAGCTCAAGCCAGTCCAAATACAGCATAAACATGGGGAAGTGAATAAGGAACCCCAGCCCCCAGCCCTATCGGAGGAAGTACTAACAACCAATGGCTACTGGGATGGGGAAACTCAGTCTAGTTTAAGGGTGAAACACTTAGTAGGATGAGTAGTCTCCAGTGGTTTATTCAGTAATATATATATATATATATATATATATACATATGTGTAATCTGTATATTAGAGTACATGATATTGGGTTGGGGGTAGTAAGGAAGGGTGCAGATGGGGAAGGGAACTAAATATGATCAAAATACATTGTATGAAATTTGCAAAAATTTAATAAAAATATTTAAAACCCAGGGTGTCTAGGAAGCAAGAGTGAAGAACTGACTTGGTCTGGGTGCAAAGGATCAGGAAGCAATGGGGGGATCTGGGCCAAGAGGAGAGTCCAGAGGTCTGGGGTGGCAAAAGAAGTAGTGGGCCTGTGCCAAGGCTAGAGAGAGAGTGGGATGTGGGAGCTGATAGATTGAATCAGATACGGTGTTGAGCAATAGAGGTAAGACCTGATGTTGAACTTAGTTCTCCATGTTTTTGTGGCCACACAGACACCAATACATAGACAAACATATACCAGAGATACAGAGAGAGAGAGAGAGAGAGAGAGAGAGAGAGAGAGAGTTGACTACGTAGGTTATATTTGGAATTAACTTATTGAATGCAAAATAATTCTGATTCAAATGACTCAAATTTTGTTTGTATTGTATTTTTAGAAACATAATTCTTACTGCCTCATGGTTAAATATTTCATAAGGTCATGAATGCCTCGCCCCTTAAATGAAAATAGTATGATATAGCAAAATATAACAAAAGATCTATGATTTCTACCAACTCTCAAACTTTCTTTGAAAATACTGAAAGAATCATAGTGAATGTAACAAACTATATATATTTGGGCAGAAAGATGACTCTTATATACATAACAAAGACTTCTGTTTGTGCTGTAACTCTGAAATGTACAAATATAGAATATATCTTATGTGGGGAACTAAATGTCTATGCCCAAAACCATGAAATTACTAACCAATAGCCCACATTTCAGCCTTTCAAATTAACTGAGGCATCTCATACTGTGTTTAAATTATAGTCCTTTAACATTTTACTATATAATTAGCTGCAAATATGTAGGATTTAAGTAATTCCATGCTTAGAAATTTAAAGCCAGGTTCAGGAAAATTTTATGCTAGATGTTATTTAACCAACCACGTTACACCTTGAAAAACTGTTATGTTTTAAAAAGGAAAAAAAAATCACAAGACATGATAAGATGGAGCCATTTTTTTAACTTGGATGACTGAATATAATAAAAATTTTGAGGTTTTATTGAGGTAGTAGTTCAGGTGCTGAAAAAACCAGAAATCTCAAAACGATAATGAAAACACTTATAATTACCCCCCAAAAGCTAGAGAAACTCATTCCAATTCACTGATTAAATCTACAGCATTTGGGGACTCTTAGAGCAGACAATATAAACTGTGAGTTGGCTCACAATGTGAAATGAATGATTGCACAAGTACCAAAGAAGGATAACTGGAGGTTACAAATATGGCTTTACAAGTTGAAAAGAAATAAAATTGGAATGAGGATGTGTCTTCATAATCTTTAAATGTGGACTTCTCAGGCTACATTTTCTTATTCTTTGTCTTCTCTGAGCTTCCATAAAAGATTTCAAAAGGCATTGTGGGGTTGAAAAAAAAGTACCACTGTACTTGAAATTTCTTAAGAATATAATGTACTTAAAAGACAGATACTAAATTCAGTGTATCTGTACATAGTTACTTTTCTAAAATAGCAGACTTTGGCTCCATTCCACCTGACAATTTCTTTGTCCACGCCATGCTAAAAATAGGTCTTTATATAACAGAAATGTTGGGAAATTAACTATAGCAATGTGAATGAGCACCACTGTAATAAGGATTTCTCATTAACTCTTGGTTTACATTGCATTAACATATGAAAAAGCTATTTAAACATTAAAATTAATACATCATAAAACAATGGTAATGCTTCATACAAAATATAGTTTTATTTGAATCACAACTATTCACAATAGCTATGAATATCCCCATTCAAATTGCTATCATGAATATTGTATAAAATGAGAAGAATAAACTAAAAGCAAAATTAGAATACTGCTTTATAAATTATAATATGTCAAGCTAACAAATGGTAGACTTGTCATATTGAGCAACTAAACGTCTAAATGATCATTCAGCACTCACAGTGTAGGAAGAAAAAAACAGAGGCTTTGTTGCCTCTAAAGCAGTTGCTCGATTTTTCATACTGTCATTCTGCTCTATTAGCAAAGCCTAACACAATTAGGTATGAATATGCAGTAATAACATGCAAATTGTTCCCTCACAATTGCCCTAAGGCAGCAGTCTCAGCCTTTCTAAGCTTGATTCCTTCTATATCATTACAGGCTTGGCATAATTCATCAGAATAAAAAATATCTCAGCCTTATTGCAAGTGGCCAGCTAGTAAAATCATCGGTAGCTGTTAACCACTCTCCCTCGATGGGTTTGTTAGCGATGCTGTCCCCAGCTCCCTGCCACTCCTGCACTTGTACATGTTTCCCTTGGGTAATGTTAGACACTACATTTGAGCCTGCCAGAACAATTAACCCTACTGTTAATTAGAATGAAATGTCAGGCGCACAGATGGTACAAGCTGGCACCCTGCCATCCCTCCAACTGCTGCTGAACGCAGCTACCCTACTGCTGACAGCTGCTCAGCCATGTCCCGAACCAGCAGATGTCAAAACTGTCCAGCTGAGGGAGGTTACAGAAAGCAAAGAGGAGGGGTTTCTCATCCCAGCGGTGATGATGACTGTTTTAGTGCTATTGTATCTATTACCTGTTGTCATACTGTACCAATCAAGGCGAAGTCTGCAAGCAGAGAGACACAAATTTAAAATAATGATGCTAATAATCATAACATAAATAAACACAATATGGCTATAATTCCAGACAAGTATAAAAACAGCACTAGCAGCAAGCAAAATCACTGAACTTTTCCACTGAGTTTTCTATAACTTGAGTAGCATATTTTAATGTGTAGTTTCAAAGTGAAAAGAAATCCCTTAATAGTCACAGACCAAGTCATTATTAAAGCCAGAAAACATTGCTTAGCTAATCTCTAGACAAAATATTCACTTTGTTTTCAGAAATCTTACCTACCTAAAGATGAATCACTAGTTTTCCTGGTGTCTTTCACTGTTCATAATTCATGAATGTAATTTATGAGATGGTAATTTGTTTCCTTCTCGCCTTATACACATATGCACAGTCATTAAAAGGGAGATAACAGAGCATCATTCATGGAAACTGTCAAAACCTAAAGTCTGATTTGAAAAGGATTTCCAACTGAACATAGTGTGGGTTAGAAACCATCTTCGGAATTTCAACCTGAATGTTGTGTTAATCTTGGGGAAAACCAAAAAAATTAATGATCTCATTTTGGATTAGTTGGAAATGCAAGCTGTTTCTAAACATGAGTGGACTGGACCATAAACATCTATTACTTATTCTTTACTTTTGAAAACAGTTTTGTATCTGATTGTTATTAAACAAGAAAATGTAAAGTGTGAAAGTAATCCTATTTCAATTATGCCTTTTTGAGTCATTCTCTTAACAGTGTGACTGCAGGTAGATATTATAGTCTAAATGCCACAGGAAATATGCCATAAAATTTAAAGTTCATGCTTCTGCTATTTCTACTTTAATCAGACATCATTTATTGATAAATTATTCATTCATTGTTACGTACACATGCATGCATGCAAAAACTGCAATCTAAGTCTTTTGAGTATTCAAAATGAGTTGACGATCATATACATACTAACCATTCACTAGGCAAAAAGCATGATACTGATAAATAGATATACGGAGGATATGTTAGTGAGTTTTGATCATGCATGACCAGAATTGACTTATACTAAGAGGATATCTTAGTGGTTTGCAGTAATGTTTTTAAAAGCTGAAGGACTTTCTTGGAAAGAACAGGGCAGCTCAGGGAACTGAGGTTAAAAATAATGGGTAAGGTAAGAGATTGGGGTCAATCAGCTCAGATGATTCAAAGAATGAGAGCCAGTTGTTCTACTTAGAGTTGCTGTATTCAAACATGAGCGATGCTGTGTGGGTGCAACTTAATGATTCCAGCAATAGTGAGCCAAATTTCTATGTTGTTATTATTAGAAGAAGGAAAAGGAGTATCTATGTATCAAACACAAGTAAGAGATGACCATAGTATGTGACGTCAGTGCTGAAGGATTCTGTAAAATATTGGATTCAGGCTTCATTATAATTACATAGATGCATATAAGCCAGGTAATGAGGGGAGGGACATTGAAGGCATGAGATTGAGAATAAGTCAGGTGTTGTATGAAATCATAATTGACTTCTCTGAGAATTGAAAAACTTACTAGAACAAACCAATATTATTAATAATGATTATCTGTACTTTTAATTTCTGCAGCATTTTATAGTTTATTACAGGGAGATTCTTCTTCGATTGTTACAGTCTCCCTTGTAAATAAATGTTAACACATTTAGTAGCATTTTTCAAATGAAGAGTCAGGTAGTACTGACTCTTATAAGTATTTTATGAAAAGATTTTGTTTGGCTTAGGAGGTAGCTCAGTCTGGGGATCAAATTCAGGCCCTGTTGGATCAGGTAAAGTGTCTGTTGTGCAAGCACAGGGTCTGAATTTGAATCCCCAGAACCCACATAAAAAAGTTGGGGGTGGTGTCATGGTCTCATCACCCCATCTTTGGCATGTGGGGGCAGATGGAGATAGACAGAACCCTGAAGGTCATTGTGTGACACTATTCTTAAACAGACTTAAACAAATGTCCACCTACCACAGATAAGGAACTTACCACAGTAAACATACCTCCAAAGTACAACCTAATGAACCAATGTATTTATTGAGGTTACTTAATAGGAATGTGGGGAAGGACTTACCAGGGCACAAAGGACTCAAAGACAGCTGCATCACCAAAGCCTGCCCCTGCATGGGTAACAGCTCACAAAAGCAGGAAACATGAGGCACACTGCACAATGAACAGGCAGCTCAACAGGTTAGACACTGTCTTTTCCAGGTAGCTCGTTGTCCTGAGCATCTTCCAGGCAGCTTGGCTGGTCTTTGCTTGTTTCGGGCAGCTGGGCTGTTCTCCACCTCTTCAAGGCAGCTCAGCAGTTAAGCTTACCTGCCTCATCCAGGTAGCTCATCAGGTCTAAGAGTGTCTCTCAGTAGTCCTTAGGGCTTATATATGCTTGGAGAGGAAGAATCTTAGTGACTCTGATCAGCTTTAGGGACTTATTGAGGCTACAGAGGTGTTTGCCTCCTGAGTTTAAGGAGCACACTGCATGATAGACTGTTTTATCTATCATTAGAACATTCTGTTGCTTTACCTCCATTTTAACATCCTATATCTTAATGAACTTTTCAACATGGAAAGTCTTATCTCAGAGGAAGTTGATACACAACACTCATTCATTGACTAGTCAGGCCTAATAGTTGAATTTCAGGTTTAGTAAGGGACCCTGTTTCTGGCATATGTTAAGGCCTATCAGTCAAGCTTGTGTCCTCAAATGTTCCTATGAAATCCTGTGGGAGGGCTATGGGACAAGTGCAGATAGCTGAGGGAGGGTCTAAATATGCTTAAGATATGTTGTATAAAATGCAAAAAAAACAATAAAAATGTATATTGTGAAAGAGAGGGATAGAAAGAGGAGGAGAGAGGGAGAGAGAAAGGGAGAGAGAGAGAGAGAGAGAGGAGAAAGTTTTCCTCAAAATACAAAAGTGGAGAGCCGTTGAGGTAAGACATCTGGCATTGACCTTGGGCTTCCATATTTGCACATAAGTTCATACACACACACACACACACATGCATACACATGCACACAGCATATATGCAAAACACTACATACACAAACACAAAAACATTTTAAAAACTTAAAAAATTAGATTTTGTTTCTAAAACAAAGTTTTGGTATTTGTTACGAAGAGGTAGAAACTTCAAAAGTCTAATAGTCTTTCTTCAGAGAATAATGTTGCTCCCCAAAAGCAACACAAAAGAAATATTATAAACATTTTTATTCCATTATTTTATTCTAAAAAGATTATTTGAACAACCAACTACCAAATATCTATATAGCAAGAGTAGTGTTGAAGGAAATGAGATAGATGCCTATCCTCAAGAAGCCTGAAATGTAATATGAAAAGACAACTTAACAGATATAAAAATAGCTTATGCTTATTAAGACAGAGTCATGAAGAAGTACCATGTGGACAAAGGAAGGGAAAGAAGTGAAGGACTTAGTTTCCCTGCATGGAAGGCATCAAGAAAAGCTCATTAGAGACCCGTGAATATTAATACATTTGAAAATTATTTTTAAGTATTCAAAAAATCATACTTAGCCTACAAAGGACAAGAATATTTATGAATTAAGATAAATACGTCTTTTCCCCCAAAAATCTGTTCATTACAATGCACTGACAATACACAAACAAAATGTTTATTATTTGAACACTTCTGTTTGTAAAATACCTCTCTGAAAGTAGTAAAATCCTTAAGTAGCATGCTGAATACAAAGAATAGGTTCAAGTAGAAAATGTCTTAATAGTAACTGCACTTTAAGTTTAAAATGACATTAAAATGGAGCCGGGCGTGGTGGCGCACGCCTTTAATCCCAGCACTCGGGAGGCAGAGGCAGGCAGATCTCTGTGAGTTCAAGGCCAGCCTGGTCTACATAGTGAGTTCCAGGACAGCTGGGGCTACAGGGAGACCCTGTCTCAAAAAGACCAAAAAAAAAAAATGACATTAAAATGTGCAGGGCATTGTATAATAATGTCTCTTGCTATCTCAGGATTTTACAACAATAAAAAATATGATGGCATTAAATTGAAATTAGGGCTAAGGCAAAAATGCACTTGTGTGTTCAAGCCATACAAAAAATAAAAATACTGCCAAGACATTCAAAACTAAAATATTTGTTTTTGTATAATTTACATGTAAATGGTATGATTTTTATCATAGGTTATTTTAGGCATAGACACTGTTAAATATTAGACAGATATACATTTTTCAAATTTATAAACATTTATCAAATCCAAGTCAATTCATTCAGTCTAATACATTCCATTTAAGGTTTCTGTTTTGGTTGCTTTTCAAACACTTAGCTACTTTGTAGGCAGACAAAGACTTCTTCTTATTTTCTCCCTTCATTGGTACACAGATTTCAATTTTAGTTTTCATTTTCGATGCTCTACACATACAGATATTTCATGCTGTTAAATACATTTGATTATGCAAGTGAACTTTTATCAGTTAAGTCAGTTTGAGAGTGAACACAAAAGCTTTGATGCATTTATGAATTGTGTGAACAGATCATACTTCACAGTTTTTCATAATGCTGCAACACAGCAGATCCCAACCTCACTTCTCAGTGAGTTGTCCTGAACCTAGCAATAAGTAGTAAAGCCCATCCAGTGTTGTAATCTGTGGCAATGTTCATTCTACCTAAACGCCATCTACATTGTTATCAATATGAAATGCATCAGCATGATGGAGTGGACTACTGCTAACTTATTAATTATGCCTTCTTTCCTTCACTGGAATCAAAGGACAGAGACTGGCATCAGAGCAGAAAAATATTTAGTCATCTGTTTATCTCAGCAACCATAATAAAAGACAAAAATAAATCGGAGATTTTTTTTTTTTTTTTAGCGAACAGTTGCAAAAGATTCACTGTGTTAGGCATTAAATATTTAGGCAGAAATAATGGAACTCTCTTTGCCTGAAGACTGACAAGTGCAAACACATGGAAAACTTACTCTAAGGATGAACATGTTTAGATCAAA
Organism: Nannospalax galili; assembly: GCF_000622305.1. Classification (NCBI taxonomy): domain Eukaryota; kingdom Metazoa; phylum Chordata; class Mammalia; order Rodentia; family Spalacidae; genus Nannospalax; species Nannospalax galili. Next base: position 7,898,136 of record NW_008351958.1, on the reverse strand, counting down.
AACTCTGCCTAATTATAAAACATTGATGAATATTACCATATTAAGTATAACTCTTGCTTTATTTCTTTCCTCTCTGACAGAAGGATCACATTGATCAGGATATACAGGAGGAAGGCAAGAGAGAGAAGCATAGGGAGATATAGAAACAGGCACAGAAAGGACACTTGTGAGAATAATTAACTAGAGTTTTTAAAAGAACAAGATCTCAGGAAGAACACAGTGTCTGCTTCTAAGAAATGTTCTAGGATGAGTTGGTTTGCTCATGCATGAATATTTTTAGGGTTTCTTACTTCCATAGAGGATTATCTTTAGGGGTTAGGTGGAATTATGCTTTCAACAGTTGAACTGTCTTAGGGAGGCTAAAGCATACTAGAATAATATGACCTTGCCAGGTGAAATGTCATCACTTAGCTTAAAACTTCTTATTTTAACACAAAACAATGCTGAGAATATGGAAGTTTAAGGTCTTTGCTGAAGATCACAACGCCAAACAACATAAAAACTGGAGACTACAGTCTCCTGATGTTTATATCAGAATTACAGTGATTGCTATGGCCAGTACTTTGAGGGTTCACCCTGGAGCAGCCAGTGCTCTGAGACAAATGGGCCCATTCTGACACTCAGTGGTGCTGCCTACAGGTTCCTTCATGCTGTGCTGTGCAATGAAATAGGAACCTTTGGGCCTTTTTAAAAAATGGAGTAAAGAACAAGAATTCCATGCTTAGCTCCATTATGCTCTAGAGTTTTCCCTCAGACTTAAAACCATTCCTTACAACCTTCTTTCTCATGTATCTCACTTTCTAGTTTATCCCTGTTTTCTCCTGACGAGGAAATGTGGCCTATCACTCTTACTTTTCTTATGTGATAAAATATTATTAGAAATTATGATTTGAAACTCCATAAGGTTCTCATTATATATTAGAAGTTCTTAACCAACTGCAATATTAGTTATAATTATACTTCAATTTTTAAAAAAATTACTTAGATCTCTATTAGATATCAATTTGATCGTAAAATTCACAATCATTATAAGTACTTGTATCCAATGATACAATAATCTACAATTCATAATTGAGACTGTCGTCCCCACAATTCTATGAGGCCTGCATTATAACAGTTCATCTTATTATGGAATATTAATCCTTTATTTTGCAGTGCTATGGTTCAAACCTGGGCCTTGCACATAGTAGGCAAGTATTCTTTTGTTTACCTACAATTCCCAGCTTCAAGGATGATATATTTAAAAGGAAATTCTAAGTACACTAAATACTTGTAGAAAAATGTCATAATGAACTCATTATTTTGCATGATAAACACAATGCTAATATAAAATTGTATAAAATCTGAAAAGAAAAGGTATTTTGCTTTCTATGTGCATGACAATGCACTAGATCTGCAAAAGGAAGAGCCATGTGTGCTGCTCTGGGCATGCATCTATCATCATTCATTAAACAATTCATCAAGAATTGGGTATAAACACCTGAATGAATAGGACTCAGCATGTATGGCAGACTGCATAGTGTTGGGTGGTGGGAGGGGGCAGGGGGAAGCATGGATGGGGGAGGGAAATCTGGATTTGAGTGGGAAATGAATGAAATTTAAAAAGCTCAATAAAATTTTTTTAATTAAATAAGAGAGAAACATCTTGGAGAGTATTTAAATGAGAATCTGTTTCACTCTTTGGGATGAGGCAAGGTAACTTTAGAAAGTTACATAGGAAATCAATTTTGAAGAACTTATCAGTTATTCAAAATCATCATTCATAATCTCTATAGAACTCAAAAAGAATAATAGATGAGTTAAAGTTGTAAGATTGCATGTTGATTTCTTGAATTCAACTTTTGCTTTATAATGTTTCCTACCCTTTTATAAAAAATAAATCAACGGTTGAAAGGCATATATTAAACCTAATATGCACGTTTTAATACAACTGCCGACTGATCACCTAAATGGGATGATTACATTTTGCAATGTTATTTATGGAACAAGTGCAGAGAACTTGAGCTGGCATTTAAACCAAATAATTTTGCTCAAACATTCTGATATATTGCAAGGAGGTTTAAGGTGCCGTATAACTCCATGTGCAAGTGCACTCTTACTGCTGACCTTACAATGCACTTAGTATCTTATACTTCACTAATGCTGTCTGTACCACCACAAGCAATTTATTCTACCTCATGTTCCTCAAGTGCTCATAAATCAGCATTAGATCCTTCTTACTGAGTTGCTGACTTTAAGCCAGCACAGTCAGAAGGAGCATTTGGATTCAAAGTATAATATTGGCACACATATTGATTTTAATTAGTCTAATTAGTTCATTACACTAAAAATCACACAGATCATTTGTTACATCAAACCTAATGGCATATGATCAAGGATTTAATATGATAATGAAGTAGATCAATTATCACTCATAAAGGAAGTCATTAACAAATATAAACATTGTCAAGCTGAATACCATTACAAATTCTGAAGCGCTACCAAGATAATTTGCATACACACATTTTTTATAATCAATCCTCTGTTTAAAAAGTGAGTTCAAAATTTTTAAAAATTTAATATTTTTTATTAAATTTACTATCCCATGTCTGTTACAACTATTCAAAGCCATGCAGGAGCTGTTTAACATATGTTGTAGTGCTTAGGATTCTATCTTTTGGAATCCCTACAGGAGGTAATAAGATTACAGAAAGCATTAAAATCCTTGGCTGAAATTTAGCTGTATTTAGACTTCTGTCTTTACCTTGAAAACTAAGAATTTGTTCCCTTGGCATTTTAATGGTCCTGGTTTGTGTAATAATAAACAACCAATGAAAGTCCAGGAGACAAGCCTGACACTTGAGGTATCCTGCAAGCTAACTGAAGTGATCATTTTTATCTTTAATTAAATAATAATAGCAACACATAATTCAGCACGGACTAAGATTCTGCAAAAAGATTTCAGATTATAACCCTATATGTTCACTCACTAATCTTGCAGCTTTCAAATTACCAAGACATCTTAAATAAAAGCAGCCAAGTGCACACTCTGCTACTAACTCAAAGCTTTGCCATTTATCATTATTATTGCTATCATTACCCTTTGCTTAGGGTCCCTTCACTCTGTTCTAAATCCATTTGACAGTAGTGCAGATTCAAGTCATTGAGAATTTATTTTTCTGGTGAGAACTTGTGTGGTAGTGTATAAAATATTTCTTTGGTATCCGGATTTAGTGTGATCTAATGGTCATTGCCTAACTGTTAAACTTCCACACACAAATGCAGTCTCGGGAATGCTCTCAAACCTCTCCAGAAAGTTCCCAAACAAAGTATAATGGCTTGTTATTGGCAATGATGTATATAAAATCTAAAGTAACCTTATATTTGTGACTGAGCAGTAATACCTAAAGCTTAAAAAAATTAAATAAAATATATTTCCAAAAGACTTTGATTCTGTTATTCAGAGAGCAATCTGGAACTTAGAATGTGTAGATTTATTATCTGATTCTGCCACTCCATTAGCATGTGATGAGATTAAACATGTTAACAGTTATAAAGAACTTAAAACAGGATGTGGTGTACACTGGTCCTTTCCACATTTGTTTGAAAGAAAGCATTGGAATGTTCAGTTGACTGAGGCTTTCCTAGTCTAGTGGCTTCCCAGAGCAGGTTGTGGTAAAGAGAAGACACTGCTCATCCTCATTTTTTCTTGCTGCACCTGCTACAGAGTTTCCTTGGTGATAGAATTGCCTTCTTTTCTTTTATTTGCTTATACATTCTGTGTGTGTGTGTGTGTGTGTGTGTGTGTGTGTGTGTGTGCAGGCATGAATACAGGCAGGCACACAAGTGGAGGTCAGAGGACAACTTACAGGAATTGGTTCTCTCCTGCCAGGTGGGTCCTAGAGATTGAACTTGGGTCATCAGAATTGGCAGCAGGTGCCCTTACCCACAGAGCGATCTTGCCAGCCTTCAGTGGTACTATTTCTTTTTTTGGTCTTTTTGAGACAGGGTTTCCCTGTTGCCCCAGCTGGCCTGGGACTCACTATGTATACCAGGCTGGCCTTGAATTCAGAGATCCACCTGCCTCTGCCTCCCAATTGCTGGGATTAAAGGCGTGTGCCACCACGCCTGGCTAATGGTACTATTTCTTAATGATGCTCTCTAAGCAGTCCTGTCAACTCACTGACATGATCTTCCAAAAACATAAAAAGCTATTTTTCTTGTGAGAAGAAGAAAGTGAATCTCAAGCTCTTTATCACAGCATTTTTGATACTCCAGAATCTTCCCTTTCTGTACAGGGCAGGAGTATTTGCAGCCACTTGAGGTTCTCTTTGTTGACTAACAAACCTTGACCCTGTAAGTTTCTGTGTGCTTCACTTCCTAGGGATGTACACCACTGGCTTCTTCCTCTTCCCTTCCCAGCTGCTTCTCTAATGATTCCTCAATATCCATGTTCTCCAAATGCATCCCATTCTCCAGGGTAGGCTACATGTCCCTAGGCAAATTACTTAGCCTCTGTGAACTCTGGCTTCTTGAAATGTATGAGAAAGTATGATCATCTACATGAACTTGCCTATGAGATGGTCCACATTATTATTTTATCTCAAAGAATCCAAGTTTCCATTTTTTTAAATCAAGATACAATAGAATATTCACTAGACCCACTTAGTTGAACCTGTAGGTAATCATTCCTGATCTTTTAAAAAGATGTATGGCTGGGTGGGACATCGATAGTACATGACAGAGAGGCTGTCCTTTAGAACTGCAGCCAGAGGATAGACAGATTTCCTCGAAAGAAAGACTAACTAACAATAAAGAGGCAATTGATATAAGAAAAGGGACAATTCCAGCTGCAACAACTTAGTCAAAGTTCATGTCAAATTCTTTTTCAAATTAGATAGCAGTTAAATATAGCAAAGTCCCATTATTTTATGAACTGTGGGCAACATAACATATGATGGTTTTAGGAAACAAAAATCATGTACATGCAAGTTAGCCTACTCAGCAGAAATAAAGGCCCAAAGAAGACCCTCGTCCTCCTCCTTCTAGGGTCTGTCAAATGAATGCTGTGCTTTCTGTCAGGATCACAAGCTTCAGAGAATGAGTCATGGATTTCTTTGTTTTTAATTGAGATTAGCCAATTATTTGCTTTTGAACTGGAGTATACATACCTGTTAGCAAGTTGAGAGGGAACCTCCAGGGAATACAGGAGAACTACAGCGGAACCCCAGCCGAAAGCAGTATACCAACAGCTCTCCAGATTCCATTGCATGCACACACACACACTGTCTTAATTAATCCATCATTAGTATCACAGCACGCCTACCACACCTGGCTTGACAGCTGGATTGAAAGCACCGTTGACAGCTGATGCTTATACACTTGCTTGAAGTGTGGGGGCTGATGATGGGCTTGCCTAGGGAGCTCAAGCCCTGCCAAGTGGTTATATGTTTGATGAAAGTAACAGCAGTTAATGAGACCTTTTTTTGTAAGAGTTTGAGGACTGGTACAACAACATTACAATAAAATGCACTTAGTTGGCAATTCAATATCTAACTCTGCTATGCATTGTTAATGTCAGGTAAATGTCTGAACAAATGCCTTGTGTGTTGAGAAAAAGTCTCCAATGGAGCAGTATTTTTAACATTTAATATTGAATGACTAAAATGTAATCAATGCATGTCCTCCTTGATAGTAGTTGGGGTAAGGAACATTCCATTAAACATGAAGGTGGTCCCTCCCTTTTAGCACCTGTCCACATTTTTTTTACCATAAAGACACTGCTGGGAGAATGTAAACTCAACCCAAAAGTCTTACCTTTGTCATAAATAATTCATTATTATTTATACAGTAGGCCTTACTGAAACAATAAAAGATGATTAGTCAACTTGGAGTGTTAGACTGGCTCCCTCTGTTACTTATCACACATTCATTCAAAATGTCTCTTCCCACTTGTTAAAGGTCTGGGCTTGCCCTTTCTCCAGATTCAACAGACAGAGTGTACAATTTTTCTCTTACATATTCAGATCTGACCCCAGCTTTGTCAACAATCACACAGGATTGGCAGGAACAACTTCATAGGACATACGGAATTAAGGTGAAAATCTTAATTTAGCAATCCGCATGGGTGGCCATTCCAGCACTATTCTACCAGTGCGTGGGGGAGGCACAGCCTGCCAGTGTATGTGGATGGCCATGAATGACCGACAATCATCACCCAGTGACTGTGGAGACCTGGTTGCAAATTTCAACAACATTAGGAATCTTAGAAGTCTACAGATTTCAGAAAATAAATTAGAAGATGCTGGTGTAAAGCTGTTTTGTGAAGCGTTGAAATTTTCCAACTGCAACTCAGAGAATCTTGGATTGGAGGGCCATGAGCTACCTGCTGTGAGGACCTAGGTTCTGGTTTTACCCACAGTAAAACCCTGTAGGGAATCAAATAGTTGGATAATGCATTGGTCCACAGTGGGGTCATTCTACTGAGTGAGGGCCAGAAACAACCTAAGTGTAACCTGAATGCAAGGGCTGTGAACAACTAACTTTGATGAGGAAAATCAAGTTTTTCTGACAGCTAAGAAAAAGGAGAAATCTCTACTTGACATTCCTAAGCAGTGTGTAAGAGAAACAGAAATTAAGAGTGAAAATACCATTCCAAGAAACCTGGGCATATTCTAACCTAAAACTACATAAAAAGGCAAGGAAGTGGGCCCTTACTTTGGAATGTGTAAGAATTATATACCACTGATAATCTGAGATACAATTTCTCTGGCACACAGCTCAGAGGTGTTATGTAAGATGAATGGGGGGTATTTCATTTGCTTATAGAAAACATGAAGTCATGGTGGGGGTAGAGGGTGTTAAGGTAAGAGTGGAGATGGGGGAGGAGGTCTGAGTATAATCAAAAGTCACTGTATGAAATTCTTGAATCAATAAAAATCCCTCTTAAAACAAATCTTGACTTGGGTCTTAGATCCTTTTTAGCCTGAATTCTGATTGAGATCAACTCTACTCTTTAGACTCTAGGGTAACTTAACTCAATTTTTTTTAATATTCTCTCAAAATAAACTGCAAATTTTTCATTTACTTCCTTTTGTTCAAACCTCACACTTTTACTTATAATCTCCCTGATCATCTTTCATGAAGCAAACCAAAATCAACCCTGGGATCACATTTGTTTCTTTTGGACTTTAATGAACAATATAAGTGGCTTAATCCAATATTTAGAGATTTTTAACCAAAAGACACTCTACCATATGTATCCTTTACCAATTCATTTTTAAATAAATGAATGAAAACCAAAACAATAGAATCAGTTATCAGCTTCTAATTAGTGTTGACCTTCTCCTTCTAACATATTCTTCCTCTGTCAACCAGGGGATGAGGAAAGGAAATCCATGTCTATTCCTTGAATTCTATGTAGGCTATGAGTCTCTGTTAAACATAGCAACTACCAGTTTTTAAGTATTAACCATACTTAATACAATTTTATTTTGTTAGGTATCATCAACCAATGTATAAATGGGGCAAACGACACAGATACAGAGAAGAAGTTACACAATTTTCACAAGATCACAATGAAAACATAGTGAATACTAGATTTTAAGAGCTAAACCTCATGCAATAAATAATCTGCTTAGAATCTCTTCTAGGCCCTCACCCATAACAACTCTTTTAAATATCCTAATTGCTATATGGTAGATAGTAATCTAAATATCAACAATGGAGAAGCAACTCATGTAAGCATTGTATGCAAGATGGCAACTGGAAGGACTGAGATTTGAACTTGAAAATTCAGCTCCAGCTCTCAAATGTTGTGCTTCAGCAATCCCAGCATCCATGGCATCAAGTCCAAAAACATAAATGCTGTGTGGAACACCCTCAGACAGAACACTTGTAATCCTGTGGTCATTTGTATGTGTGTACATACTGCAGCCTTTAAGAGTACAAGTCATGGCTTTCTCATCATTATGTCTCATCTACTATTTAATATTATGGTTTGTAGATGAAATTCTCAATAAATAGCAGATGCATTACCCTTATGTGCATTGACTTAGTTCAACCAAAAACTATTAAAAGAGAGTTTTCGGTGAACAAAATCTTATACCTACTACAGTTCTTTCTAAATAACTAAGGTCATCAAAACAGTGTTTTCATGGGACTGTATGAATAAATAACAAGCAATTTCTAAAGTGGAAATTAAAAATATTTTAATACTTGAAATTATTGTTTTACATATAGTGTTGGCCCTAAATATTCACAGATTCTGTGTTGGGAGATCAACTAGCCACTGATCAAAAAGTATCTGTGCTAAGTGTGGATATTTCATGTCATTTTCTGGACATTCTAATATACCAACTATTTAAGACCATTTGAAGAATTAAGGAGGGTGTGTGTACATTAAATGCATATGGACTCAATTTCACATAAGGGGATTGAGCTTTTATAGATTTGGTATCCACAGTGGCCCTGAAACCATCTCTATGGATATCAAGGGATTGAATCTATCTATGACCCAGAAAAAAAAATACATTTTTTCCAATAAAATCTAAATATTTATTTCAAAAAAATCTTAAAGAACTAATAACTTCTATTTATCTATAAAACATAGTGAATTCAGAAAAATGGAGAAATAATTTCAATTATTACTTTGTTGTTGCTGCTTGTGATTAAGGAATCTTTTAAGACATGCTCTGCAGGACAGCTTCAGTTGTCAATTTGACACTCCTGGGAAGAGGGAACCTCAACTGGGGAACTTTCTCTATGAGCCTGGCCTGCGGCATGCCTGTGAAGCATTTTCTTGATTGTTGAATGATGTGGGTGGGCCCAGGTAACAGGGAGTGGTGCCAATCCTGGGTAACTGCTCCTTAGTTATATAAGAAATCAAGCTGAGCACAGGCCAATTGAGTGAGCCAGTAAGCAGCATTCTTCCTAGGTCTCTCTGCTTTATATCCTGCCCCCACGTTACTGCCTTGAATTCTTGCCTTGGCTTCCCTTAAAAATGGACTGAGATAGGATGTTTCAGCCAAATAAACCCTTTCATCCTCAAGTTGGTTTTGGTCAAAGTGTTTTATCACAGCAATAAATATCTATTGTAATTCTCTGTTATGTTTCATTAAATATGTGGTAAAGACTGTGGTTGTCTTAATTTTTGCCTTCAGAAACTGTGATATAGTAGCAAATAGTCCAAGTTAGTATTAGAACCATCTCTCTTCATTCTTTTATCCATTCCTTCCTTAAACAAATATAATTGAAAACCAAATACAACTCTAGGTACTGAGATTCTAAAGGCTGAGACTGAGTTTGGAGTGACATAGTACCCATGCCTTAAATCAACTGTGCACAATGTCTATTTGACAGATGAAGAAACTGAGGTTCAGAAATGTTATGTGAACACTACTATTTGGGAAAGTCTACTCTTAAACCAGTTCATTTGATGTCAAATCCTCATTATTCAGCACTGTGACAACCTAGAAACAGGATTATAATTAAAAACTTCTATCACTGCAAATAATTATCTATCAGCTGCCTGTCAAATTTTACATTTTACATTTGTTAAACTTTTATGCTAAAGTGAAAGAGAAGTCATGAGTGTGATGTCTTATATGATGTGTTGTATGATGCAGATTAAAAGGACCAGAAAAATCCTGTTGACAAAGACCCAGAAAGAATAAAGTAGAGCTAATTGAGAAAAAGAAAAGAATAATTTTAAAAAATAACTTGAAAAATAACAAACCATCCTTAAGAATCCTGTTTTATCTTTGAAACCAAAGTTCTCAATCATAGAAAATATTTTTAGAATGCAATTAACCTGTCATCAGCACATTCAGATTATACTGATGAGATCACTATAGACTGTACAGAGGACAGACAAGAGATTCTTTTTTCCAACAAAAAAAAATATGGATCATATATTAGAGAAAAAGTCTGAAGCAAAAAAAGCCTCTAGCAAATAAATAGAACATAGCTTAAAACATTCAAATTGCCTCACCTACCTTATTATTTGAAAGGTTTTCATAAGTACAGTGTATTTTATTATTTAAAACAAGTTAGATTAAAAAAGACTGCTGATCGGAAACTATCACCAAAATATGTAATAATCACAATGTCTTGATATACTTTTATTCATTTTTCTTTTTATGTATGCATGTTCATTTTTATTCCTTTTTGACAGTTTCTTATTTGCATACAGTTTATTGTGATCATATTTCCCTTCCCATTATCTTCTTCTCTCCCCCTCCAATCCATGCTAACCCCCTTCTTACCAACTATTCCTTCTGAGTAGTCCAGTTGCATTTATGATCAATTCCTTTTCTTTTTACCTCATCTATCCACAGTAGTGAATACTTATTATGAATAATTGTGAACGGAGATGAAGCCCAAGTATAAAATGAGAAATTCTGAGACATTAAAATGATGAATATCTTAAAATATTTTATTATTTTTATGTATATGAGTGCACTGCCTCATGCAAGCCCATCTGTGTGACGCAATACCCGTGGAGGTCAGAAAAAGGCATCAGATTCTCCTAAAACTGGAGCTCTCAATGGTTGTTAGTCACCATGTGGGTGCTGGGAATCAAACCTGGGTCCTCTACAAGAGCAACCAGTGCTCTTAACTGCTGAGCCATCTCTCCCATCCTGAATATATCATTATATTACGTTTGTTGTTGTTGTTGTTGTTGTTGTTTGCTTGCTTATTTGCTTTGTTTCCCTGGTTGGACACCTATACCAAGTTCTGCCTCCAGAGACTCAGAGATCAATGTGGAAGATGAGGTGGAAAGAGCCAGAGGTGGTTGATGATCACAAGGAAACACTTTTCCAGACAACTGGGAAGTTACTGTAATGAATTTGTATCAATGGTGACAGCATGCACAAGTCATACCTAAGTTCAAGCCAGATAAAATCTCAACATTGATGTAGGGAAGTTGTAAGAAACCCCAACCCTACCTGAGGAAGTGTTGGCAACTGATGCCTGCTGGGAGGGGTGAGTCGATCTCATTTAAGAGTAAGACTCGTGGTAAGTTGACCCAGTTTCATTTGATGGACCCACACTGAAGGACATTTGGTGATACAAATTTGATACTATGGGCCTTGATATACATACATAATATCCACTCATAAGTGTATGAAATTTACAAAAAATTAATAAAAAGGGGAAGCAGAGAGCAAAACTGGAAATGGGACACACTATGGGTTCTCCAAGCCTGCCCCACTGATGTGCATCTATTGGTTTCTCCAGCATGGCCACACTTCTGAAACCTCAAGAGCACCACCCACTGGGGTCTATATTCAAATACTTGGAGCCTATGGGGACATTCATCATTCAAACCACAACATAGAAATATTTTTGTTTCTCTTAGATGTCTAGGTTTCAAGTCAACATAGTTGCACCCAAGATGAAGATGGTCATTGAAACACATTTTGAAAGGAGAATTTCATGGGCCCAGAGAGATGGCTCAGCTGCTAAGAACACTGGCTGCTCTTGCAGAGGTCCCAGGTTCAGTTTCCACATGGCAGCTAACAACTGTCTGTATCTCCAGTTCCAGGAGATCTGATGCCCTCTTCTGACTCCGTGGCATTGAACAGCACAGGTGTACTTACATACACATAGCAATACACTCATAAACTAAACTAAAAATAATAAATAAAAATTAGAAAAAGAAAGGTGAATGTCATTAAGATCTGGTGGGATATGGTCTGAGGAATTGAGGACATAAAATAAAGCCATTATGTACACATGAAAATCTATATATATACAAATAATGAAATAAGGTTGAACCTTTGCCAATTTCTTAAGACAGACCACATGGCATAGAAATTGAGAGTTTGGTCCCTGGAGACACATAATGAGGTTTCAAGCTGTGCTACTTGCTTCCTGAAAAAGTTTAGTCATATAACGTGAACACTCTCTGCTTCGGTTTCCTAATTTATTTGAAAGAGTGGTAAGAACGTTGGTTTTATTTGGGTAGGGATTTTTGGTAATGAGAATCAAACCCAGGGCCTTGGGTATGATAGATAAATGCCCTATCACTGAGCTCCACCCACAAACCTCCTCATTTATAAAGTATACTTATAATGATAATAGATAATATTTTACAAGTTTATTGTATGTGCTGTTACATCTAAAACATTATGGATACATTAGCTGTTATTGTTAATAGTCTATAATCTAATCATTGTCTTTTATAGAAATATATTAACAAATTACTTTTTCCTTTGATTGTTTTTATTTTATTTTATTTTATTTTAT
>NW_008351958.1:7884623-7885851 GCF_000622305.1 Nannospalax galili | reverse complement strand
TTATTTTATTTTTTGACTCTTTGGTATCTTTTGGCCCCTTGATCATGTTTTAATGGTAGGATTGCAAGCATCTACTGGACAGATATAAGAAAATACAGGTCAGGATAATAAGTGTTTACTCTCATAAAGAGAAAATTTGAAAGGGCCAGATTTGAAAGGATTTAATATCACAAAGCTTTGAATATTAGTTCAAGACATAAACATAAGTCCCCAGTTATATGTTGGCCCTGTTACTGCAAATTAAATACATTGAAGCTTGGTTTTAACACACTTATTTACGCTGACAACAGTGCCAGAAACAGGCATCTCATTTTAACATTGAAAAACATAGGAAAATCCTGGACCTACTTTCCATATAATGCCCATTGTCAGCAAACAAGCTACAAAGGAAAAGCAAGGTAATGCAGACATTTTGAGGATCCCAGAAACTGCCTCCCTTTGGCCTATGGGGCAATGTTCTTTGGAAGGAACATATAGGGGAGACCTAGTCACATAGCCTCCTCCTAAGAAAAGTCCTTGACTTGTTACACAGAAAGAAGTTGATCCATCTCTTACTTCCATGAAATACATCCCTCTCCGAAACTTACTTGGTCAAAGAATATTATATTTGAAACCACATGAAAGCATTCACATTTTCTTTCCTCTTTTTTTCCTAGAAGAAAAAAAACATTCTGGGTGAAGTTATCTCTTTCATCACATTCTTGCTTACTGTCCTAGTTACTTTCTATTGTTGTGATAAAACATTGACCAAAAGCAAGTTGAGGAGGAGTTTATTTCATCTCATAACTCCCAGGCATAATCTGCCACTAAGGGAAGTCAGAGCAATGAACTCAAAGGCAGGACAGGAACCTAGAGGCAGGACTTGAAACAGAGACCACAGAGGGTGCTTCTGTCTCACTTTCTTCTCTTTCTTATACAACCCAGGGCCACCTGCCCAAGGTTCACATCTGCCTCACAGATATGGCCACAAGCCAACCCAATAGAGACAATTCAGCAACCTAAGTTTCCCTCTTTCTAGGTCTGTCAAGTTGACAACTAAAGCTATCCAGTACACCAGCACTAGATATTATAAACTTTAAAAGGAGCCATTTTAATTTGACAGTTAAAAACAACTATAGTGTTAACATTGATATTTGAATGTTAGATCCCTTATAAACATCCAAGAATTCATCCTCTCCCTTCCTTTTTGGAATTAGTACAACATCGGGTGGATTTCTCTTATTGGTAA
>NW_008351958.1:7792015-7878034 GCF_000622305.1 Nannospalax galili | reverse complement strand
ATTTAATGCCACTGATATTATTGAATATGTCAATTGTGTTGTAATGATATGCTTCTTCTAAGTATGTTGTTATTAAATAAATCATTTTTAAAAATTAAAAAAAAATACAAAGCCATCCATCTCATAATTATTTTAACTTGTAGTTATTTGCAACAGTGAGTCTAGATCAACAAGACAGTGAATATGTTTGATTAAACACATAAAAAATAATAAACTTTGAAATTGACTTCTAAATAATATCAGTGGCATTAAATTTGTTCATACTATGTTGGGTACAAAAATATTACAAAAGACTTTCTATACATTATCATAGAACATAGAACATGTATGCATTAACCAAACATATAAGAAAGGAGAAGGTAATGGGTTAAAATGCTAGCAATATAAAATGTAATTAAAAATATAATAGCAATGTTATTTATATTAAAAGGTGACTGTCACGGTTAGAAGAATCATACCAAAAAACAAAAACAATACTCACCCTGGACAATCAACATAACAGAAGCTGCCTAGGTTCATAGATTCCCCAAATGCAGTAAAGTTCTAAGCTCATTTCAATAGATCCTTACAGTTTTCTTGTTTTATTGCTCTGCATGTTTTTTTGTTCTTACCCTTCACTCATTTAAAAATGGTTGACCTCCTTTCTAAACAAATGAATTTAATCTATAAGAGTGGGGGGGCATGGGCTGGTGATTTAGATGTTATCTCTACATTATTTGTACCATTGTGATGGTTAATCTTGGTTATCAATTTGACTAGAAATGAAACCAATCAACTAAGAGATAAACTGCTGTGCCCACCTGTGGGGGATTACCTGAACTGGAAATATTCACCATTAATGTAACACCTTCTGGTGACATCCAAAAGAGGTTTAAGGGGGACAGTTTTGCTTTTTACCTCATTGTTTTCAAGTCTCTGGCAAGCCCACCTGCTCTGTTCCTGCTGCTGCTGCTGCTGCTGCTTCTGTATTACTTTCCTAATATTAGAACCCAGATTCTTTGGGCTTTCAGTGTTTATTGAAAGCAATGCCTCTCTAGGAATCCTGCACCCTTTCAGCACCAGTCTGGGAATGTTGAGGCATACAGACCTAAGGACTGAGCAGGTTCCAGGTTCTCAAAATGTCTAGTGTGAAGATAGTTATTGTTGGACTACCTAGTTCTTATCTTATAAGCCAATTTAATAAATCATCTTTTAATATATATGTTTTCTGCTCGCTCTGTTCCTCTAGCAAACAAACTTGGCTAATACAGCCTTAGACCTCCAAATCCTATATGGGACTCCCTTCTTCCCCGTCACAATTCTGAACTGTTTTTCTCAGTTAGCTGGAGCTAAAGGGGTATGAGAATACTTGGAGGGTCTGGGGAAGCCCATGGAGAGTTCCAGGGGAGGTGTTTGAAAGCAGAAAGCTGTATGTACAGAGACAAGGAAAGAATGGCCTGTGGATGACCACAGAAGTGAACTGTCAATGGATGTGCAGAAGATAGCTTTTCATTGAGATTAGGAATCTGTCCCTTCCAAGAGACTGACTGCTTCATACCAATAATAATACAGACATATGAGGTATAACAAAGACAACAAACCAGAGATGATTGTCATTGACAGACTTTATGATTGACAGTTCCCAAGAGGAAGAACACAGCACACCAGAAGAAGCTGGGAAAGCAATGGAGTTGGTCATGAAGCAGAGGGAGGAACTGTAGTAAAACTTCTATTTTAGACTCCATGTGAAAAAACAAATGAACTGGGCAAGCAAGCTTAAGAAGGACTAGTTTGAATGAAGACAGAAGACTTGGGCAAAGTGACTGTCCTCATTGTTCATTACTAGCCCTTTAGCTTGTTTAATATAATGGAGAGTAGCCTACAGTGTGGAAGATTTAAAAAGAAGGTAGTGGGGTGTGAGCTCTGTATTTGTTGGTTTGTAGTTGAAAAGCAGAACCTGGGGGTGAGGATTTTGCCAGAGGACAGTGCCTACAAGAGAAATAGGAGCCCAAAGGAAGATGACACAGACACAGATATATATGTATTTGGGTTCTGTGAAATATGGTAACCAAGAAACATTTTATAAAATATTTTATTGAGGGGCTTGGGAGATGGCTCAGTGGTTAAGAACCCTGGATGTTCTTGCAGAAGACCCAGGTTCAAATCCCAGCACCCACATGGCAGCTAAAAACTATCTGTAACTCCAGTCCCAAGGGACCCAAAAGCCTCTTCTGTCCTCAGTGGGCATTGCATAAGATGGGTGCACTTACCTACATGCAGGCAATACATTCACACACATAAAAAATTTAATTGAGTTTTTGGAGATTTCATAAGATAAATCTTAATCATATTTAGCCCTCATTTCCCTATCTGTACTCCCCATAGCCAGTTCACAGGGCTTCATGCATTTTGATATATATGTTAAAGCTTATCAAGTCAAGCAGGTGTATCCTGATGTCCCTCAGTTTATCTACTGGAGCTTATTCAGCCAGTCTAGCATCCCTCCCTTATAGAATATCAACTTTCCTTACACCCAGCAGTGATCAGCTGCCAATAGTTTCTCGCCAAAATTGTGGCCTCCTGCCCAATTCCCCAGTTCCCTGCTTGGTTTTGCCTGATTGAGTTTGCATGGATCTTGTACATGCTGTCACCATTGCTGTAAGTTCATATAAGAAAGATTGCTTGAGCCTCTAAGACTCTGTTTCCTTTTGGGCATGCACCTCCTCCCCTGGCTCTTTTATCTCTCTTAATCACTGAACAGATAGAAAATAAAAGAAACAATACATCTAAGGGTGTCTAGCAACTGAAGTGAGAAAACAAAAACAGAATTCATACTAAATTAAGCAAAACTAATAGGGAGGTTGGAGAAAATGTGAGTATGAATAATACAATCAATTAAACTTAAAAGCCCAAGACATAAGTTTAAGTAAACAATAATCATGTACAAAAACTTCAACATGTGAGAATTTTGCCAGGGCTCCGAGAAAACCTATAAATGGTGAAAATTATAAGTGAAAAGACACCAGTCTTAAAGGTTTGGGTACCCATGTGTGAGAGTAATAGGAATTTAGAAGGAATTTAGAAGGAGAAAATGAAGAAATGAAATAAAGGTAACAGTGTAACAGTCTTTGAAGACAGCATCCTAGATCAAGAGTGTTTGAGTTTTCAGACCGATGGATTCACTCATTCCCTAACTTCAAGGCTACTTGAGGGAGCACAAAGAATCCTTTAGGCATATAGAATCAGTGTTTCCAAATTCTAAATTACAGCTGATGATGCAGGTTAGCCAAAAGAATTAAAAATGCTAAACAAAGCATATACAAATAAATATAAAACAAGAATGGATTATTGATGAGCCAGATAATGTTAAAAATTATTAAAGAGAATAAACAGTAACATTTGGTGACAAGAAAAACACAGTTAATGAAATATTGAGTATAAAGTCTTGCACACTTCTCATACATTAGTAACACTCTTACATATTAATGGTATGATAATCAAAGACATAAAACAAAAGCTCTTAAAATGCAATCAAGTGTTGACTAATATAGACTGTAGTATAAAATTTAGTGTGTCTTAGAATTTGATAGCTCTAAAAGTGAAAATGTGAGGTCAAAAAAGAACTGTATCATCATGAATAATTAAAAAGAAAATTCACATTTTCTTTAACTGTTTAATGTAGACATATTTTAAGACTTAACTGTTAATTTAAAAATTATGTTCTCTTATAATAATTCAATAAATTAGTAATTAATAAAATATGCACAGTAATATTAAGGATTTTTTATTCAATAAATTAGTAATTAATAAAATATTATGTACAATCATATTAAGTATTTGTTAAAATGAATTCTGGGAGCCAACTACTTTTATTCATTGCTCTTCAGAAACTCTTGTCTCATTACCAATATTTAGAATGATAACAACTGATGTTGTATGTCTGGCTAACAAAATATGCCTTCATCTGAACAATTTATAAGTTGGATGAAAGTTCCTATCAAAATAAGACATACAAGAGTTAGTTTCTTCGTAAAGTTTTATAACAGCCTAAATATACAGAACCAGAACTTACACATGAACAAGATGCTTTAGCTTAGGAAAAATCCCCAACCAAGTTACATTATAGTCTTGAAAGATCTCGTCTATACATCACTGAACTGTCACCATGTAATAGGACGGCTGTACGTCCTGGCTGCTCGGGACAGCTGTGCTTTATGTCTGTTGTCCAGGTGTAATTATTAATAGTACTCCCTTTCGCTTTCAAAAGTGTCTCAGTTTGGACAATAAATTTTACAGTCACCCTACCATGCAGTGATACACTCTCATTGCTTATGAGGGTACAGATCACGGGCCTTTTCTATAGAAAGATTTGTGAGGACATCCAGGCTATCTATGATCCTCTTCACTGTTCTGCTTTCTATTGCCTGTGAAAGATGTGTCAGTGGAATTAAGTATTAATGAACAGAGAGAATGAAGCCACCAGAAGCGTTATTTATGACTATGACCCAGTTAAAAAATATGTCTATTGACATAGATGGCAAAGAAATATTCAGTTCCACTGCTTAGGATCATACCAAAACAATAATATCGGAATTATAATTAATGAGAAATGCAAAGCATATTTTCTGAATAAACAAATCTCAATCAACAGTATACATTAAAAAGAAGCCCATGCTGGCATGATGGTAAGAATTAGTATCAATTCAGAAACTTTGATACATTAGAAGTGACACCAGATAACTGGGAAAGCTATTAATACATTCAGCAGCATGGAACCTTTTGGATTATATTTTACCCTGCTTTAGTCATTGATTTAAAGATAAATGGAAGTTAACATTTATATTAGAATCTCCCTATACTGTGAAAGCATATGTATTAATTTAGATAAGCTCAATTGTTATCCTATCCTCAGTAAGTCAAATGTGGGATACAACCTGTATTGTACTTGTGCCTGAGTTTGCAGTAGCCACATACTGTGACTGATGCTTGACAGCTTCTGCCACATTTCTGCAACTTGACTTTCACAATGCCTATCACCAGCAGCTTCCCAGTTTGTTCATTTTAAACCCAATCCCTCCTTTTTAAAACAGGAATGGAATAATTTTCCTTTTGTGTTGTTTTGTTTGGATTTTTTTGGCCATTACATAGCTAATATTGGCATTGTAGCTGACAACCGTTTTCTTTGGCAACATCACATTGACTGGATTGCATTAGATGCACTTGTCAATTTCTTTAGATACATAAATTTATCTTGAAATCCTATCATATTAATGTTTGGTACCAGACCCATATTTATTTATTTGTCACATAAATCTATAACATTTTCACTCAGATACTTAATTTCTAGTATAGAAAAGAACTCAACTGTTGCTCCTTGTATCAGAAACAACAAATACACACACACACACACACACACACACACACACAAATGTTTGAGAAAAATGAAACAAAATCAATTTTAGAAAAATCAAGTCATAACTTTAGTGACTAAAATGCTGCATGTAAAGATGAATAAAAATGGAAACTTTATTGAAATTCTGATGTGATATAAATAAAAGTCAAAATTCTAGTAGGTGAAAAAATAATCAATTCAAAGCGTCCAGTGTCAACAGAAAAAAATATGTTTATAAAAGTAAGTAAATGCTTTATATTTATAATACTTTCTGAATATTTCTCAATTCTAGAAAAGAAACTAATTTGAGCACCATGTTTGGTAAGAGTTTATATTTCATCATTAACCAAAGTAGAAGAAGGAAATATTTCTTACTGAATTTTTATATATGCTTTCATTGAGAAAGTATTCTATTTTATACTTTTATTTAATTTTTTAATTATAAATTTCATACATAAGTATTATTACATTAGTTCCATCCCTCCCTGTACCTCTCCAAATCCTCCCATATTCCACACCCTCCCAATTTCTTGTCCTCTTCTTTGATTTTTATAGTTGCATGCACACACATACATTTATTAATATACATATATGCATAAAATGCATGCAGTCCATTTAGTGGTACTCAAGTATATCTGTGTTTAGGGATGCCCACTTGGGATAACTTTTCAGGGAGTTCAGTCCTGAAGAAAACTGATTCTATCTCCCTAAGCATCCATTGATTGCCTGTAGCACTCCATTCTGAGGTAGGACACCATGAAATTGCCCCCATCTACCTTGACACGTCAACTGGTTTTGTCATTATGGAGATCTTGTTAAACTACCATGTTATGGAGGTTTCACAAGTTTAATTTCACTATCATGTCCAGAATTTATTAACTAACAGCCAATGACATCTCCCTTTGTTCTTATAATTTTTCTGGCCCTTCTTCCAGGATGTTCTCTGAGCCTTAAGTGTAGAGGTTACATTGTAGATGTGTTGCTTAGCACAGGATATCTCACAGTCACTTATCCTCTAGGTTTGATCAGTTGTAGAATTTTGAAATAGTTTCCATTTTTTTTCAAAAAGAAGCTTCTTTGATGAGTGGTGAAAGATATACTTGTCTGTAAATATAAGGATACATATTTAGAATACAGTAAGAAGTTGTTTTGGTCTGTGGAAGTGTCAAAAATAGGTTCCTCTCCATGACCTCTCTAAGCATGTGAACTTGGCTATGTTTACATTACCACACATCAATTCCCTTCCACTGAGTTGCCCTTAAGTCCAATTATACAGTTGTTGATTACCACCAAGATAAAAAGTGCCACTACTGCACCAATAGACGTTATTTGCAGAGCCAGCCATTGCAGTTCATAGACTTTATGGCTCTGGAGGTCACTGACTGGTCTTCTCCTTTGAAAGTTTGTATAATATTTTATCATCCTATGAAAGCTAGTCTTCAAGAGGAGGCTTCCAGATCAGTTTCACCTCAACTACTTCAAGTCCTCTGTGGGAAGTATGCTACATCATCAGTAATAGGGTCATAGCTTCAAGTTCTGGGAGGGAACCTTAGGCTGTGGCAATGTCCTGTATTATTTTCAGAGTCTCTTGGACTACCCTGACCAACAACACAGATGCTTCTTCTAATCATGCAGTTATTAATTTTTTTTTAAATAAATAATGATTAAAAAAGAGAGCTTTACCTTGCCCGGCACTGTTATTTTGCTATATAGTCCTTAGCTGCACACATGCACTCCCATTTATATTGCATGTGAAATTTTCAGTAGGCTTATTAAATGCTACATTTCCCTTTGGCATTTCAGATCAGTTAAATATTATTTATCTCTCCTCTCTCTTCTCCTGTATAGCCCCCCTTTAGTTAATGTGCCCCCTGTTTCATCATTTCTCCCTTGCTAATGCCTGACTCCCAATAGCTCCCTCTTTTGATCTTTTTACCTCCCCCTCACATCTAAGAATTTGGATATATACTCACATCTAAGAATTTGGAGCTAGGATCCACAAATGAGAGATGGAACATATGTTGCTTGCTTTCTGAGCCTTGGTCACCTCACTTAGTATGATAGTTTCTCATTCCATCCATTTACTTGCAAATATCATGATTTCATTTTTCTTTACACCTGAGCAGAAAACTACTCTGTAAATATACTACATTTTCATTATTCATCAATTGAGAGAATTTATAATTTTTTTTCCATTTCCCTGGTATTGTAAAAAGAGAAGCAACAAACATGGCTGTGCAAGTATCTCTGTAGTAGGACATCAAGACCTTTGATTATATTCCAAGGAGTCGTATAGCTGTATCATATGATACATTTGTTTTTAATTTTTCAAGATTTCACCACACTTTTACATAGTGGCTACATCAGGAGTGAAAGAGGAATCCCTCTCCCCACGTCTTCACCAGCAATTTGTTGCTATTTGTTTTCTTGATCTTAACCATTTTGACTGGGGTAAGAAGTCTTGAAGTAGATTTAACTTGCATTTCTCTTACCATTAAGAATGTTGAAAAGTTTTTGTTATTTCTTTAAAGAACACTTTGATCAGATCTATAGCTTATTTTTAAGTGAGTCATTTATTTCTTGATTCTTTGTTTTTTGCTGCTGTTGTTGTTGTTCGTTGTGTATTCAGAAAATTAATTCTCTCTCAGAGGTGTAACCTGGCAAATGTTCTTTCCCACACTGTGGGTTGCCTCTCCATTATATTGGTTGTTTCCTTTGCTGTACAGAAGATTTTTAGTTTAATGATGTCCTATTTGTCAGTTTGGGGCCTTAATTCCTAAGTAGGTAAAGTCCAATTTAGAAAGTGTTTTCTGTACCTGTGCCTTGTAGGGTCCTGCCTATGTTTTCTTCTAATGGTTTCAAGGTTCCAAGTTTCACATTGAGGTCTCTGATTCACTTAGAGTTGATTTTTGTGATAGACATGTTTCTAATTTCATTCTTCCACATGTGGTGATCCAGTTTTCCCAGAATTTTATTAGAGCATTTGTTGAAGTTGCTGTCTTTCCTCCACTGTGTGTTCTTGGCATCTTTATCAAATATCAGGTGCCTGTATTGCATGAACTCATGTTTGGGGATACTATTTGTTCTATTTGTCTACATGTCTGTTTTGTACTAATACCATGATTTTTTATGATGATAGCTTTGTAGTATAGTTTAAAATCCTATATGGAAAACCTACATGGAAACAATCCTTCCAACATTACTTTTTTTGCTCAAGATTTGCCTTTGTTTATCTAGGGTCTTTTCTGATTCCATGTGAATTTTCGGGTGAATTTTTCTTTTTCTGGAAAAAAAAAATGTCACAGAATGATTGGGATTGCATTGAATCTTTAAATTGCATTTGGTAGAATGTTCATTTTCACAATATTAATTCTACCAATCAATGAGAGCAGAAGATCTTTCTGCCTTCTAGTATCTTCCTCAATGTCTTTTTTCAAAGATTTAAAGTTTCATTACAAAGATATTCGAAGTCTTTCATTAGGTATAGTCCTAGATTTATTGTGGTTATTGTGAATGAAAGTGTTCCCATGATCTCTTTCTCTGAGTGCTTTTTATTGGGATATAAAAAAATCTAGTGATTTTTGTGAACTGATTTTGCACCCTGCCACTGTCCTGAAAGTATTGATCATTTCTTGAAGTTTTCTGGTGGAATTTTGCAGATGTCTTCAGTATCTTAGGTATCATCTGCAAAGACAAATAATTTTACTTCTTCTTTTCTTCTTAGTAACCCTTTAATTTCCTTCTCATATCTTACTGCTCCTGCTAGAGTTTCAAGCACTATACTGAAACAGAGTGGGGATTGTGAACAGACTTTTCTTGTTCCTGATTTTAATGGAAATTCTTTGAAACTGTCAGGATTTAGAATAGGAAAATTGGATCGTCACATGTGGAAGAATGAAATTAGGCTGTGTATTTGTTATACATAGTCTTAATTATGTAAAGGTATTCTCCTTCTAGGCCAGTCCTCTCTAGGACTTAAATTTTTTTAATTTAGTTGATTTTTTGTGATTTTCATACAATGTAGTTTAATATTTAGATTCTCTCCCCTATGCACACTTCCCCTCACTGTGCCTCACACAATTAATGTACATAATATGGCCTGTAGAGTCTGACTTTTATCATGAAGCCATGTTACATTTTGTCAAAGGTCTTCTGCATTTTTGGGGATGATCATGTGATATTTTTGTCTTTAAGTTCATTTATATGATTTATTATATACTGACTCAAATATTTTGACCTATGCTTTCATTTCTGGAATTAAGCCAATTTGATAATAGTAGATACTTTTGATGTATGCCTTATGAAGTTTGCAAGTGTTTAAATAAGAATTTTTGCACCTTTGCTCATTAGAGATACTGACCTGTAGTTTTCTTTTTTGCCTTTACTTGGTCTTCATACTAGAGTAATACTGGCTTTGTAGAAGGAATTTGGGAGGTCTTCCTCTGCTTCTAACTTTTTGAATAATTTAAACAATATTGGTTGTAGTTCTTTGAAGTTCTGGTAAAATTCTATTTTCAGTTTATCTGGACCAGGACATTTTTTTTTAGTAGAAAGCCTTTAAATTATTGTTTTGATCTCTCTGTTTGTTTTGGGTCTGTTTAAGTTGTTGAGCTCTTCTTGATTCAACTTTGGTGGTTCTGTTGCATCTAGAAACTCATGCATTTCTTTTAGATTTTCTAATTTAATAGTGCATAGGGTATTTTTATTTAAATTTTTTTTTACAATCTTCTGGATTAGTTGGTGTTTGTTATAATGTTAATCTTATCATCTCTGGTTTTTGAGGACCTTTGTTTGATCTTTGATTAGTTGGGCTTAGGGTCTGCTTATATGCTTTTTCTGTTCAGAGAAAAAAACTATTACATTCATTAATTCTTTGTATTGTTTTCTTTGCTTCTAATTCATTGAATTCTGCTCTGATTTTTATTATTTCTTCTGGTCTCCTAGGTTTGCGTTTGGTTTATTCTTGTTTTTCCAGAATATTGAATTGTATCAAGTCATTTATTTGTCCTCTTTCTGATATTTTAATGTAGGTGCTTAAAGCTATAGAATTTTTCTTTTAAGACTGATTATTATGTGTCCCAGGGGTTGTGTTTTGTTTTCATTTTTATTTTATTCCAAGATATTTTTATTTCTTTCTTGATTTCCTCTTTGAAAGAATCAATTTAGCATTCAATAGTGTGTTCTTTAATTTTCATGAGTTCATGTTGCTACTAGAGCCTCTTTTGCTGCTGTTTTTGAGCTTTATTGAACCATGGTGAGATTAGATGAGATTATTTCAGTATTTTGTGTTTATTGAAGTTTATTTTGTGACCTATTTATATGATCTATTCAGATCTATTCAGAGACACTTCCATGGCTGCTGAATAGAATATGCATTCTTTGGTGCTTGGGTGGAATATTTTGTAGATGTTCGCTAAGTACATTTGATGTATCTTATACCATTTAATTCAGACATTTCTGTTTATTCTTTGTCTAGATGACATTTCTCTTAGATAATGTTGGATAGTGAAATCACCTACTATTACTGAGATGGGATTAATTTATAGTCATAAATGTATCTTGTTGGATGCTCTGACAGGTACAGCACAGGGGGAGAGGCCAGGACCAGCCTGGGTCCCTCTCTTAGGGGCTGAGGGGAATGGTGTCGGGGACTCAAAAACCACACCGAGTCGGGAGTCTTGTCAAGGCAGGAACTCACTTTATTGCATCAGGCATCAACTTATATAGTTAAAGCAAAAGGGGTGTGGAAAAGGGGGTGGGTATAGGAATGTGTCATCTGGGGTGAAGACTGTGGGCCACTGGGAATTTACTACACCAGTTGTTCCTGGGCAGAGGCAATCTTAGATAGGGCACTGCTGAGTCACCTTCACACGGAAGTGACAGGCCAGAGACAGGTCACTAAACTTTCGCCTGGCTTAGGAAATTATAATAGGCCTCATTTTCCTCCATGCCATGTGTGTGAGGGTCCCAAAGGCCCAACAGTACCTACTACTCTTTTTATGAAATTGTATGCACCAGTGTTTGGCACGTATACATTTGTGATTGTAATGTCTTCTTGGTTGATTGTTCCTCTGATCAGAATGAAGTGACCTTTTTAATCTCTTCTGATTGATTTTATTTTGCATCTATATTGCCAGATATTAGGATTTAATGCCTGCTTATTTCTCAGTACTATTTGTATGGAATATTTTTTCCATCCTTTCTCTCTAAGGTGGTACCTATTTTTAAAGGTAAGATGAGTTTCTTGTAAACAACAAAAAATATGGGTTTCTTTCTTAATCCATTCAACTAGCCTATATCTTTTGATTCGTGAGTTAAGGCCATTGATATTTAAAGTTATTATTGAGAGATGGATGTTTTTTTTACTGTCATCTTATTTTCTTAGTCCTAGTTCATGTTTTTGTAATTATAGTTTCATTTGTTTTCTTTCCATGGCATCTTAGGAATGGTATTTCTTTCCTCAGTCCTTTGTATTGCTTCCAATTCTCTGTTGTTCTGGTTTGGTGGACATGAATTATTTTAGTCTATTTATATCATGGAAGATTTTTCTTTTCTCTTCAACTATGATAAATAGTTTTGCTAGTAAAAAAAAATCTGGGTTGGCATCTGTAGTAATTCAGAAGTTGAAATATAGTGCTCTAGGCTCTTCTAGCTTTTAAAGTATATATTAAAGTCAGGTGATAGTCTGATGGGTTTTTCTTTATATATTTCTTGTTGTTTACTCTTGCTGTTCTCAGTACCCTCTCTTTGTTCTTTGTATATTTATGTTTTTACTATGATATTCCAAGGGGAATTCCTTTCCTGGTCCTGTCTATTTGGTTCTATTTGTTTCTCTATGCTCTTGTATTTGTATGGGTATGTCTTTCCTTAATTTATGGAAATACTCTTCTATAATCTTGTTGAAGATCTAGTCAATACCAACAACTTAATATTCTTCTTCCTACGTCCATAATTTGTAGATTTGGTCTTTTCATGGTGTTCTATACCTCCTGCTTATTCCATCCCTGGGTTTTTTTTTAAGTTGTTAGTGTTCTTTGTTTGAATGATCCAATTCCCCAATATTATCTTCGTCTTAGTATTCTGTTTTCCATTTGAGTCATTCTGAAGGTAAGACATTCCACTGTCTTTTCTAATTGGCTTATTGAGTTTTTCAATTCCATCTTTATCTCAGCTTATGTTTTGTTCAATATTTCTATCTCTTCTGTGAATTCCCTTCAAATCCTGATGCCTTTGCCATTTTATTCAGCAATATGTTTTTCTTGAGCTTCAGGCATCAGTTTATTACTATTCTCTTTGACTTCTTTTAGGTGGTCATTTGTGTGTTCTTTAAAGTCCTTAAATTCTTTGACCATGTTACTTTTAAGTTCTGTGTCCTGGGCTACTTCGTAATTCGCGTTGTAGAATGCTTCTTTAGGACTGGTGGAATTTGGTGGGAATATATTATCTTGGTGTGGCTTGGTTAATTTTTGATCAGATATGCAAAGTTAGTAGTTCTGTGTTTCAGGTTCTAACTTTTGATTTTTTTATTGGAGGGACAGAGGTGATTGCAGGCTTGTATGGTATGTCAAGTGGGTAATCACAAATAGGACTGTGAGTGAAGAGATAGTGGTCTAAACCAGCTCTAACTATGTCACTGGATTATTCTGGAGCTGAAGTAGTACTTTCTAGGCATAGTCCTGGAAAGGGGAGATGGTAAAGGAATGACCAGGATTCAAACTGGCTCACAAGGGTAGTCTGGAACATGTAAGCAGCAGGTTGCAGGCTTAGTCCCAGAAAATATCATTAATTCTCTTTCCTTTCAAATCTAAAGTGAGTATTATGTGGTAGATTAAAGTAGTAAGGAATGCCAAAGAATGGAATGGAAAATGTTAAATTGGGTAAGCATGGGTGGGCAGAGTAAAGAATGGATGTAGAAAAATACTTCACACTAAAAAAATATTTTTGTTATATAGAAACATTACTACAGAAGGTTCCTAAAATATATACATGCACATATATAAGAAGAGCTTAAGTGAAGTTAGTTTATAATGTGGCAAGAGACAATGCCACTAGTAGACTTCATAGACTAGCAAATAAAAAGCACAATGCCAGGACTGTGTAGATCTTTGAGAGTTTTTGGACAGTGGAATATCATAAAACTCTAAATTGCTATTGTTCTTAAGTAACGTTGGAGACTTGTTAGCGACACCCTAGCGCTGAAGACACCAAGTAGTTAAGTCATAGAATGTGAAGAAATCAAGCTCATAATTGACCTGGAAGCTTTATCCCTACTGACAAGTTTTCACATTGTTGTAAGGTGCTATGCACATTACCTTAACAAGATACATGCACTTGCCTACTAATGCAATCAGGATAGAAATGCGGGAGTAACTGAACATTTTTTGATTGAATTTAAGGTCCACTCCACAAGTTGCAACATATACCTGGCACAATTATCAGCACCAATAACCTATGACTTTATAGCTCATTAGTCCTAGGGGAAAGTCTACTATTGTTACTCTGCGAAATGGCTATAGTATAAAACTGACTGCTAATGACTTAGCCTCTTACCCATAGTTTTGTGTATCTTTCAACCCTCATTAGAGCAGCCTCTTTTTACAGTACATGGTGATAACTCAGACCTCTGAGTCAACCTCTAGAGAATAACAGATCACACCCCTCCTCCCAATACTCAGGGATCACTGAAAAAGAGGGGGGGGGGATTGTAAGAGCCAGAGGTAGTGGTGTCTACAAGGAAACAGTGTTTTCCACATATAGCAGGGCATTTGAATATATGAACTCACAGCGCCTATGACAATGTGCACATGACCTATGCAAGCTCAAGCCAGGAAAAATGCCAGCATGGAGGGGAGTAGGTTGGCCTGAGGTGCCACCCCTATCTGAGGAGGTATTGAAATTTTATGAAATTCTCAAAGAATTAATAAATGTATTATTAAAAATAATTATCATTAATATGTATTACAAATATTTGTCAAAAAATACATTCATTTTTGAAGCTAAAGACATATGGCTGGCACAGAGCTATAGTTTCTAAAGTGAGTAGTGAGGACAGAGAATTTGAGTTTACTTTGTCATTTATCCTAAGTTAACATGGTTTTTTGTGAAGTCAAATGCATATCCAACATCATTGCTGATAATCTAGATATTTGCACGACAAAGGAAATGGTAATGTAAAATACCAGTTTCCTGGGTCAGTAGCTACGCCAGAGTATAAAGCCAGCCATGGTGGCACATGCCTTTAATCCTAGCACTCCAGAAGCAAAGGCAAGTGAATCTTTGTGAGTTGGAGTACAGCCTGATCTACCTAGTCAGTTCCAGGCCTGACAGGGCTACACAATGATACCCTCTAATAAAAGCAGCTAGAAAAGTATGCATCTTTTTCAGAATTTTACTATTATCTGAATATTTACTTATATATCTATATATATAAAAAAAGTTCATGATGTACTTTGTGGTGTTTTTATAAGTTGAATCTATCAATCAGTTGATATGCAATATTGTGAGCAAGGAAAATACAATGAGTATTGATGATCACTTTGAAAGTTGTAATGTTATAGAGAACATTGGTTTCATTTCAAAACTTTTTATAATTTTTTGAGAATTTTATGCATGAGTATTATATTTCCATTATTTATACCCCTCCCTCCCAGTCCTCTCCAACTGCTCTCATGTTCCCCCTCTCCCACATAATTTATTGTCCCCTTCTTTGATTACTATTGTTACATACACATACATACGTAAAATTACATATCTAATATTATATGTATGTAATATTATATTTATGTATAAAACTCACTGAACTCAGTAAGTGGTGCTTGAGTGAATATGTGTTTAAGGTTGCACACTTGGTATTAGAAAGCCTCTCAGGGAGCTGGTCCCTGGAGAAAACTGATTCGCCTTCCCTCAGTGTACATTGATCATCTTGAGGTACAACTCTAATTTATAATTAAGAATTCAGCAAAACTGTTTTTAATGAGTTAGGAAGCATATTATATACAATTTGAGTAAATAGTTGTATATGAACATTTAAATTGTATAAACAGAATTATAAATAAGAATGCAACTGTAGTCTGATGAATCATTTGTATGTTAGCATTTGTAATATTAAGGCTAATGACTTCAAAAAACTTGTAAAATGTAGACAGTTAATTTTGCTCAGGGCATAGGCTTTTCGAGACTCATATCTTTTATCTTTACTCAATGATGCCACTAAATAAAAAGCATCTGATTATTTGATAAACATATGGTAAAATACCTGCAGGATTCCTCTGGAGCTCCCAGTAACAAAAATGACCATTCTTAATTATAACTTCAAATTTTAATACCATGAGTCTTAGATGTAACTGATTAACATTAATAAAAATTTTAAACTTTGGTACATTTTCAGATTTATTCTTATCTAAGTAGTCTATAATGATGACATTTGGTTCAAATTCTGACTTCAGCCAAATACTGATTTAAAGATCCAGCCATTCAATAGTTGGCCTCAGTGCCGGATAGCTTCAGTTGTCAACCTGACACCCTAGTGAAGAAGAACACTTAACTGAGGGATTTCCCCTATTGGACTGGCCTGTGAGCATGTTGATGAGGTATTTTCTTGATTGTGTAGTGATATGGGAAGGCCAAACTCACTCTATGTGGAGCCACCCTTGAGTAGTTGGTATTGGGCTGTATGAAAGCAGACTGAGCACAGGCCAGAGGAGTAAGCCAGTAAGCAGTGTACCTCCACGATCTTTGTTTCAACTCCTGCCTCTAGGCTCCTGCCCTGAGTTCCTGCTCTGGTGTCCATCAATGATAAGCTGTGATTGGTGTCTATAAGCCAAATAAATCCTTTCCTCCCCAAGTTGCTTTTGATCAGAGTATTTTATCACAGCAATAGAAAGTAACTAGAACAGCATCTATTCAGCACTCAAGTTAAGAAAGGATACCTCTAGAGCTGGAAGGACAGCTCCAGGAATAAGGGTGCTTGATGCAAGTAGGATGACCCAAGTTCAATCTCTAGGATCCACACAGTGGAAAAAGTGAACTGACTCCTAAAATTATCCTCTGACCTCAATGGACATGCTGTGGCGCGTGCCCGCGTGCACACACACACACACACACACACACACACACAATGAGTAAATATAATGTAAAAAATATTTTGAAAGAAAAATCCCCTTTAACAGAAGTGATTCTACTAAAAGTGGCTTTTTGTGAAACCTCAAAGAGGAGCTTTTCAGACTTGAATGTGAATCACCTGAGAATCTTGTGCAGTACAGATCCCAGATCAGCTTTGTGAGGTGGGAGCAGATATCCTACCTTCCCAGTCATTTTCTAGACAAGGCCAGTGCTGCAGATCTGCACCCATGACTGTAGGAACCAGTTAAGAGTCAAACATCCCTATGCAGGGTGAGCTCCTGGGCCACTTGCTGTAGGATTTCTGAGAACAAATCCCTTCCAATTCATGGAAGGCTGGGCCGTTTTCTGAGGCTGTTAAGGGAAATGAGAGAATCAAGTTACCACTTTCATAGCTTAAGAATTTTTACTGAGTTAATGTAAAGAGAAACATAAAACAGTTAATCAGTCCATAGACAGATATTAAAGACAAAATTTGGAAAATGGCTACATGAGCCTGAATTACAGGAACAAACTTCAAAAGGATTATATAATAATACAATTTCTATTACAAAGTGAAAAAAAGACTACTCAAGAAAAGTCAACAAAAATGGTGAGGGAAAACAAAAGCAATGAAAAAAAGAATACATAACATTGATTCAAATTTAAAATGGAATAAGATGAAGCAGAATGACATGTGATCCATCACAACAAAGCCAGTTATTGGGACTTTGTGAATCCTCTAGATCGAAGAAAAATATTATTGGGAAAATAGGCTTGATAAACCAAGAGGGATATAAAATTTATGATAGCTGGAGGTGGGTAAGATGTTAAGAAACATATCACATTAGTCTTTGTACAGAAAAAGCTGAAGAAATTAAATCTGTAAGTACAGAAACCCCACTCCCATAAAAAGCTATAGAGTCAAAGAAAATAAATGTTTTTAAAATTTTGAGAACACATGAATCATCTAACTATTGTAATTAGCAGGACAGTGTTGTGTCTTCTATGAAAAAAAAAATGATAGTGCTCCCATGCCACTAAATGACTTTGACATAACCATTATTAATACATCTGGGTATCAACAATCTATTAGGGCTGGATTTAAGGTAAAAATGATACCTTCTGTGTGAATTTATGGTTGAAACTGAAAGACACAGATCAGATGAATAAAACACATCCAGGAAGAGTCCCAAATTATTTTCCTTATAAAATTCTAAAATATACTATGTAACTGTAATGTTGTTGTGAGTCCCTAGAAAAGAGCAAGAAAAATGAAAGCTATGATTGTAGATTTGAATTGAGAATATGCTGATATTCCTCCCCACTTAGTCTACACCTGAATGTTTCCTTACTACTGAGTAACCCGTGATGTCATCATACAGGGAAGCCATCCATTATTAACACAGAGGAGTCAATGAAGCACTTTGGAACAGAACCACCTTTCAGACCACTGAGGCTCCATTGGCTTAATTGCACCCCATTGTACTAAGTGGCCCTTTAATGGGAGGGAGGATGCCATGCAGCTACAAGGCACTTGACACCATGGGGAATATTTTACTCATCTAGAAGGTACTTAGGGATGCTGCACTGACAACGATTGTCTAGTGCCACTTCACACAAATGCCTCTCCACATTTCTATGTGTTAATTTACTTTTAAATTTGTCACTGGAAGAATGGGTGATTTTTGCACACTTCACAATTTTTCAGAAAGCAAAAGGCATTTTAACTAAAATTAAACTTTAAACTTTTAGAGCTCTCTTAAAACTGCTTGAAGCAACAAGTACATCTTATGTATGCATTGTGATGGCCAGGGTGAAATGCTCTCGTGTGTGTGTGTGTGTGTGTGTGTGTGTGTGTGTGTGTGTGTGTGTGTTTTGAAACAGGCTGGGATTAGCAATATATTTGTCTCTGAGAATTTATATACATTGGAAATAGGAAACATGCATGAAAAAATGCCTTGTCCCTGTCCCTAGGTCATCAAAGAACAGGATTCACTTTGAGGTTCTAACCTCTTTTGACCATAGTAAATAACTTGCGGTTCAGATGCATTCTGCCAGAGACTCGCTGGAGTCCCCAATCTGCTTAGAGGACATGGCCCCATTAAACATAAGATGGGTTATCTCTCCCTGGGATGCCTGAGAAGGCTTTAGCAAGACTAAAGGCAACAACAAATATTCTTTGATGTCGCTATCTCACTTTTTGGAATTTATCTTTAAGAGTCATGGTGCATATATGTGGAGCAATGATGCATAGAAAATGTGTTTAAAGGTATCATTTAAAGTAAGAAAAAAATGGAACCAGACATACATGGTGCTATTAAGGATCAATAAATTCTGCTCTACTCTTGTCGCTAAATGCTATGTGCTAACATTATAAATATTGAAGTGGAAAAGATATTTCAAGATGTTATAGAACATTGGGTAAGTTTGCATGGGTAAGAAAAATGATCAGTAAATTTCCTTAGCTCTGTACCATTTATAATGCATCTGCATATATTAATAAGCAAAGTCAGCAACAGGCTAAAAGGAAGAAAAGATGTAGGAGGCGGGTTGAAGAGTTATAATATGCCTAGGGATAATAAAACCAGACATCTTTATTCCTTTTGTCTTCTAGTTTTCATATTCTATATTTTGCAAAAAAAATTATATCACTCATCAAAATATTACATATCTTCACATCTGGCAACATAGTTATTTCCTAGCAGGAAACTTGTCTGTGGCTTTTTGTTTGCTTGTTTTTTGGTACTGGAGACAACTCCATTTACATGTGCTAGCAAAAACCTCAGCACTGAGCTACATCTCCAGTTCATTTTTTAAAGAGAAAAATCTCACTGTATCAGACTTACCTTAAACTCTCTATTAACCCAGCCTGGCCTGTAATTCACTATCTTCCTGCTTCCACCTCCAAGTGCTGTGATGACAGGAACAGACCATCATGTCCAGCCAGCAGACTGATTTTGAGCAAACAATTAGATGAGTTCATTGCAGCCAAGTTTGGATGCTGGTAGCAAGGGAAACAGGAGTCAGTAAGAAAGGCAAGCATATGCTACTAGAGATGGCTGGTTTGTTCAGGGCAGAGAGAGAAAGTTGAAGAGGAAATAAGAGTATAAAATGATGTATGGAGGTGGAGGCAGTGAGCGAAAACCTGCTGAGGTAGAATGGCTATAAGATATTGGTGTGTGTGTGTGTGTGTGTGTGTGTGTGTGCATATGTGTGTGTACTATATATGTGTGTGCTTGGCTTCTGTGCTTGCCAGTGACAGCAAGACAAAAGTTGACACTGGGTGTCTTCCTCAATCACTTCTCCACCTTACTCTTTGAGGCAAGGACTTTCATTGAATCTGGCCAGGGAGCTCCTAGGGTGTCTACCACTTATCTTTGCTCTCCTACACTGGGGTTATGCACGAATTCCCCCACACTGGGGTTCTATGTGTTCAAGAGATCTGACTTCAGGTCTGGTCCTCATACTTGCACAGTAAGCACTTTACCTACTGAATAATTTCTTGAGCCTAGGACATTTTAAGAACAAAGTGCTAGCATTCAATTCAGAGTTTTTATGGATTTTTTTATCTCTTGCATGCGTTTCTTAAAAGCACTTCCAAAATCTTTCAGTAAAATCCAACCTGATCGTGAACATTGTGTGAGAAAGTGGTTCTTGGATCATCTTCAGGAGAGATGCGTCTCTTGGGAGTGTAGTACAACAGAGCTAGTGCACCCAGAGGGGGTGGTGGTCTGGAGGGAGAGGAAATGGAGATCCTTACTCTGAGGAAATTCACAAACATCTTGAAAAGGACTCTGTATTTCCAAAGGACATGGGAATCAAGTGGAAACGATATAACTGGACTTACTGCAGCAAAGGGTTGTTTTACTTTTACTTTTTAAGAACTGCATTTGTGAATACAATGTATTTTGATCACACCCACTCCTCATTCCCCACTTCCAATACCTCTTGTATTTCTCATACATCTTCCTCTCAACTTCATGTTCTCTTCTTCTAATTTTTATATATAATCTACTGTGTCTAATTAGTATCTTCTGTATACACATGAGTGCATGACTGACCACTGGAGCATGGACAGCCTACCAGGAGCCATGTCCCTGATGAAAACTGACTCTCTCCCTCAGAAACCATTGACTGCCTGTAGTTCCTCAACTAAGGGATAAGACATTTTGAACCCTCCCACTGTTGATGCTAGGATGTTGGCTGATTTGATCTTGTGCAGGTCTTGTGAAGGCAACAGGAGCTGTCCAGAGTTCATTGGAGCAGCATCCTTGTCATATCCAGAAGACAAGTTACCTTGTGATAGTCCTCCTGGTCTTTTGACTCTTACACTTTTTCTGCCCCCTCTTATGTGATGTTCATTGAACATTATGGGGAGAAGGTATGATACAGATGTCCCATTTGGGGATAGTGCCCCACAGCCATTTGTTTCATGTACTTTGAATAAAAGGATTATACTTTATCCTCAAGACCTGATAAAACCACAGAATAGGTTTTATACTCATATTTAATTTGTTGCCCTTTCCTATTTTTCTCTTTCTCTTTTTATAGAATTGAAATATTTGTTCTTTGCTTTCCCGGAAGACATATCTTATATCTATTATCCTTTCTGAGTGGAGAGGACAGGCCTATCTGTCCCTGGTCCACATGATTTGGAAACTTAGAACTTGTATAGTTACACAGGTTCACAGCAAAAACATCTGCTTCATATAAGACTCCTGGTCCTGACTTAGATGATATTCTGATGAGACTGGATTATTAAGTTGGTACTGGAACAAGCTAAGACTTTGGGGGCCACTGGAATACAATGAATGTACTGTGAATGCGTGAAGGACATGAATTTGGGAAGTTGACACCCAGGATTAGCCATCACAAAAGGTCAAAGTACAAAATATTAGGAGCTAAATTATATTCTTCCAAAACTCACACTGAAGCACCACATGATGGTATTTAGAGATGAAACCTGTGAAATGTGCTTAGATGAGTTTATAATGATAAGGTTCCTAAAATGGGATACTGAAAGGCCAGGAAAAGAGCCTTTCCCAAATAGTCATGACAGTCAATACTTTGATCTTGGACTTACTAGCCTCAAACGCTGTGTGAGAAAAAAAATGTCTGTTTAGAAGTACCCAGTCAATGTACTCTGTTAGTCATCTGAACAGTCTAATATGCTGTCATGAAGAAGCTAGAGTAAAATTACACTGACATCTGGATTGTAATTTTAAACATTTAAAAAAATTTATTTATTATTTTTATTTTATGTGTATAAGTGAATTGCCCACATGTATGTGAGTGCACCCATGTTGTGAAATGCTGTGGAAGTCAGAAGAGCACTTCAGGTTCCCTGGAGCTGGAGTTAAGGACTGTACGTAGCCACCATGTGGGTGCTGGGAATCAAAACCGGGTCCTCTGCAAGAGCAATCAGTGCTCTTAACCACTGAGCCATCTCTCCAGCCTCTGGATTGTAATTTTAAAGCAAATAAAAAATTTGAAGTCAGATTGAATAATTACCCTGATTCATGGCCACTTGCCTTTTGGAGAAACAATCCAACTGTTGTTATGAATCTCTTAGCCCAACATTTTACCATCATTTATACCCATTAGTTTCTGTATATCCTATTGACTTATTACTTCAAACTGGCATTCCACATTTGCTTGAGTGCCTTTCTACTGGTTTATTGCCAGCCTAATATTTGAAAGTGATGTAACCCTGGCTCAGATTTCTGTTTCCACACTCCACTCACTTTATAAACTATGAACAGAGCCACTCTCCAACTTTTAAGCTTTAAGAACCTTTGAAAATTTAGTCCTTAGCACCTGTTGATACACAGAGAGAAAGATCCCTGGTTTCCTGCTCTGATTTTCTCACCTATATCTACAAAACCCAATCTTGCCTACCCAGTTGTATGACTGTCAAAGTAAATGCTTTCATTTCACTCAGCAGGAAATTGTGGCCCTGTGGCACCTGGACCAAAAGATGTTATAGTGATCCTCACACCTAAAATTAACAGTATTTGGAAAAGGTAATGAAGTCCCTATAAATTCCAACTGGTAAAGATGTATAATAGCCGAGGCAGGGACTGGGGACAGTCTCCACATGGTAAAGACTGCATTGGGGAGGGGTTTCAAGCAGTTCAGAGCAAAGAAACCCAGCCTAGTGTGAAAGAGGAGCTCTGTGGTCAAGCATATTTTTTCTACTATTAAGTCTCCACGGCCTGTGGAAGTGCCTGATGTTGTGTAAGAGTCCCTAAATATTTGTATAATGAGTGAGTCATGATGAAGTGATGAATATATTTACACATTGAATTACTGGGATCACTTGCCTACATAGCACAAAAACCATTACTTCTTTATTAGTGGTGGATTGAGAATCCAATTTAAAAACTACTCTTCAAATAATTTACACATTTTTATATTTTTATTTTTTGTTTGGGAAAGAGACTGGCTATGTAGACCATCCTGTTACCAAACTCTCAAGCCTCTTGCTTCACTCTCCAAGTACTGGGATTAAGGGCGTGTTTATAATTTATCTCTGATTTCGATAACACTAATGTAGTCTCTAGTTATCTATATTTCCTCATTAACAGGAACATTCGTTCTATAATAGAAGGTGTTACTCCTCGGCTTCATGTCTTCTAGTGTTTCTTCTTAGGATCTACTTCAAGCTTTCTAAGACCAAAGCCTTAGCTCTTAATCTGCTTTTGTCAGTCTTCCCAACAAAGATCTCCCTTGGCCCTTCATTTTCCTCTACTTTCTTATCTAACATGGGCTCTAAGATAGTTTTGGTGTGAGAATTACATCTCCTGACTTATAAAATTTATATAGCCAACCATGTTCATTAAGAATTAAGGAAATCTCTCGCTTCCTCCTGGTTTAATACGTGTGCCTTTAAAAGATAAAGGGGCTCCTTTCTCCCTCCCCACCATTAGTTACTGCTTAGAATGTCAAATGATAAGACTCAGAAGAAGAGAAGGTAGCATCCATATTATTTTGAGAATTTCATATGCTTTCAAATTTTATAATAATTCATTGAGATATGCTTTTTATATTATTATTTTACTGGATGGACTTTTGTACATTTCACTTTATGTGGTAAAATGAATTTAAGGGTTCGATTTAAAGAGATTTCAGTTTTAATTTCAGCTCTTCTGCTCACGAAATATAAATTTTTCCTTTACCTTCAATCTGATAATTGCAAAAAGGAGATACTATAGATAAATCAGATAGATGATGCATATATGGCCTTAGAGACAGACAGACACACGAAAAGATGAATGATAGAATGCTACTCATACACACTTAGTTCAGGCCATATTGCTAAAACAACTTGCTGTGGATACGAATGTAGCTATAAGTAATTTACTGTTGGAGGTTTTTGTGCAAACTATCCCTCTTGTCTTGATTGACACCCCAAGGTACACTCTTGATCCAGTCCAGCCTTCCTCAACATCATCTAGAAAACTATGCAATCCCCATTAAGACCACTGCCAGAGAACTCAAAGCAGCTAATTACTCATAGCACTTACTTATGGTTCTGTCCTTTTAACTGTTGTGGTGTGTTATAGAGAAAAAAATCCTTGATTTCAGCTCTAAACTAGTCCTTCTAAAGCACAAAGAAAGCCCTCCCTGAAAATTATCAGTACTTAAGTATACAGAATATATTTTATGTAGTTTCCCACATACCATGCCACCTGGAATTATGTTTTACAAAAATAGAATTATATTTCTTTTTATCCAGCCAATAGCTTGGATGTCAAAATTATGATTTTTGAATACTGTATATTCTCCAACTGATTGTTTTCTAAGTGTTTTATTCATGTCACCTATATTTAAGTATTTAGAGTGTACATGTGTATGTATGTGTGTATGAGTATATGTGCATGTGGTATGTGTCTTCTACATGTGTGGTTGCCCACAAAGATGAGAAGAGAGTGTCAGGTCCCATGGAACTGAAGTTACAGGCAATTAGCCACCTAACATGGGTGCCAGGAAAAAAAATTCAGGTTCTCTGCAAAATCAGCAAGTGCTCTTAACCACTGAGTCATATCTCCAGCACCCCCATGTTACATATTAACTTGACATTGCTTTTATTTTGATTCAAAACCTACCCAGCACATACGATATGGATTTTATTAAATATATAACTCATTAAATTCTTCTTTCAAATCTTTAAACAATTAGAAAACCAAGTATTTCCTAGGAAATTGAGCCAGCATAATGCAGGCTATATTTTTCTTCAGTCTGATCTTATCTTTTTGCTTGTTTTCTTTTCTGCTTAGATCTTGTAGACAAAGAATGGCCATTCAGTAAGTGTTTGTATGACTACTACTAATTGCATTTTTCTTGCCAAATTTCTAGGAAATCTACCTCTAATGCTCTTATCAAGAAATATTTTAACCCCAAAACCTGCAGGTAAAAATGTATTTGTGTTTGCAAAGGTCTAGCTAAAGATACTAATTTTAATTTATTAAATTGATATAAACCAGGATAATTAGGAGTTACATAGTCAAGATTCCCAGAATTCAAAATTATCCATTTAAGAATTAAGAGATATCTAGCCTGCTTTTATTACAGCTGGATCAGGAAGAAAACAAATGTAGAGAATGCTTTTGATGAATGTCACCTCCAGCATTAAAAAAATGAGTAGCAGAAACTATAGCCTTCCTATTACTGAATCAGCTTGGAAATCAGATACTGTATGCAAAAATCATCATTTATTGGGTAATCAATTCACTATCAATTATCAAGTTACAGACATTATGTTAGGTTTCTGGGGAAGCAAAATACAGTTATAAAAATTTCTATTGTCCTTTTTAATTTTTTTTTATTTTTCATGTATTGCTTGCATGTATGTAAGTGCATACATGTTGTGCAATGCCCATGGAGATCAGAAGAGGAATCGGATCCCCTGGAACTGAAGTCAAGATGGTTGCTGGCTGCCATGTGGGTGCTGCGAACAAAACCATGGCCTCTGCAAGAGCAACCAAAGACATAAATCAGTAGTGAAATTTTTACATATGAAATTATTATGTTAAAAATGCAGAAATGTGGGCCTGGTGAGATGGCTCAGCAGTAAGAGCACTGACTGCTCTTGCAGAGGACCCGGGTTTGATTCCCAGCACCCACATGGCGGCTACGAACCGTCCTTAACTCCAGTTCCAGGGGAATCCGAAGCCCTCCTCTGACCTCCGCGGCATTGCATGACACGGGTGCACTCACATACATGCAGGAAATACACTCATACACATAAAAAATTAAAATGATAAATAAAAAATATATTTTAAATGCGGAAATGTGACCATAGAAGTGTCTACACCGGATCCTTTCATTTATTTTTAGTGGATATGGGGAATTTCTAGTGAAAACTTAAATGAGAAAGTAGGGCTTGAGTTGGCATTCGTCATTCTAACAAGGGACGAGTGCAGAGACAGAAAACAAACTGGTTCGACTTGAAGGCAGACAATGAGAGCTGGAACCCCTAGAGAACACGCTGGAAATCAGTACTCTTAATTCACACAATTCACTGGGTGTCAAGTAGAAGTCCATCTCTATTCAAAATTTGCTGAAGAAACTTGTCCTAACTAGCTTGTGGTTTAAAAGAGGTGTATATACAGAGTTAAATGACAATAATGACAATATTTTTATATGTGCTAATTACAATGGAGAAATATATATGATATATCATAGGGATACCTCTTACAGTCACAGAAATATTCTTTGAGGTAAGTATAAAGACCTTCTGTG
The DNA here is from genome assembly GCF_000622305.1 of Nannospalax galili. NCBI lineage: Eukaryota > Metazoa > Chordata > Mammalia > Rodentia > Spalacidae > Nannospalax > Nannospalax galili. Next base: position 7,851,819 of record NW_008351958.1, on the reverse strand, counting down.
TGCATCCTAAAGGGAAAAGAAAGTATGGTCAAAGCAGAGAAGAATAAAAGGACAGAGAGAAGGAGAGAGAGGCTTAAAAATTGAGCTGACAGGCTTGGTGAACACCACAGAACTACAAGCAACAGGTACTAAGAAGACAGAAGGAGAAGTGAATAGATGACCAATGCAATAGAGTACTTGCTCTTCACGCTGGCCTGTGGAGCCTCTGCAGGATTTACACTATCAGTTAGTAAGCTTTCCCAGACAGTTATGTGCAATTTTGTTGTTCAAATTGACTTATTTGGTTAATTTTGGTTGTTTTCCCCACTGTGATTGTGATTTAAATCTTCCAATACAAAAGCATCTCTATATTTTTCAAAGTCACTAACAACTGGGGATTAGGGAGATGGCTCATATTCTGCCATCAGGATTGACTATAAAAAAGACAGAAAACGTGAAAAAATCATTAACAGCACAGGAGTTGAGAGGAAGAGGGGCAGAATGTATCAGAAATCCCTAGAGTTCTTTTTAAGGAAGTAAAATCTCTCAGGAATCTCAGGTGAGCCCAAAAAGCTGGCCAGGGACAGAATGACCAATGAACCTTAAGGGCTCTACAACTTTTCACAGAGAGAAATATCAAGTTTTAGTAAAACTTGGCATAACTCAATTTGAGAGACAGTAACCCCAGTTTACATATAAAAAGCTGCATGATCCACTACTCCCACTTTTGGTAATACTGGGTGAGAAAAGTCTTGGCTTTTTTTTTTCTTTTTTGAGAAACATTTATAGAATATTTTGAATTTTTCATGTCACTGGTGACATGTAATTAAATGACACACCAATGTAAAATTAGTCTTTCAATACAAGTTTCTAAGGGTAATTATATGTAATTGAAAAGAAAAAAGAGTTGTTCCTACTTTGAGGTGGTGATAATATCATACCACCATTTATGATTCACATAATAACCATAGTAAATAACTTCAGTAAAATGAGATCAAAATGTGTGTTTCTAAGCAGAGATGCTGAGTAAGTGGCATAGTATTCTGAGCAATTAAAGTTGGGAAAGCTCTTAGCAAAATGTTCAATTGGAAAGAAAGATAAAATTTTCAGAGCCATGTTGTGAAACAATTCTCAATGGGCTTCTCACAGTCCTGCAAGCCTCCTGTGGTAAAGCATTGATTGTCTCTATTTCCCAGGCATTATCTGCCATATTTTCTATAGTACCTTTTCAAGAATATTTGTGTAGCAAAAAGCCTTGTAAAATGTAATATTACCTCCACAGCAAAGCAAGTTTGAGAAATAGTAAAACAGACAGAGAGTTCTGCCTCTGCAATATGACTCAGTATAAAAGATTATAGATAGTTTCACTCAGATTTCTAAGAGCCTAGTCTCATAATCCACAAGTAGTGTCGAGGCAATGGAAACATGTGCTTATGCCAATGTTTATGCTGAGAAATAAGGTTCTTTGTCTGTTACTCTGGAATCTTATGTTTTCCTCCTATCTACATGGAACAACAGACTTGATTGTTGAATTCTAAGTAGAATAATATCAAAGGCCTAATTATTTTCAGGTTATATTTTAATGGAGGAAATATCTTAGCATGATAAAATTACAATGTCCAAACAAATATGTGTCATGTGTAACATCCTAAGGAAAGTGGGTTGATCACATTTAGGAGGCAACAAACAAGAAAACAAACAAACAAACAAACAAAACAGTGCAGTGGTTCGGATTCTCCAAATCTTATAAAAATGTAGCATAAAACTGATGGGAAGGGTACTTTCCTGTAATGGCAATAGATTTCCGTAATTCAGGTACCAGTATGAAAAGACAACTCCCTTCGCCTGTTTAATGGGAACTATGGGAACAGGATAAGTAAGGAGAGCCAGATTTTCGATTCATTACTGCTCTACCACTTCAAACTATAGCTTTAGACAAGCTACAAGCAATCTAAGTTTCTATCCTCTAAAAGGGGAAATAATGCCTGATTTCCATGATTCTTAGGGGATGGTTAAGTGCATAATAAATATACTTTAGTTTCAGTGGGCAAAGAATATATCTTAAAATCATAGCTATCATTGTTGATGTTATTATTAATAAAAATCATGTCTACAAAGGTTTGAACTCTACTTGAGGATTAATCGTTGCATAATCTTGCTCATACTTTCATAGGGAAGAATCAAAATCAAGCCTTAAATTTCAACTGATCACAATTGCTCAGAGTCAATTATGTTGGGTTTCCTAGTGATCAGTTATACATGAGACAAGTTTTCTAATCAGAGAATCTACATATGTATGTAAGAACCAACTCATTCTCTCAAAAATCACTTAAGAAAAATCACTGTGCTAACTGGCCTTTGATTCCAAGATTGAATTAGTCACCCCCACGACCATTCTTGAGGCCAGTTCCTTCCTCTATCTCAAGAAATGTGTCATTCATTCATTCATTCATTCATTCTCTCTTCAACAGAAAATAATTATTCCTAGTACATAGTTGAAGACAATCACACAGTAAATGGCATTAAGTTAAGCTTTGGATATTCACATTGTGACTCAACAAGAATGATTTTCTCATGTGCCCTTTCCAGCTTTTATCTTCCTTTTAGTTTTCAAGTAGTACATGCTTTTCTTGTCTGGTGTGATCCTGTACAACTTCTGTACATGATTCTAATAATTAAAATGTTTTGGTGAATAATAACCAAAATCAAGAAAATCGATTAATAAATGTATTTTTTGAAACTAAAGTTCAGGTAAAAACAAGATATGCATGAGTGTATTCATCAAGTAGAAGGGTAGACATAGCACTTCTAATCTGTGCCTGAATATAAATCACATACTTGTGTATGACTTTGTATGACACAACATGGATATACAAGGGAAGAGAGTACAATCCTTTTATGGAGTCAGGGACAGTACCTTTCATTTCTTTCTTTTTATGATGGGACTGTTTTTCTCATGAGGTTTTGGCAGGCCCTTGAAATTGATGTCATTTTTGATTAATTCTTTTTGTACTCTGATGACAGCTAATGGAATGATTTGAAAGCTATTTGCTTTACAAAAAAAAGATCCAATATAGCTGCCTTTTATGCCCATTCTTAAAGCTTTTACTGCTTTCTGTTGAAATAATTAGTAAAAGAGGAGAAAGATTGCTGTAATTACTAAGCATTATAAACTATATCTGGGTGCCTGACATTAACAGTAGCTGTCATTAAAATTAGATCACTTGTCTCATTTTAAGAAAATGTTACTTTTTACTATTTTAATGATATAATCTGAAAAATATCTTGACAGGATACTAATTCTCAGAACAGAACAGAGACCTTTAAATATATACATATTTTTGTCCTGTGAAAAAAATCTATAATGTGATTAAAGTTTTGTCAGTAAGTCCTTAGATTGGCATTATGAAAATGGGTCATCATCAATTATTTCATAATAACTATCAAAGTTCAGGTATTATATCTGAAATCAATTTTAAGAACAGACCAAAAAGTAGATTATTTTTCCCATCATACTTAAGTAATCAAATGACATATTTTAGGGACAAGACTGTGTAAAAGGATTTTAATATACACAGTATTTCCAAGTGTTTCTTATCCTCTGTCTTACATTTGTGTATGCAACATTTTCTTCATTTTGTTTGTAGATTTTTCACTACATCTGTAATATAGAGAATAATTTGTGACATTGCAGTTTTCTTTTTGCACCAATACATTTTGTCTGTAAAAAGTATGATCAGAGCCAGGTGTGATAGTGCATACCTTTAATTACTGCCCTTGGGAGCAAGGGCAGGTGGATCTCTGTGAGATAGGAGCCAGCCTGATCTTCATAGCAGGTTCCAGGCCAGCTGTGGCTACATATGGTGGTGATGGCACCTACCTATAATATCAACATGTGGGAGGTGAAGGAAAGAGGATCAGGAAGTCAAGGTCAGCCTTGGCTACACAGTGATTTCAAGGCCAACCTTGGATTCATGAGACCTTGTTTCAGAACATACAAATAAATAAGCAAAAGTATGAACAGAATATTGCCTTGTGAAATATCAAAAATGCTTAAAATACAAGAACCAAAGGAGTAAGTATAATAAAAATTCAGAATATCATGAGCCAAGATCCAGGCTATTTTCCCCAATATGCAAATATTAAGCTATCAAGTAATAACCTAAGAGAGGAAAAGTCCTCAAATTATCTTAATTAAGCCATCTTGCTCTGACAAAAAAACCCTATAACTCATACATGCATAAATATTTTTAATTTGTTAATTAAGTGACCTTTAACAGTAAAATTTTATTATATATCTTAAATTTTTATACTATATAGTCTACTTAATTGTGGAAGATATGAAAAGCAGCAATAAGAATATCTGAAATTAATGGTACACAAAATTATCCTAGGAAATTAATGACTTTTCCAACCCTGAAAAAACAAAGTTGATTCTATTAAATGTGATAAATGAAATGTAAATTAAAATTTTAATAAGGTGCTTGTTAATCCATTTGTTCACAGCTAACTTGAACTCAGCTAAATTAGCTCCTTATTATGAGCACTGGAGATATGATTTCTTCTAAATCTCAAGGGCAAATAAGTGTTAGAGGACAGCTTATCTGAAGGTAGCTCCATAAACTGCTATTAAAAATATTCACTAGTCACTTTTTCTGTGATGCATTTCATTTAGAAAATCAATTCTGTGTTGTTAAAGATAGCAAAGGTCCTCCAGGGGCAATCCCAATACCAGATACAAAGACACAAATAGTTATCAGGTCTGTGTTCATTTGCCAGCAAGAACTGTAGAAAAGGGTTCTCAGTAATTGTAACATATCACATGATTACAGAGTCTCAAATTTCTTCTGGACAGAAAATGCTCAGTTAAATGTTTTCTTTAACCTGCAGGGCAATGTTTCTTGATTCTGAACCTTAAAGGGCATCAAGTTAATAAAACATGCCAATGTGTCTAACAAGTCTATCATTAAAACTTGATGTCAAGTTTGGTTAAACTTTTAAAAGCAAATCATCATAATTTAGAAAGAAAAGAAATAATTTTAACATAATAACTAATGTTAAATGCCTAGAGTTTTTTATAGAATTTTATTAAGGAATTTTTTTTAGATCATCACAGAGAATTAGAGCCACAAGAAAAGTAGAACCGGTTAGTTTTTCTTCCTATCAATTTTTTAAAAATCTCTACTAGGTTGAAAAAGCCTAGGCTGCTATTGCAGGCACTGAAAAATAGCAGCTTGTGAATGATAGCTCTCAGGAACTTCTCAATATCCAAATCAAGCTACAGGGTCTGGAACAATATAAAACCAATATTAAGCTTCTTTATGACATACCATGTCAGCAATTAATCTAACTGTACTGTTAAAAGAATATGAGTTTCTACTAACTTTGAAGTAAGATACTTGCAATTTCATAATGAGAATTTAAAAAAAAACAGAATAATCTAAAATGATAATTATTGGATGATATTAAAGAACTAATGGTTTTTAAGCATACTCAGTACATTTAAAAGCAATTATTGAGTATCAAATATCTGAGGCAATTTTACGAAAGAACAAAGTTGGAGGGTTGTTACTTTATTTCAAATTTATTATAATGCTATTATATTCAGTGTACTGAGGTTATAAATACTTGTTTCTATTACTTAGATGATAGGCATATAGAAGTAAGGGTCAGAACAAGCCCATCCATCTACAGTCATTTGTTTTCAGACACAGTGTCATTATAATACAATATGACTAAAATAGTCTTTTCAACAAATGATATTGATTCATGGTATACCCACTTGTACTTGGATTCATTCCATACTGTGTGCTGAAATCAAATCAATGTTTTCATGTTGTTAAATTTAAACACTAAACTTCTAAAATTCTTAAAAGAAATAATAGAAACAAATATTCATAACTTCAGATTAGGCAATGGATTCTTAGAAATAATACAAGCACAATAAACAAAATGAAGAGTACACAACTTTAACCTCTTAGAAATGTAAAACTTTGGCAATAGCCTGAGTAATTTTGGGAGTATCTTGGATCACCCTGGCCAGTTGACCAGGCCTAAGTGACACATCTACAATGCAGCCTCTACACCTAAGGCTCATGGAACACAAAACAGGGGTAATGAAGAGGACACTATTGAATCTCTCAGTTCTCATTAATGAAGCTCCCCCATGCAGTGGAGGGCCAGGAACACAAAAGGTCACAAATGGTCAAAGTGTAGAGATCAAGAGTCTCCTGAATGTTGGTCTTTGGACAGGACTCCTTTATTAAACTTCACCCACACAAAGTTCCAGGACCATCATGGAAGAGGGGGAGAAAACTATAAGAGCGAGGGAGGAGGTGCATGACCATATGGAAACAGAGTCCTACAAGCTCTTGGGAACCTGCTCAAATGATTCTATGGCAATGGTGTCAGCATACACAAGTCCCATGTAAACTCGGGCAGACAAAAACCCAGTATAGAACTAGAAAAATTAATAGCAGATCCCAATCTTATTTGCAGAAATATTGGCAACTGATTGCTGCCAAGTGAGAAGCACCGATCTTCCTAAAACAAGGGACTCTAGAGAGGCTGACTAGACCTCAGTGGATGAACTTGCACTGGGGAACATCTGGGGACACTGACTTGACACAATGGGCCTTAGTGGGGATAACAGAGTACATGGGCTCCAGTGGGGGGGGGCTATGGGAGGATGCCAGTGGGGATGGGAGTATAAAGATGATTAAGGTTGATTGAGATGGTCTGTGTGAAATATACAAAAGTTCAATAAAAAAAAAACTTTTAAAAAATGTAAAACTTTGTATTTTATAGGGTATTGTCAATAACATTAAAATAATAACAAAGTGAGTGAGAATTTTTGTTTGTCATATGGTGTGTAATTTATATCCAGAATACACAGAGAACTCTTAAAACCTGGGTCTGTAGAGATGGTTCAGTGGCTAAGAGCACTGGATACTCTTCCAGAGAACCAGGGTTTAGTTCCTAGCACCCACATCATGGCCAGCAATCATGTGTAACTCCAGTTTCAGGAGATCCAACACCCTTGTATGGTTTCCACAGGCATTGCATGACATAGGGACAGCTACATATATGCAGGCAAGCCACCCATGCACATAAAGTAAAAATAAATAAACAAAAAGGAATTTAAAGAACTCTTACAATCCAATTTAAACATTTGTTCTAAGATTAGAGGAGACAGTTCTCCATAGGAGATATAAATGTCCAACTAGAACATGAATAGATCATTAACATCATTAGTTATTAGGGCAATACCCATCAAAACCATAATGAGATATCCTTTAATAGAATACTAAAATTCAAAAGACAGACAAAAATAAGTGCTAATGAGTATGAAAAGAAATTCAGATCTTTTCTCATTTCTGGTTAAATTATAGTGTGATACAGATAATTTGGAACAAATTTCTGAAAACATTAAACATAGGTATTTTATTACCCAATAGGTTATAACACCCCCCAAAAAACCCATATGTAATGTAAAAATGGGTGTGAAGCATCCAAAATAGCTTTATCAATAATAGACAAAATAAAGCAATATCTTGAATATCCTGATGAACAGATAGACAAAATGTGGCTTTTAATGCTACAGAGTAAAACTGTTTGGAATGACTATATTTGTTTGATTTATTTACAGGTATTGTCTAATATGTAAAAGCAGAACTGTTTTTTAAATTTATTTATTTATTTTATGTGCATGAGTATTTTGCCTGCACATATGTAAATGCATTCATATTGTGCAAAACCCACAGAGACCAGAAGAGGACATCAGATCACGTGCAACTAGAGTTGCAGATGGTAATTAGCTGTCACGTGGGTGCTGGGAATTGAACCCTGGTTCTCTGGAAGAAAAGCCAGTGTACTTAACTGCTGAATCATCTCTTGAACCCCAAGGCAAAACTACTCTGTGGTTTGGCAAAGACATTGAAAAGGAAAAGGTACTGAAAATTTTGCTAATAGAAATGAAATTTCTTAAGGGGTTGAAGGGATATTCACAAAGCAATTAGTGGTAAGAATCATACAATTTTGTCAATAGGCTAAAAATGGAATAAAAATTATTCAAATGATTCTACTGAAATTCTAAAACCACAAGGTGATGTTTCCAGGCACGCACAAGAACTAAGACACAAAACCAGTGGAGTTGTAGTCAGACTGCAGACTGAAGGGTTTTGTGTGTGTGTGTGTCTGTGTCTGTGTGTGTGTCTCTGTGTGTGTGTAAAATTTTATTGAATTTTCGTATATTTCATCTTAATCATCTTTATACCACTTTCACATTGGCACCCTCTCACACCCCCCTTCCCACTGGGTCACATGCATTCTGATCATTTGTGTTAAGGTCCCATAGAGACAAGTGTCCCCAGACGTCCGTCAGTACAATACTGAGGTTTTCTCAAAAGGACCTTTCCTTAGAAGTTAGCTAGTGATGAAAATAGTTTTTAAGTGAAGATGAGGAGTCTATCATAGATAACCAATAAAAATGAGAAAAAATAGAGATTTAGAAAGTCAAATGACTCATGTGAAAGAATAAGGGACTGAAAAACAATACTTCTGTTTGTTTTGTTTTGAGACAGGATTTCCCTGTAGCTCCAGCTGACTTAGATCTCCTTATGTAGACCAGGCTGTCTTAATCTCACAGAGATCTGTCTGCTTCTACCTCCTAAGTGCTAGAATTAAAGGTATGTGCCACCATTCTTGGCTTAGAAATGGTATGTCTAACATGTGATGATGACATACTCTGGGAGTTCAAATCATCTGTTAGATATTTTATATGAAATGGAAGGAATCGCCCTATCTCATAGATTTCTTTAATGTATAGACATGTAAGAATTAGAACTGAGAGTCACTGGTGGAATGATATGTCCTGAAAGCTTAAGACTGATCAAATAAACAAAATGAACCAAAACCAACATATAAACAAACCTTGGAGTAGTAAGATATTTGAGGATAATGTTACAAATATTTTGAATGCTTATTTGCAGACTTGGTGATAGAAGCATATTGAAGTGATTATAGGGAGAAAAGCAACAGAAACATCACTGAGAATAGCAATGATTTCTATGATCAGATAGGTTTAGGGAAGTGATGTATCTATCCCTGACTACATTAAAAACTGTTGAGAAAAGACAGTAGAAATACAGTAATATGGAAGACTAAATCATATGTGTTAAGATGGAATTCCCATCAGACTTCATTAAACCCACTTAAAATACTTGCACTTGTCTGGATAAAAATCTCCTGCATGCAGGTGCACACACACACACACACACACACACACACACATACACACACACACACACACACACATGCACGCACGCACGCACGCATGCACACACACGCACAAATAATAAACAAATGAATTTAAAATATTTCATAAATTTTCTCTGAATTATTGGAAGAAAGTTCTGTTTTACTATCTTATTAAGGTGGGAGATGGGAAGATATGAAATAAAACCATTTGGGAATATTTCATAAGTAAATTGTCTCTGAGAAAGAGATGCACACGGGACCTGGGTCTACATTAGAACTTGAGTTCTTTCGTTCAAACCACTGGGACGTGCTGTTTTAATCTATTCACTGCCAAGAGATACATTACTGAGCAAACGATGGACTCTATCATATACAGAGAAATTGGCTTCTGATCAACTGCGTAACATGGAAAGAAAAATTGTAATGAGAAGCAATGTCAAAATGTGAAGTAGCATAAAAGATATTCAGCATCTACATATGAAAAAGAGAGAGAGAACAGCCTGCCCAGTGCAGCCACTTAAAGGTAAATGAAGACCTTGTAGCAGGGCCTCCAGACTGGACAACACATTCACATGTGCCTTGTGCTATATTTATTGACTATTTTTTTTACTTTAATAAGACTTGAAAATGGGCACAGTGAAGGTGTTAGGTTTATCAAATATTTTTCAAAAACAATAATTTTAATACAGCATAAGTCAAAAAGCCACAGGCTATTAGAGTTTCAATTCTGGCTAAATCCAGAATAACAACTCAACAACAACAAAAATAATCTAAGAATGTATAAATATTTATGTTTTGTATTGAGAGGTCAGAGCATTGCCTCTTTCAGTTCTTTTTTTTTTGAAACTAGAAAATAAAAAAATTTGAAATGATTTCATAGAAATAAAATTATAAATTTACTCTTTATTATTTCAGATTGAAATTTAAACACATTGCTAATTGATTAACTTTACACGTGTCAAACATAATAAATTTGCAATGAGTAAAACCAATAAATGAAACCAAGTGAGATCATTCCTATTCCTATGGTTGTATGGAATGTACCAAGAAATATATAAATTTGGAAAATGACTATTGCATCTAGTTTTCTGCATGCCTATTTAACAATCATAAACATATGATAAATACAATATTTTATCCTATGATTTGGGAAGCAGTATGTAGTTCAGTAGTTTGAAGTCTTTATCCCAGCAGTGCCTATACCATGGTGTGGATGTTGCTAATTCCAGTCCTAAGCAAATGCAGAAAGTAGTTTATTGTCCTAAATTGCAAAGAGACATATTGTACTTACTTGTTCCTTCATTTCCTTGAGCTAGTGTCTTACCATGTGACCCTTGCTGGCATTGAATTGTTAATTTAAAATTTTCTTCTTTCAAATCCTAACTTTTTATTCAAATGCATCTATATTAGATATCCAATTGTAAAATTGCTGAACTTCTAAAACTTTTTACTATACAGAAAGACAAAATTTGTTTGGGGGTTTATCAAATAAACCCCTCAGGTGGAAGCTTATAATCTTCAAAATGTTCTAAAAAGTTTTCTGAAAGAGGTAACTATTCTGGATAGGATATCAAATAAAATAAAAAAAAAACGATGGAAATAAAGCTAGAAGAATATAGAATAAAATGTGTTTCCTTTGTTAAATATTTCTAGTGATTACACTTTCACTCACAGGAAAATATATTTTAATAATTTAAAATATCTACTTATTTATTTTCCTGAGAGTAATGAACTCTGTTGTTGGATGGACTCACTGAGATAAATGCTAATCATCATTCAAGGGCAGAAATATTTTCAAATTAGAAGTTGAAGTGAAAAAAATATCATTAATGTTTCTTACAATTCCGAATCCTGGGACTACTTTAAGGAAATATATTAAAATTACTTGTCTGATTCTCTTTTTCTTCTCCTTTGAATTAAGGAAAAGTCAGTAGGTGTCTTTGATAACTCAGAAGATACTATAAATGACTAAAACAAGTTTGAAATTATTTAATATCTGAAAAATAATAACATTAAGTTATGCAGAAATTTAAATTTTCATATAGTATGAATAGAAGCTGAATTATTTATAGCCATTCTATAGCCTCTCAGATTGTGTGTGATCTACTCCAGGGACTCATGTGTCAAGCATGTACTACCACTCTGGCATGCATGTACTACCTCTGAGCTACCAACCCTCATATGTGAGCATTTCTTCATTCAGCTGGGAATCATATTTCTGATAATTAGCTTATAAAGAGATATAACAAAAGGTTATATCAAGTTTAGATCAGTTAGCCCCATGTACTTTGTAATGGCCGTATATTATAAACAATATAATGATGAGTAATAATAAATAATAGTACATAGAATATCAGTTAGCTATTAAAACTGATGATGTGATACTCTTTTTTTTTAAATTCCAAACAGAAGCAATTTTTAACACATTTTTCCAGAAATTTGAATCAGGTAACATAAAAATATATATACAATGAAGTTTAAGGGAGGAACATTAGGAATGAGAAATCAAAGATCAAAGGATTTTCCAATATGGGGTCAACTTTGGTGGAATAATGGAGATTTCCATTAGCTCTATTCTTTTTGTTTGGTTTGGTTTGGTTTGGTTTGGTTTGGTTTGGTTTTTGTTTTGAAAAATACTAATGACATCATTGGGCTTGCTAACAGAGCATAGCATAGTGGGGGTTTATTTACAGAAGAGTTGGTTCTCTCCACCCCCACTCCTCCACCCCTGGCCCATTTACAGCTGCGCTGGAAAGTCCACATTCAAATATAGATCCTGTGACTTCCCAACAGCTACACAAGAAGACAAGAGAGGTGCCTCATGGCATTCTCAGCTTATATATCCTTAGCACTTCCCCCCACATACAGCTAAGACTGAATGATTGGGTACGAAGGGTAACTGACTCACCCCTTAGACTCCTTGACCAACGTGGGAAGGAGTTGTGACTATAGCTTGCTGGCAGAGTCATCAGAGGACGCTTCCAGGTAATACCCGTTTCTCCAGCTCATATACTCTTTCTGCCAACCTCTTCTGCAAAAGTACCTTAGCCTTGGAGGGGTTATAGGTGTAGGATGCTCTTCTTCCCATTGTGGCAAGGCACTGAACTTTCAAGTCACTGTATTGTAGAAGGAGGCCTCCAAAGATAGCATGGACCCAGAGCCCTGGGATTCAGCGAGAGTTCACTTCACTTCCTGGCCCATAAATAGCCCATGAAAAGGAGCCTACGCTTCAGTACCCTGAATGGGAGCCCAGTGACTGCAGACACAAACAGACTGCATAGTGTGGATGAACCAGAAAACAAGACACTGAATAAAGGGACTTAGGGGCAGAGAAAGGGCAATATAAGGCCTGCCCCCTCCTTCATTAAACGAACCTACAGCACCTCGCCTAGTGCTTGCTTCTACCCAACTCATGGTGTCTGTGGATTGACTCAGCACCTCTTGCCCTGCCTCCAATTGGCAGGGGACCCAATCCAGGTCAGGGTCTTCACAGCTGGCCTGAGGAGGACCCGCAACACCTGGCACCTGAACAAGGATCCCTGCCCATGGTGTTGGTGACACCCAGAACCTCATTCATTTGGTAATTAGGCCCCTGGATTTGTCTGTTTCTTCAGCTGCTCGAGGGTGAGTGAGTAGGCCCCTCCTCTGTCCCCTCCACCCTGTCTGTCATTTTTATTGTTAGACTACTTTGTTAGATCAAGGAGGCACACCCCACCACATGGTCCTGAAGCCCACGTCAGCACCTCTCCCCTCTTGGCTCATCCTGGTGAGTTCACATAACGGCTGATCCATACCGAACTCAGAGCGCAGGCTTCGGGTCACCCTGTTGTCTGTCCCAGAGACACCATGTGAGCATGCAGGTGAAGGGGTCATGACCTTCAGAAGTCCCTCACTAATCCCAAGACATTTGGATCCGATATACCCTTACAAGTCCTTACATGTCGGGGTGGTTTACATCTGAGTGGCTCACAGTGCTTCTTTGCTTCCTTTGTGCCCTCTGAGTAGTCACCCTCATCTTCTACTTTTGTGGTGAATTCCCCTTTGCGAGACCCTCCCACAATGGGCAATTTACCACCACAATGCAGGGAACCACAAATGGCAGCACTCAAAGTGCTCCTTAAAACCAGAGGGTTGAAAGTGAAACCAAAAGATATCGAACACTTTTGGGATGAAGCCACTAATCTAGCTCCATGGGTCTCCCCTGAAAACATGTGGGACCCTAACAAGTGGATGCAATCCTCTTCCTGGCCCAAAAGAGGGAGTTCGGGTCAGGGATCACTCCCCCCACATCGTTCATACTGATCCTCCTAGCCATCATTGCTAGACTTAAATCCTCCTCTCCTGAGGAAGTCATCTCGGCCTGTAACAAACATTGCTGGGAGCAATCTAGTGTAGACCTGGCTATTACCTCAACCCTAGAACTCCCGGACCCGGAGGTGGACACCACCTCTCCGCCTACTTCCAATAAGGAAGGAGCTCCTTTGCCTATATCTCAGGATACTCTCCTAGAGCTGCCATGCCAGGAAATTCCCCTGCCCCATTACCTGTGGAAGAAGTTACTCTCTCCCCCTCCATAACCATTCTGCCCCTTCCCCTGCTACCATGCCTCTTCCTCCTAGGCTGCCCTCCTTAAACCCTCGCCTGCATTTGTCCGCATTTCTGGTTAATGTCAGCCCCGATGTGGTGCAGCGTCCATGGCTGCCCACCCCACTCGCTGACCTCATTCTTATCCACAAGGCAGCTGAGCAATCAGGCCCTGACTCCCCATATTTCAAACAGGTTCTTTGCCAGTGGTCCTTACATTTCTTGGGGGCGCTATGGCAGCAAGACCCCCTGGTGTGGATCCACCTGGCTACCTCGGACCTAACTAGGCTTAGCTCTGAGTATGATATTACCTTCAAGTTAGCAATTAAGGCTTGCCAAACAGCCAGATGCATATTCGGAAAGGAACCTGGCAAAATTATGCTGCCCTTTCCTCTTAAGCGTTCCCAAGCATTATGGGCAGACTCTCTGGCTTTCCAACTAATGATGTCCGGGTTCATGGGGGAGTTGGATAACCATTCCAGATAAGCAACTGGCCAGCCTACCCTGTTTGGAAATCACCACTCAACCACATGCTTCCCCCTGCAAAAACCCCCTACCTTTAGCCACGCTAGCCTTCTCGGATGCCAGTAAGTCCCATTATGGCATTGTCATACAGCACATGAGAAAGGATGACACCTATTATGTCCAAGCCAATCCCAGATCTGTCCAGTTGGGGGAGCTCCTGACCTTGTTAAAAATCTTCCAGATCTACCAGACTGAGCCGCCCAATATATTCTCCATCAGCCAGTATGCAGTTCAGGCCCTCAGATGTCTTCCCTTTGCCCGGGTAAAAGGCCAAAGGATCCTATCACTAGAACCATTGGCGAAAGGAAATGACAGAGTAGATAAACTTACTATGTCCGTAGAGATTCCCCTACTAGAACAAGCCAGAGCCTTACACCAACAATTTCACCTTTCTCCTCGCAGTCTGCACCGCCTTCTACACAACCTACCCATCTCTCAGTGCAAACATCTGAGCAGATCTTGCATTATATGTGTACCCCTTGCTCCCTTAGGCCCCCTCAAGCAATATGGAGTTAACCCACGTGGTCTCCTACTCAATGCCCTCTGGCAAATGGATGTCACCCATTATAACTCCTTTGGTAATCTTAAGTATGTCCACGTCATTGTTGACACCTACTCCTTTCTTTTCTCCATCACTCAAACCGGTGAAAAGGCCTCACACACCATTAAGGCAGTCAGATCAGCAATGCTGGTAATGGGAGTGTCATGGGCCCTAAAAGCTCATAATGGGCCAGCTTACACCTTTCTACAATTCCAATCATTCCTGTCAACATGGAAAATTAGCCACTCCCTCAGCATCCCTTATAATCCACAGGGACAGGCCACTGTGGAGTGGGCCAATAGGACCCTCAAAGAAACATTACAAAAATTTGCTACCCCTGGGTCTAAAAGGGACCCACGCCTGGCTCTAATTAAAGCACTATTTAACATTAATTTCCTCTCCTTCAATGAAAATGGCTTGAGCCTGGCCTACAAACACTGGGCTACCATACCTAGGCCTACATCCCTGACACTAGTGAGATGGAAGGACCCCATAACATGTCAATGGCAACCACCCGCCCCCTTGTTAACAAGAGGGTGAGGCTATGCTTGTGTGTTTCCTAAGACAGCAACAAAGCCAGTATGGGTTCCAGTGAGAGATGTGAGACCAGCAACCGACCAATGGGATCCCCAGGACACAGAGACCATGCCTCTATCTGAATAATTGGTTTGCTCTTCCCCGTCCCTGCCACAGCCCATGATCTCTGGGCCTTGGTCCCATCCTTGCCTGTACACTTGCCCTATTGCTTCATTCCCCAGCCTACCCCACCCTCTATTCAACTAATTCTATGCTTGGCCTCCCGACCATGGACCCAGTTACTTCCTGGGAATCACTCAATGGTTCCTGACCCCTAAATAACTCTCTATGCTTCACTACTAACAACACATCCACATACATTGGGCTGTTCAACCTGACCATCCAAGCTTATGCCAGCAATGCCTCCTCGGGTTACATGCTTAAACTCAAGGGCCTTTCCCCTACCGTCAACAACACTGATGTAGCTTCAGTCCTCGCTGCACTGGGGACAGTCATGGCGGGGGTGGGGTGGGGGAAGGGGCTGCCACTCCTCTGCCCCCATTTTGCCCTGCTATTACAACAACAAATTGATCTCTTAAGTGAAGAGCTGGCAATTACCAAAGACATGGCTCTGCTAGCCTGTGACCCTCACTTTAAGTCACTTTGTCTCACCCTCTATAATGTATAAAATATTGCTAAAGTATGCCTACAACTTGCACACTATATTCACGGCCACTGGAATCAAAAGTTTCTTAATTACTCTATATTACTAACTAATCAAATTTTTGCTCTAATTATACCCACGCCCCCACCCTGGACATCAATTCAGGGTTCTTAGAGAAAATCTGGTCTAATCTAAAAGCACTGTTTGACCCGTCTGGGATCATCACTTACCTACTCCTGACAGGCATAATTATTCTTCTCTTTCTGCTTCTTAAATGCCTTGTTCTTCATTCCCACAGTCAGAAAAAATTCAATCACTCAGTGTATCAGGCCCTCAGAGCAGTACACGAAGATGATTTCAACCCACCCTAAGCAGCCTGACAGACTTGGCTCACACAGATGTATGAGGCCTCCTACAGATAATTCCCCACCTTGACTGATCCCCTGGGATGATACTCCTTAGAGGGCTGGTAGTCAATGATGGGTAAGCTCCTGTCAGGCTGAATCAACCTAAGCCAGGACATGGATGCGTCTGCCCATGCTCCAATGACGGGTAAGGTTCATGCCCGGATAGGACAACATAAGACAGACACAGTCCATAATCCTGGGATCATCCCGACGTGGATCTGCCTACAGGCCCTTGCTGGACAGTCATTTTTAAAGAAAAAGGTGGAAATGTAGCAGGAGGCCTCCAAAGATGGCGCGGACCCAGAGCCTTGAGATTCAGCGAGAGTTCACTTCACATCTTGGCCCGTAAATAGCCCATGAAAAGGAGCCCACCAAAAGGAGCCCACTCTTCCATACCCTGCTCACAAGCCCAGTGACTGTTGACACAAACAGACTGCATAGCGTGGACCAACCAGAAAACAGTACACTGAGTAAAGGGATTTGGGGGCAGAGAAAGGGAAATATAAAGCCTGCCCCCTCCTTCATTAAACAAGCCTGCAGCACCTCGCCTAGTGCTTGCTTTTACCCACCTCCGGTGTCTGTGTTGACTCCGCACCTCTTGCCTCCCCCCCATCAGCAGGGGACCCAATCCAGGTCAGGGTCTTCACAGCTGGCCTGAGGAGGACCTGCAACACTGTATCATCTGTTTTCCATGAACTACTGGCCTATTTTCAGTGGGATTCCATCTACTATAAAAACACAACAGCAAGAAGCAAGAACTTTGAAACAGTGGCTGCTATAATAACTTAATCTATGGGTGTAAACACAAATGTTTGGATGGTACTTTAGCATTACATCACATCCATCTAACAAAACAAGTGTAGTCCTTTCCCCACTGGAGCCTATGGGGTCAATCCATCCCTCCCACAGGGGGTTGGCCTGGTCTACAATATCAGATGTGTGAACCACCACTAGGAGCAGGCATTATATCCAATTTAATATTTGCTCATCGTGCATACACTGGATGCATCACTATTGCACCGATTGGAACATTTTGTTTGGCATGTACATAGTGCAGTGCTCAGGGTCCATTGTTGAGCAGAATTATAGGGGACAGTGCTCCCCTCAGCCATTTGTATATCACCTTCTGGCACTATGAAAGCCACCCATCCAGGGGCAGGGAGTTTCCAGCTTAGCCCAAGCTTGATTTCTTCCTCTCCTGTGCTCACATAATGGGATGTCTTTGGCAATCAGATTTTACCATCCACTTCCGGTGTACAAACAACATTATTGGAAATGGCCTTTATTGTTTTGGGGACCTCTAGGGCCCCTCTGGCCAACAGCTCATGGCAAGGGGCAGGGAGCAACCCACCTGTGGCCCTGAGATTTTCATTTAACAACTGTATGGCTTCTGGTACAACTTTCTTCCACCCCCATAGGGTTGCTTCTGTGCTTAAGGCTTTTTTTTTTTTAACTGTGTATCAGGGAAAACAGATTTCCCCTTTATTTGCACAGTTCTTTGTATAGCCCTTCTTTTCCCCTTCTCCTTTAACTATCCCCTTTTTGCATATTTCTCTCTAAGTAACACCTTTCTCCTACTATTCTCTCTATACCTCCTTCTTTCCCTTTACCTCTCTATGGTTCTTTCTCCTACTATTTTTTCTATGGTTCCCTTTCATATTCCTGGTTCCTGTAGTTACATCAGGATATGCACTCACTTATAAGGATTTGGTGCTAGGATCCACAAATGAAGGAGAACATATGTCTTTTATTTTTCTGAGTCTGTGTTAAATCACTTAGTATAACAGTTTCTAGATCCATCCATTTACCTGCAAATTTCATTATTTTATCTTTATTGCCGAATAGAACTCCATTGTATAAATGTACCATATTTTTGTTAACCACTCAGTTGAGAGACCCTTATTTACACAAAAAAGGTGATCAAAACCCATTTGTATAAAATCCAGATAACTTTTTTGTGATTAAATGTACATCAATTCAAAAATACCCATAAAGACTCTATTAGTCATGTAGTCACACTGTTCAATCTGGGTACTGATATTTCTATTTTTTCTTTATATTGTGTAGCTTTAGTAAAAAGATATGCCTTATTTTTAGTGAGTAATTGTTTCATATATTATCTTTTTAAGAAATAATATTTTTAAGCTGGGTTTGGTGATGCATGCCTTTCTTCTCAGCAATTGGGAAGCAGAGGCATGCAGAGCTCTGTGAGATCAAGGCCAGCCTGGTCTACATAATTACTTCCAGGTTGGCTGGGGTTACAGAAGACCCTGTCTAAAAAAAAATTTAAAGGAATGATATTTTATTGATTCTTTGACAATTTTATACAATATATTTTGCTCATATTCAAACCTTCTCTTTTAGTAACTCTCTCCCATCTCTTCTCAGGCCCTCTTGCACCTCACTTTCTCCCCTCACCTCATGTTCTCTATTTTTTAAGGTCCATGGAATGTTAACTTTTGTGCCCAAAATACTCTTGTGTGGAGGTCCCTTCTCTGGATCCTGGTCAACCTACCTAGCATAATACCCTTAAAAACTTGAATCTCCCCCTCCCAGCAGCTCTCAATTGGCAATGGTTCCTCAGCTGGGGAATAGGTTTCTTGCTTGCCTCCTTCATCTATGCTAGGTTTTTGACTGGCTTTGGCTTGCACAGGTCATCTGCATACTGTTGAAAGCACTGTGTGTTCATGTGTGCAACTGTCCCGTTCTGTGGGATGCTTGTATGCATCCACCACCTCTGGTTCTTACAGTCTTTCTGCCCCTCTTCCACAATGATGCATGAACCTTGTGGGCAGAGTGTATGATGCAGGTGAACCATTTAGAACTGAGCACTCTGCAGTTTATTATTTATGCATGTTGACAAATTGTGTATTTCTGTGTTAATTGCCATCTGTTCCAATAAGAAGCTTCTCTGGTGAGAGTTGAGAAATTCATTAATCTATAGGCATAACATTAAGTCATTTGGAGTGAGTTTAATATTATGTGTCCATTCAGTAGGATAATAGTTCTCCCCTACAACCTAGCCATATCTAGCCACATGTTCTTGGGCCTGATAACAGTGTCAGGTATAGGCTCCATCTTGTGAAGTGGGCCTTAAATCCAATCAGAAATTAGTTGCTTACTTCCATATTTCTCCTACTGCACCAGTGGACATATCTTGCTAGGCTGATCATCATTGTAACTGGCAGTGTTCACAGATAGGCAAGATTGATGATTATTTTTCTCTTCTAGTTATATGCATAGCATCTTCCAGCTAGCCAGGAGAGATGAAGCTTTGAGGTCAGTACCAGCTGGACTTCTCCATGTTTGTTCTACAGGTCACATATGTGGTGTCTCCACCAATAACAGCATTTACTGTCATTTCTGGAGGGCAACTATTGTTTGAAGATAGACAGGAATGCCAAAAGAATAAGCTCATTTCTGGCCCTGGGCTTTTGATTTGCTAGTCTGTGGTGTCTGTTAGGGGCACAGTCCCAACTCTATAGGGTAGGTCCTTTTAAACTCTTTTTATATATGTATATGTATATATTTTAAGAAGCTTCTACAGGAGTAGGTTTCCATATGACTTATTTGAAAGATCTTTAGTGTAAGTTATCCTTCCCTCACACACTTCTCTACCATCCTCTCATTCCCTACCGCATTTATCCCTTTCATATTTTTTACCAAACCTCTGACAAAAGGTTAGTATCTTGAATATAAAGATAACTCAAAGCTGGGTGTGGTGGCACATGCTTTTAATTCCAGCACTCAGGAGGCAGAGGCAGGCAGATCTCTGTGAGTTCAGGGCCAGCCTGGTCTACATAGTGAGTTTTCCCATCACTAGGGAGGCAGAGGCAAGTAGATCTCTGTGAGTTCAAGGCAGAGATCTCTCTGAGTTCAAGGCCAGTCTGATCTACATAGTGAGTTCCAGGCCAGCTGGGGCTACAGGGAGACCCTATAAAAATAAATAAATAAATAAATAAAATAAACTCAAAAAATTAAACATCATAAAACAAACAACCCAATGAAAAATTGGGACAAGAAACTAAGCAAAGGATTCTCAAAAGATTAAATGCAAATGAATGACAAATATTTTTAACATTCAACATCTTTAACCATCAGGAAAATACACATTAAAATTATTCTAAGATGTCATTTCACCTAAGTCAGAATGACTACGATCCAAAAACAAGTGACAACAAATGCTGGTAAGGATGTGGGGAAAGGAGAACACTTATTCACTGCTGGGGGTAGTGCAAACTAGTGCAGCCACTATGGAAACCTGTGTAGAGGTTCCTCAAAAAGTTCAAAAGAGAACAACCATATAATCCAGCTGTAGCGCTCTTGGGCATATATCCAAGGCATTATAGTCTACTACAGAGATACCTGATCATCCATGTTCATTGCTGACATATTTACAATACCCAGGAAGTGTAAACAATCTAGATGTCCATCAACTGATGAATGTGTAATGAAAATGTGTACATTTACACAAAGGAATACTATTAAGTTGTTAAGAGAAACAAAATTATGTGATTCACAGGAAAATAGATGTAACTGGAAACAATAATCCTAATTGACATAAGCCAGACCCAGAAAGACAAACATCACATGTTCTCTTTCATTTATGAATGCTGGCTCTGAATCTTTATGTACTCTTGTTTTAACTGGAACATCCAGAGAAGTCAGGAAACTAGATATGAGCCAGGGATCACCTCCTGAGAAGAGAGATAAAATGTAGTGATATAAATGGAGAGAACTGGATAATTGTTGAATTTATTACTGGAAAAAAATATGGTAATGTGTCAGAGAAAGAGGAACTAAGGAAACAGAATAAAGAAACAGGGATAAACACTAAAGAATGAACCAAAGTCATATGCATAATTATTATGTAAAAATCTTTGGGGTCTCTATATATGAGCAAGAAGACAACTTCAACAGCAGTAGTATCAAGAAGAATAAGATGCTCAGGAGTATATTTAATATATTAAATATATAAGGAGCAGCTACTGTGGGCCAGGACGCACTCTAAAACCTGAAGTGTAAGCAGACAACACAGTTAGTTCCAAACTTTCATGGAATTTGTATGGAGGCTGTATTTTTTAAATATTTCTAGGTAGTGTTTCAAAGAACTTTCTTTTGGAAGCAATTTCATAGGACTTTGTTAAATTTGATGATTTCTAGAATTCTTGTATTACAGGGTGCCCAATATTTAAAGTTGTGAGTTAGAATGGCTAAATGTCTGGGAAAATGATAGTATTTTGAAAAAGCACTATCATTTTAAACAACTTAATCACATATTTTACTTAGATATACTGTTTTTAAATAGTTCAAATTTTGAAGAATTATTTAATCCAAACAAATTCCATATCTTCCTAATTTAAAGAGGGAATTAAAAGACCAACTTTAAATTGTTTTATCAATTAAGCTAGTCCAAGAAATAGTCCTTGCTGAAAGCTAAAAATAACTGCATTTGTCCCTGAACTTTGTAGTAATCACTCCAATTATATGAGTTGAATTATTTCACATCAAAATTGAGTCAAGTTTAAAAACTAAAACAAATCTTTTTCTTAAAAAGTGTACAGTGAGGCTGGAGAGATGGCTCAGTGTTTAAGAGCACTGACTGCTCCTGCAGAGGACCCGGGTTTGTTTCCCAGCACCCACACAGCGGCTGCAAACTGTCCTTAACTCCAGTTCCAGGGGAATCTGATGCCCTCTTCTGACCTCCATGGCATCGCACGACATGGGTGCACTCACATACATGCAGGAAATACACTCATACACATAAAATAAGAAAAATAATAATAAATAAAATATTTTAAATGTATACAGCAAAAAAGGGAAATTGCCTTCCTTTACTTGAAAATATAGCAGTATGCTACCTCATTAAAACACCTATATGTAGTATATGTGGTAGGTAAAGAAAAAATAAGCAGTCTAGAGTCAAACCTGTGGTTAGCAGACTTGTAAGTGACGTAGTTTAGAAGTGGAGGATTATTATGTTCTCTAGGTGAAAGGAAGGCCATCAGAAATACAGCCTCCTTGTTAAGCAAGAGACAAACTTGCAATGTGCCAAGTATGCACACAATCAAGGGAGCTGCAGAATGTGTAAGACTGAAAATCAAAGGCCACCACAGAAAAATTTGTAAACACTTACTCAAACATTGAGTAGATGACACATAATATTACTTGTGTCCCCAAAGGTTTGTTTTAATATACCTTCCTACATTAGGGCTTGTAAATATGTGGGAAGTGTAATGTGTTTTTATATTGCTTTTGGAATTATTCCCAATTACTACATAGTGGTTTTTCTTGTGTGCTCTAGAAACTATCCTTAAAATACATGTGTTCAGGAATTATTATTCCAAATACGATGCCTATACAAATTCTGGAAAATGTAAAAAATATTGAAAGATAGCCCACAAAATTAATTGCCATCACTAGAACATTAAAAAAAAAAACAGTCCATGCCACCCATTGCACTGACAAACAGCATAAAAAAATGACTAACACAATGCATACTAATAGTCTAATGTTCCTACAATTCTCTAACAAAAAGGGTGATGTAACCTTCAAGAAGCTGTATGTTGTCATTGTCTATGTTCTTATTTGATTACTAAAGAGTTGGTCCTCCTAAGCTTCGGCCTATCACTAACTCCATTTTTATGCTAGAATTCTCATACTCCCTGAAACAAATGAAACAGGTGATTCTTACTGTCCCCTCAATGGAGTGCCATTCAGTGACCCACAGAAACAAACTACTGACCACACAGGCAACACAGATCATCACAAGAAACAGTATATCCAACACAGTAGCTGGATACACATATGGGTACTTTGTTTCTGCTTATGTGAAGTTGGGGAAGGAAATATCTTCTCTGGAAATAGAAATCAGAGGTTTCTGGGGTAGAAATGGGACTGGGAATTAACTGGGAAGGAAACTGTGGGAAGGAAAGGTTGAGGAGAAAGAAAAGTTCTTTATCTTAACCCTGGAATTTCTTAAACTGATGTGTATATGCTATGCCAACATTCTCCAAAATCACATTAAAGTCTAAGCTCAAATTGGATGTACGTGGGGTATATAGATTAAGTCTTACTAAAGTGGAATTTAGCATTCAGCAGGAGAAACGAACAGAAAAGGACTGGGAATATTTCTTCAGATTAAGAAAGAACTGTCATTCTGCTTTAACCCAAACCTTTGATAAATACACATGCAATAGATTTATTACATACAGCTGGATATCAAGAAAGTAAACAAGGTCACCACAATTTTTCACATTTTATAGATTGAGATGAAGATATTGAAATTCATGGAACCACAAAGTTAGTTCAAAGTAAATACTCTTTGTAGGTCACAGGCTGAGAAATGTTGTTTCAGAATTCAAGCCCTTCTGAATAGAATCATAGTTCTATTTGATATCTCCACAATTCAAATTCAATTAAAAGTAACTAACATCATGGAGTTACCCTAATACATTGATACCACACTGATATTCCATTTAAAACAAAAACCTGTTGCTGTACTAGGGTGATGGCTCAGTGAATAAGAAGCTCTGATTCAAAGGCCCTGGGTTAAGATTCCTAGAATCCACTAAAAACCCTGATGTGGTAACACCATAATTGCAGAAATCTGACAAGGAGATGGCAGACAGAACTAGAAGAATTATCTGAAATACATGCAAGGCAGAAACAAGAGAGACCCTGCCACAAATAAGATGGAAGGGGAGGGCCAACTCCCAAAAGTTGTCTTCTGACCTCCACATGCACACAGTGGCAGGGGTAAGGTGCCAGACAAACATACATGAATTTTTAAAAGTGTGGCTTAAAATATTTCAATCCTAGGTCTTAGAAAATTTGTATCGAAACAAGCTCTTTTTTTTTTTTTTTTTTCCTTTTTGAGACAGGGTCTCCCTATAGCCCCAACTGTCCTGGAACTCACTATGTAGGCCAGGCTGGCCTTGAACTCATAGAGATCCGCTGGCTTCTGCCTCCTGAGTGCTGGGATTAAAGGTATGTGCCACCATGCCCGGTTTAAGAGAATTATATTTGTTAAATTGTTATTTTTAAGTCTAGACTTAAACTGAGAATATTTTAACATTTGACAAAATTATGCATTCAAAAGTTTAGATGGAGCCTATTAATCCCCATGCAATAACTGAATCCTTTCCACAAACAACTTTTACTTCTATAGTAGAAATTAATGACAGTAAGAAAAAAGTGACCATGGCAGTCAATGAGCATTTAGTCTAAAAGAAGATAGAAAGAATGTGAACAAATACATATTATTAATGGTTTATTAAATATACTTCTCCATGGGTATCAAATAGCTTTCCTGACCTATTTTGGATGAAATCTTGGGCAAGTTCACAATTTCTTTACTTGGATTCAACTAAATAAAAGTCAACTTCATGACTTAAATATTTTCAAGTTGATAAACAGCTGAAACCACCTTGAAACCTATAGCATGAGGGTATCTCCCTGTGGCTTTCTTTTGTTCATTAAACATTCACTTCTGACATTGACTAACAGAAGGGATTGCAAATGCAGGCGGGAGATTTTAAATTGTGAAATATTGTCCTTTCATATGCCAAAGGGTCCATGGAGGCATGCTTGATAAATTCATGGATACCAGACTATTTGTAAATGAAAACTCTAAGGTAGGTTTGTTTGTGACACTGGTAATTACTGCAACACTTTCTGTAGCTTTTTATTTCCATTTTTTAAAAAATTTATTGAGAATTTCATACATACATATAAGGTGTTTTGATCAAATCCATGCCCACTCCCTCCCCTCCAACTCCCCATCACATTTTTCTGGTAATTTCATGTACTCTTTCTTCTTTTATTTTTTTTTTTTATGGAGCTTTCTGTTACTTTAGCATTGCCTCCCCCCTCCCCCCAGAAGAGTTAGCCCTAAAATATTTTAAGGATTAGATAAAAGCTACCGAATACTTTCGACATTTTTGGCCTTTGGAACAGAGTATGTTGCTAAGATGCCCAAGGACTGTGACTTTTAGCCAAGAAACTGGCTACTTTTCTCTGGGGTCTTTTTACCCAAACTGCCTAGTCAATTCCTACTTCATATTCTTATCACACCATCCTCTGAAGAAGTTACCCAACTTGTGGATAGGGAATCAGAACACAGACTGCTCTGACTTGTTCCATGCTGAACAGGATGCAGGGTAAGGCAGTTGGGGTACCCTTTCAGTGGGTTTATCTAAAGGAATCCCAAATTGCATAACTCTTATCTATAGGTGAAAAAGAAAGTCCTTGTCAGGTCAATAGGAGATGTGAAGGAGAGGTAAGGCAAGAATAATTAACATTATAAGTTCTAGACAGGGTACTAGAAAAAAATCAGAATAGGGAAATTTTCAAATGTTCACATGAGAGTACATTCGAATTTCTTCACAAGGGCTTCCAAAAGCATCCCTCTATTGGGTTCCTCCTCATTTTTCTTTTGCCTGCCAAGGCTGGACTTGAGAGTCATGGATTCAGGATTTGCTTTCAAGCATTTTTATAGCTGTTGGAGTCATTAGAATCAGTGTCAGTTCCCTCCCAAAGGCTTCTAGATAGGAGAAAACAAATTTATCCATCATTTTAGAACAATAGCTGCTTGTCTCTCTCAGCTATAGGTGAGCACTACAGTGTTGCAGACCACGATTTGAAGTCTTACATGTGAGCAGCATTTTCTGATTAGGAACAAAATCATAATGAGAAATAATTGTTTGAATAACTTTTTATATGAACTTAAGCCTAATGTCTGGGAAGTGTAATCCCTTGAACTCCTAAAGAAATATACTGATCACTTTACTCTTTGGTTATACTTTCCTTTGGGGGTATTTAAGACCATACAGTTATCCCAAATAAATAAATTTCTTTTTACACTTAAGATCGTTTGAGGATCTGTTCCTCAGGGGTCACATGGGCTTGGGAGGAGCCCCTGGCTCCTTTCTTTTACTAGTTCCATCTATGTGAAAATAAGTCAAAGGTCCTGCTCAACCATGGTTGGCTTCACTTAGAAGCATGGAGGAGATATTTCCTCTGAGTTGACCCTCCTCTTTGTAGACTGGACACTGGTTCAAGTCCATCTCACGGGGTCTCTGTGGCCTCCCTGAACAAGAAAACAGGGGATTCACCACAGTTGCAAGACATTTTGAGAGATGTTCCATAGTCCCCCGGAACTTAGTTGACCTTGGAGGGCAAGGGGCAAAAACTATCCTTTAAGTCCCTCTGACCACATTCGTATAGGCCTCAAAGTATGGCTGCTAAACATCTAAAAAGGTTAATTCCACCAGTCTGGCACTTTTAATTATCATGTGCTATGTAGATAAAGCTTGAGTAAAAAATTGAATATTCTCAGATAACCTTGACTAGATATATATTTTGGTCTGTAAACTAATTGACTAAACTATGACCTTAAAAATGTTAAGATTATGTGTATATTATTTTTGTCTCATCCTATGTATAACAAACCTACACAGACATTTATCACTTACTTAGGATTTCTCATTTTTTCTGTTTTGGAAAATATCTCCATTCCCATATCCTTTTAACATCTTTTACATTCTCATTTTCTTTTCTTTTTTAATAATTATGAGACATAATGGCATTAACATATAAATTTTCCATAAGAATTCTAACTTCTTTTCATGGGGATACTAAGCAATGCCTATTTCCTTTTAAGGTTCTAGTGTCAAGCCAATGTTTGATTAAAGTTTTACTATGGAAACTAATGAATTTATTGAGCTTACACTTACTGAGATAACTGAGGGGTTGCTGAGGTGTATGAATGACTTGAGGGTATGCACACTGGAAAGCCTTTACCTAGCATGGGTCAAGCCTTCTCTTCCTAGCCTTCCCCAGATTGTATACTTTAGCCCTCCCCAAATCCAGGAGACCATGTGTAATTGGGGCCAAATTACATACAGTTGACCGGAAAGAATGACTGATACTCCAGTGAGGGTGCAATGAACCTGCTTGCCCCTACTTTAATGAAGGAGCACAACTGTCAACAATCCCAATTGTAACAGTGTTTAACAATCAGGCACAGCTGAAGTGGTGATGATGGTAGTTATTTCATGCAGTAGAGACTGCTGTACAGCATCATCTTATTAAAAGGACCTGGAATTTTAAAGGATTTGGTGTTAAGATCCACAAATGAGGGAGAACATACATCTTTTATTTTTCTGTGTCTGTTATTTCACTTAGTATAACGGTTTCTAGATTCATCCATTTACCTGCAAATTTCATTATTTCATCTTTCTTTACTGCTGTATAGAACTCAATTGTGTAAATATACCACATTTTTGTTAACCAATTGTCAGTCGAGGGGCATTTAGGTTGCTTCCATCTCTTAGCTATTGTGAAAAGAGCAGCAACAAACATGGTTGTACAAGTGTCTCTACAATAGATGAGACCTTTCGGTATATGCCAAGTAGTGGTATAACTGGGTATTATGGTAGGTTCATTTTTAGTTTTTTAAGAGTTCTCCACACTGTGTTCCATAGGGGTTGCAGAAGTTCTCAATCCCACCAGCAGCGAATGAGTGTACCCCTTTCTCCACATCCTCTCCAGCATTTGGTATCATTTGTGATCTTGATCCTAGCCAGTCTGATTGGGGTAAGGTGATATGTTAGGGTGGTTTTAGTTTCCATTTCACTAGTTACTAATGATGTTGAACACTTTCTGAGATGTTTCTTAGCCATCTTTATTTCTTCCTTTGAAAACTCTCTGTTTAGATCTTTAGCTCATCTTTTAATTGGGTCATTTGGTTTTTGACTCTTTGTTTTTTGAGGTCTTTGTATATGCTGGATATTAAACCTCTGTCAGAAGTGTCACTGGTGAAGATCTTTTCCCATTCTGTGGGTTTGTTTTCTCTTCACTTTTTTTATTGTTTCTTTTGGTGTACAGAAGCTCTTTAGCTTAATGAGGTCCCACATGTTGATTGCTGAGCTTAATTCCTGAGCAATTTCTGTCCAATTTAGAAACTCTTTTCCTATACCTAAGTATCTTTTAAGTAACTGCCAATATTTTCTTCTTATAGTTTCAAGGTTTCCAGTTTCACATAGAGGTCTTTGATCCATTTGGAGGTGACTTTTGTACAAGGTGAAAGATAGGGATCTAGTTTCATTTTTCTACAGGTGGTAATCCAGTTTTGCCAGCACTATTTGTTGAAGATGCTGTCTTTCCTCCATAGTGTGTTCTTGACACCTTTGTCAAATATCTGGTAGCTGAAATTGCATGTACTCAGGTTTGGGTCTTCAGTGATGTTCCATTGATCTATGTTTCTATTATGTCTATTTTTGTGCCAGTACCATGCTATTTTTATGACTATAGCTCTGTAGTATACTTTGAGATCTGGCATAGTAATCCCTTCCAGGATCGCTCTTAATGTGAAAGCAAGAGAGAACACCTGAACTAAAAAGATAACCGAGAGGATGTGATTGCCAGTTGGCAATGATAGTCAATGGAAATTGAATGAAACTAGTTAATATGAGGAGAGACCAAAACACTCAAAATAAGTCTCATAAATTGTTTGGAATCAAAGCTCTGGAAAATCAAAGCTAATGTGGCTTAGGCTGAAAAGAAACAAGTGTAGCTATGAACAAGACTGTCACGATGACAGTGGAAAGTATAACAAGAATGCATAAGCCAGTCTTAGGAAATAAGAAATGGCACTAGATAGAGCATAACCCGAAAGAAAAAGAAAGAGAGAAAGAAAGAAAGGAAGGAAGGAAGAAAGAAGAAAGAAAGAAAGAAAGAAAGAAAGAAAGAAAGAAAGAAAAAGAAAGAAACCAAATAAGCACATTATCTTAGCTCCCTACAAGCCACCTCATGAACAGGAGAAGGCAGAGCCTGCTGGATAGCGTAAGTCTGGGGCAAGTCACAAAGAGCTTGTCAGGCCAACCTGTGAGTTAACTACTATGTGTCTAGAGAAGACAATCCCTGCTGGTCAGGTGAGATTCCATGAGATGGTCTTAGAGCTGGTTCTGTACATTCCCATTGAGAGGTTGTAGTACATTGTCAATATTGCCAGATGGCAATGTGGGGCAGTAGAATCCAGAAGAGATGAATGTATAAGAAAATGTCTTTAATAGTGTTAAAGACTGAAAAATGGAAATAGCCAGAAAGCCTATTGATGACCCTTTTGAACAAAAGAGTAGGCAAATTACATAATTTGTTCTGTTAACTTATTTAATATTTATGTCATGATACAGCTTATGATATTCACAAAGTGTCTGTGATGGCCAAAAAAATTCTGATATAATGAAGCAGAAATCAGTGATAATTTGCCCAGTCAGAATACAAGCATAATTTCAGAAGGATTTTAACTGAGTAAAAATTTCAATATTTAGACAGTTACTAAAACCAGCATTTTAAAGGAAGAAATACATGCTAAAATCCATTCAAGTTTTTTGTAAAATACAGTATATGTCTTAATAAATAGGTGCTGAAACACATCAAGGACAGAATGGATCTATACCATCAAAATCCATTAACATAAAATTGAAGTGACATGTTTCCTAATTGTTTTTATAATTACATATAAGTGTCAAATATTGTATAATACTGGAAAGAAAATACTGCTTTTTCTTTTTGTCTCTGCCAAGGGACAATATAATAAACTTAAGGAGTTAGACGGTATAGACAGTTGATCTGATTAATTCCCTCTATTCTGTTTTGCTCTGTATGGATGGCTACAGAAAATCCTTGCCATTGTTTCATTTCATATAATTATCATTATATTATTTTCTTGTAGACTCCAAATTCATCCATTTAGGTTGCTTGATCTCTTTATTTCAGAATATTTGTATATACCTAGAAGATTCTTTGTTTACTGGTCTTATTTAAAGATAAGCTCATTTAAAAAATTATCAAATTTTTGAGAATTTCATAAATCTTATTTTGATCATATTCAGACTCCCTCCACTACCTGAACTCCTGGCCTTATTTCACATTCTTTATTATTTTTTAATGGCTATTGACTCTAATTTGTATCCCCAAATCTACTTTTGTGTGGGTC
The DNA here is from genome assembly GCF_000622305.1 of Nannospalax galili. NCBI lineage: Eukaryota > Metazoa > Chordata > Mammalia > Rodentia > Spalacidae > Nannospalax > Nannospalax galili. The sequence goes on along the minus strand of NW_008351958.1, from coordinate 7,821,343 downwards.
TGTCCTCTGGAATCTGGTCAACCTATTTGGTGTTTATACCCTTAAAGAAAACTAAAGTTCTCCCTCTCCCAGCAACGATCAGTTATCTGTAGTTCCTCAGCTAGGATTGAGGTTTCTTACCCACTTCACCGCTCACCATGCTGGGAATTTGTCTACCTTGAGTTTATGTAGGTTTTGTGCATGTTGTCAACAGTTGTTGTGAATTTGTATGAGTAACTTCCCTGCTCTCTGGAAAAATCTGTTTCATTGTAGTCATCCACCAAGTTTGTTTCCTACAATCTTTCTGCCCCCTCTTCTGCAATGATCCCTGAGCCTTGGCAAGCAAGGGTTTGTTACAGGTGTCCCATTTAGAACTAAGTACTCTATAGTCCCTATTCTCTGTACATTGACTATCTGTGGATTTCGGCTTTAATTACCATCTGCTGCAAGAAGCTTCCCTGGTGAGGGTTGAGAGATGTGCTAGTCTATGGGTGTAACAATAAATTATTAAGAGTCATATTAGTATTGTGTCCATTTGGCAGAAAATTAGTAATAGGTTCTTACCTATGTGTGACCTGTCACCAATCTAGGCACAGGTTCCTAGGCCAAGCATCAGTGTCAGATATGGGCCCTGTCTTATGAAGTGGACCTGAAATCTAAACAGAAATTGATTGGTTACTCCCGTAATACTCATGCCTCTATTGCACAAGTGGGCATAAATTCCCAGGCCAGTCATTATTGTAGCTCACAGGGTACATAGTTGGGCTAGGCTGATGATTACTTTTCTCCTACAGTAGCATGCATAGCAACTTCCAGCACTATAAAAGTTATCCAGTAGACATGAGGTTCGGAGCTCAGTACCAGCCTAATTTTTCCTTGTTTGTTCTAAACTCACATATGCAGTGTCTTTAGTAATAGGGTCTAGCCATCAAATTCCAGATGGTAACCAAGAGCAAGGGCACTATCCAGTATATTTTGAGGGTCTATGGGACCCTTGGTCAACAGCTTCAAAAGAGGAAGTTCTTTCCTGGCATTAGGCTTCTTAGTTGTTAGCCTATGGTGTCTAGTAGGGACATTGTTCCCCATTACGGAGTAACTCCATTTAAATGCTTTATATTGTATATGTATATACTTTAGTAAGTTTCTGTAGTGGTAGGTTTCCACATTACTTTTTCTAAAAGCCTTTAGCATTAATGATCCCTCCCCCATACCCCTCTTCCCTGCCCTTCAATTTCCTACCCCTTTTAACCCTTCCTACTGCATTACTCCCCTGCCCCCTTTATACTACTGGATTCTATATCCCTTCCCATGAAGCCTCCCTCCTATGGCCTCTTACCAGTTTCCTGAGCTCTATGGGTTTTCTCACTGAAACACACATATCTAAAGAATCAAAGCTAGAATCCACTTATGAGACAATATGTGACATTCATCTTTCTGGTTTTGGTTACCTCACTCAGGATGATTTTTTCCAGTTCCATTCATTTACCTGAAAATTTCATAATTTTGTCTTCCTTAACATGTGGGTAATATTCCCGCATGTAAATTTACCACACTATCATTATTCTTTCAAAAGTTGATAGACATCTATATTGTTTCCATTTCCTGGCTATTGTGAATAGAGCAACAATGAACATGGATATGCTCTTAGTAAGGTCCTAAGATTATGACCTTAAGAAGTAATAATACTCTAGGGGCTGGAGAGATGACTCAGCAGTTAAGAGTCATGGCTGCTCTTGCAGAGAACCCAGGTTGGGTTGCTAGCACCTACATGGCAGCTAACAACTGTGCATAAATCCAGTTCCAGGGGAATCCGACACCATCTTCTGACCTCTATGGGCAGCACACAACAAAGCAATACACGTTCACACATAAAAATAATACATATTTTTTTAAAAAATAAGTAATAATACTCAAGACTGTGGGGGAAATATATTTAAAATCAGATGATGAACCCATACCATGAACTAATTATTCTAACAAAAGGAATTCTCAATGTAATTTTTAAAAAGGCCAATCCCTAAGTAGGTTGATAGACAATTTATTTAAAGAACTAATTGTGATAAATCAGAAAAATTCAGACAATGCTTTATAAGTATTCTATTTAGGAAAAAAATGAAGGAAATTTGTTTTAATCATGTGAAAAATTAATTTTTTCTCATACAAGAAAATGTATATTCATTAGGGTGACTATGTCTTAAAAATGAAGACTTGGAACTAGTGATATAATTGTGTTTTACCTATTAACACTGCTTTCTCTCATTTCTTCTTTAATTCTTCAAAATTCTTTAGCAATTCTTTCAAAGAAATTTTGGGGAAATTTATCTTTGATTGATACATAGGAGAAGAAGAAACTGGAGATGCTATCTCAATTTTCTGAATCATTTGATTAAAATGAAGCAAAGTACAACTGGCAATGAGATAGTGGAAATATCAGATAGCTGGGAATCAGAATTCTGCTGACCTGAATTCCAGACCAAGCTGCTTCATTATTAATTTTCCTGAGTTTCAACTGAAGCATCTTTAATGAGCTTGGAACAAGTGGATGTTTTCAAACTTGCTTAGCAACATGAACTCTTTTTTCAAGTGAAAATTCATGTGGAAAATAATATATTTTACATACCCATAAACAAACAGACTTAGAGTGTTTGCCCAATAATCAGGCACCATGGGAGGTAAATTGAAAGTCATTGAACCAGCTGGTGCCACTCAGTGCTAACATTTAGGAATCCCCAACCTGGTAATGTTTTATTAATCATAATAGCAACATTTAGGCATCTGGGATAAAATACTTTTAAATGGCTAGTAAATTCTAGAGTCAGAATTCAAATCCAGAACAATTTACCTAGAAAGTTCATATTGATTATTATGAACATTACCTTGTGTTAAATATTTACTGTAATCTAGGCAATGGTCATCTAATAAAATAACCATGTAGGTTAGATGTTCCCATGCTTGATTTGTGGATAAAGAAGCTCAAGCTGGGGCTGGAAATATTACTCAGTGGTTAAGAGCACTGGAAGCTCTTCCATAGGACCCAGGTTCACTTCCCAGCACCCAGATGGCAAGTAACAACTATTTGTAACTCCAGTTCCAGGGAGCCCAATGCCCTCTTCTGATATCCAGGGCCATTGCACGACACAGGTGCACTTACACACATGCAGGCAGTACACACATACACAAAATAAAATTAATAAAAGAAAATTAAGCTTAGATGAGTAATGTATTCATAGACACACTTTCAAAAGGTACTTAAATCTCCCTTTTCTTTGACATCAGTAAGCTATCCCTCAACAATTTTGAATTTTTAAAAGCCCACTTGCATTCTTTCATTGTTATTTTTAAGTGTTTGCTATTCCTAGAGGTGGGATATGAAGTGTGAAAAAATGGTGGGGTTTTTTTGTTTGTTGTAATTGGTGGTGTTGTGTGTATATATCCCTTAAAACTAAGAATTGTGTTGCCCCAAAGAACCACAATGTGAAAAAGCGTACAGTGGCTTTATTTTAGGAAAAGCTGACTTCATTTTTCACAGTGGTGTATATAGACATCTGAAGTACTTACAAAGGATCATTATTACTATTTTTGAATCCAGAAATTATTCCTCTAAGCATATGATTACCTACTAAATGGAAACATTGAATATGATGATTATTTTAAATTAGTTGATATTTAACATTTATTGCATATTTTCTATAATCATCATGAAAATAATCCCCACCTCCTGTAGTCTAAACATTGAACATCAGCATTTTTTTATTTTCTTTTATTCTATTTTTATGTATATGAGTGTTTTGCCTGCATGTTTGTAAGTGCACCCGTGTCATGCAATGCCCACGGAGGTCAGAAGAGGGCGTTAACCCCCATGGGGCTGCTGGGAACTGAACCAGCTCCTCTGAAAAAGCAGTCAGTGCTCTTAACTGCTGAGACAGCTCTCCAGCCCCTGAACATCAGCATTTACAACCTATATACATCCACCTGAATGAAGGATATTTGAACCTCCAACAGTAAACAAACATCAATCCAAAAATCTTGGTTTTTAGAATTCATACAGCAAAGAAGATTTTTTTTCCCATTTTTCCTAACATTGTCTTTTCAGTTTCTTACAAATAGAACATAAAGGAGAAAGTGATTCCAAGGAGATATTGAGACTCACATATTAAAAATAAAGTGCTGGATTTCATCCAGAAGCAAACTGGTAATTGTGTTAAAATGTGGATGCTGAAATCTCTCCCTGAGCTGCCTCTTGAAGTTGACCAGGTCATGTTAGTGACTGCCAAATATCTGAACTTGGCACTTGATCTTGAGTCAGTGCATGAGGGTGGCCAGCTGGAAAGGTGCCTGAGGAGTTCCAATAATTTGAAAATCATCAACATAAATTTTCTCCTTAAAAAGAATGTGTCTTCTGGTGAAACAGAACCAGTATTCCAAAGGGCTGTTGACACGTCTTAGGGACTTTACCAAAAACACATCAAGGAATTGGCTTGAATTTCTACTCATAGGTCCAAAATTTACACCCACTTGAAGAGAATGGAAATGAAAACAGCCCCACTTCCTAGTAAATGAGAATCTAAGTTTAAAAGCATCCATATTAATGTCTGACAAAGGGCTTATTGGGGTCAGAGTTCTCTCTAGCAGAATCTTCCACCAATGTTCCTTAAAATAGCTTCCAATGGAAAAAAAAAATCACAACAAACTCTGGTACAACTGGGAGAGGTATTGAGAAATTCTCTAGTTTTTCCTAACAAAGTGGCCATTCATTCTGCTGTAAGCAAAGCACTTTACTAAAATCAACTTCATGCTATCTGACCAATAGCATCTTAAAGCCCTGTTTATTTCAGTCATGACTCTGACCATTCACCTTTCCTGGGCTCGACCTCTAAAAATCAAGTCATGCTGGCTATTTAGAGTTCATATTTCTCAGCACTCTGACTTGCTTTGCGTCATGGAGAACTTTGTTGTTTTGCTTAGATTTGTCCTATCAGCATATCCGACCTTATAACCTATGTTCACAAAGTAGGAGAAAATAACGTTATATCTTCTAACTTACTCCTAGGACAGACACAGATAGCCTAAGCAAAGGGACAATATCTAAAATAGTATCAGCCATGCCTTCTCACAACCATTTTAAAGGAACGCTCTTTAGCATTTATACACTTAATGAATGGAAAGTACAAATTTTCCCCAGGAAAAAAATAGAGAAGACTGCCTATATGATACTTATTTTTAGAATTATGGAATATAATATAGCACTAAAAGGTTCTACAAAACTGGAACAATAATGATAGTTAATGACTAATGCTTTGTAACAGCAGAATACTGCCCAAAAAGCATGAAAATTTATTCAAATATCAGCCGTCTGGGTGATAGGAAGGAATTATTGTTCCAAATTTGTGATAAGGAACAGGGATAGTAGATTAATTGTTAGTGTTGATGAGTGAGCAGCATGTATAGCGTCATCAATGGTGATGGCAGACTTAGCAGAAGAGGAAAATAGTCCCAAACAGAGACAGGAAGAATGGTCAGAAGGGGCAAGCCATGGCTACTGACCTGTGGCTAATTTTATGAGCTGCTTATATGATAAAGACTTAGTTCTCCTAAAATGTTGATACTTTTGAAATGGTAATATCCAAACACAGAACTTGATTTCAGACATGAAAATATTTTGTGTTTGCATTTTGAGTTATGTGAGTTATTAAAATCATTTTAATTTTGATTTCATGGTATGGAATTTAACTTAAAGACAGAACAAAGCCAATAAGTAAATAAATGCATCCATTCAGCAAACATTTACTGAGTGCCCTTTGCATTACTCAGCACTCTCACTATAGCAATGATCTCCCACATTACTCCCTCAAACCATGCTTGTTCAGCTAGCCTCATGAGCAGCTGCCTCTACTAGTCCCTTTGTAGCTCATTACCCCACCCTATGTCATGTTTGCCTGTATCACTGACCCAATATACCGTACTCATTTCTTTATGTTTATTTCTGCCCTCAGTCCACTACAACCAGAAGGTAATTTCTTTGAAAATACAGAGGGTGTCATCAATTCCATATCTCCAAGGCATAACACAGTATCTAAGAGATGTAGGTTCTTGGCTTACGCTGAAGAAAGAATAAATATTGATCTTTCATGTCATATACTAAATATAATTTTGAATGTCTCACTGCAATTGACTTTCAGAAAAATTCTACATAATGATACATTTGGAAAATGTGTTTAAAAGCTGAGAGCATAATTTGATATAGAGTTTACCAGATATACATGAGGTCCTGGGTTCAATGCTAAGTATTGCCAAAAATCTATACATATAGATATACATGTGCATATATGCATATACATGAAACATCCTGCTAGAATTTCCAAGTATCATAGTCTATACAACATAAAATCAGTCTCACAGACTGTAATAATCACTGAAAGCCATCCTTGCTTGCAAGATGTCTTCAGTATCATACAGTTGCCAGATTCAGTTCCATCTGCCTATTCATTCTATGCTCCAGATATAGGAACAAACACCATTCAATGACATTTTTATTCATAAACACCATGAATCACTGAAAACTACTAGAAAGTCCACCCACTTTGCTTCCCCAATTAGCCCAGCAATATAAAAATGCTAACATAAGTTTCCATGCACCATTAAGCTAAAAACAACTTGTTTTTCTTTGCAATATGGTAATCCCAGTCTACTAGGGAAGAACCTATTTATATTTTTTAAAGCACCATTATAACATACTTAGTGGCATTAATTTTTTCTAGGTTAGATATAATGATGTACATTACAGAATTTGCTTTCTGTTTTGGACAATAAAATGCCACCAGATCATTCTATTTTTTTCAAATCAATTTCACTTTCTTCTCATGCACACAACTGTGTTTCAACAGCTTGACTGACAGTTAAATGGGACCATATTAGATATCTAGTCTGACAATGTATATGTAAGTCAAATTTTACTGCTGGGAGGCACAGGTTCCCAGCTTCCAGGCTCACTGCAGCCTCTTCTTCCTGCCACCCTTACAACAAACCGATACAATGTGCCTCCAAATTATAGTTTAGGGAATAAAAGTATTTACTGGGCCTACTAACAGAGCATATGATGGCGGTGAGTGGGTACATAGTAAGGTATGGGCACCCTTGGGCTGTTTTTTTCTACATTTCAGCTGAGGCTTCCATACCTGCTGCAGCCAGTCCAAGATGGCGAACCTCCTTCCCTCTCTCTGGCTTCCCCTGTCCCTATTCTTAGTCCTTCCCCCTCATGCAGTTAAGGATGATTAATTGGGTAGGAGGAGTGTCTGTGTCTATCCGCCCTCTCTTCCTACAGAGAATTTTGTAGTCCAATTAGTTTAAAGCAAACAGGTGAGAAGCTAGAGAAGAAGGCATCTATCCGTTTGATTTCCAATCCAGCTTGCTACTGGGAGGACAAGCTTATCCAACAGCATAAAATGCTGATGGCCCAACGTAGTTAAGAAGCAACTCTAACAAAGAGAACTCAGAGAACTTACAGGAAGGCGAGCCACAGGAGCTGTTAAGTCAAATTCACTGCTGGGAGGCACATGTGGCATCTGATCCCCTCCTCCCACTATTAGACAACTTGAGGCAAGAATTCTCCAAACCCCGGTTTATTGGACTTGCCGAGTTTGGGGTACAGGTTTACTTACAAAAGAGTGTGCATCCCCCACATTCACAGCCGTACTTGAAAGTCCACACCCAAACATAAATCCCGTGGATTCCTGACAGCCACACAAAATGGAGAGATAGCAGCCTCCTGGTTTTCTAGGCTTTTATACCTTCAGCCCCTCCCCTTCAAGTAGCTAAGGTCAACTGGTAGGCTGGAAGAGATAATGGGCTGGACTCCTTCAAAGAGGCAGGAACATGGCTTGTCATCACCAGGTCAGAAGAACATCCAGGTCACAGGAGCCTAGATTCTTTTTTTTTTTTTTTAAGAATATTTTTTTATTCCAAAGAGAGGCAACTATTAATACATTTTTTCCAGAAATAACTTGAAGCAGGTTACATAAACATACACACACAAACACACACACACACACACACACGTATGTATGTGTGTGTGTGTGTGTGTGTATACAATGAAGTTGAAGGGTGGAAAAGTAGGGATAAGAAATCAAAGACCAAAGCCGCGTGTGGTGGCACACATCCTCAATGCCAGCACGTTGGAGGCAGAGCCCAGCAGATCTCCGTGAGTTCGAGGCCAGCCTGGTCCACATAGTAAGTTCCAGGCCATCTCAAAAAGGCCATTTATCTTTGTCTCAAAAAAACCAAAAAAAAAAAAAAAAAAAAAAAAAAAAAAAAAAAATCAAAGACCAAAATGGGGTCAACTTTGGTGAAATAATGGTTTCCATTAGCTCTGTTTTTTGTTGTTGTTTATTTTTTTTTCCTCAGTCCTAGCTAGTTTATTGGGCTTGCTAACAGAGCATACGGTAGTGTGGAGGTTTATTTACAGAAGGGTGGGTGTGCCACCCCAGCCCCCACCCCCTATTTACAGATGTGCTGGAAAGTCCACACGCAAATACAGATACTGTGACTTCTGGACAACTACACAAAATGGGAGAGAGGTGCCACATGGCTTTCTCAGCTTATATATCCTTAGCCCCTCCCCCACATGCAGCTAAGGTAGACTGATTGTATGGGAGGGGTAACTGACACCCCCTCAACTCCTTGATGAGTGTGGGAAGGAGGAATGATTATAGCTCACCAGCATAGTGGTCAGAGGACACTTCAAGTTAATACTCTACCCCTTCCTCCAGATCTCACATTCTTTCTGCCTACCTCTTCCACAAAAGTCCCTGAGCCTTGGAGGGGGTGGTAGGTATGGGATGATTTATGGCAAGGTACTGAACTTGTGGGATGATCTTCCTACCATTGTGGCAAGGCACTAAACTTTCAGTCTCTGCATCATCTGTTTTCCATGGGCTGTTGGCCCATTTCAGTGGGATTCCATCTGCTACAAAAACGCAGATAGCAAGAAGCAAGAACATCTAAAGAGTGTCTGCTATAATAACTTAACCTATGGGTATAAACACAAATGCTTGGATGGTACGTTAGCAGGTGCATCACATCCATTTGACAAAACAATTGCAGTGGCTTCCCACTGGGGAATTATGTTCTTGATTGATCACAGAGGTACAGTCAACTGGAGTCACACCCTTTGGATTATAATGTTACCGAAATATACTTTCTGTATATTATGTGAAGCCAGTGTGATTTTAAAGATACCCAAATACTTGGATAACAATTATATAATGCTATTCATGGAAGATATTTGGAAAAATATTAAAATATGTCACATATTCTCATGTATTTTTGTGTAGACAAAGTTAAAATTATTATGTTAGATTCTTAGTGAGGATTGTGATAATATTAATCCAAATTTGTTAATATTAATAACACCATATGTGGTTATCCAGAATTAGATATATGTATATATTCATTTACCTCACATGCTGCATTTCTACACTGTGATTTCTTGGGTATTTCAGGTTTCTATTTCACTTTACTTTATGCAAGTATAAATGGACTACTTTTCACTTTTACTTATTTATGATTTTAGTAAGCTCATTTTACATATTTTGTGACCAGGCATATTATTGAATCATTTTGTTCTTTCTTTTTTAATATTTTATTTATTATTTTTATTTTATATGTATGAGTGTATTGATGATATGTATGTAAGTGCACCCATGTCATGCAATGCCCACTGAGGTCAGAAGAAGGTTTCAGATTTCCTGGAACTGGAGTCATGGACAGTTGTTAGTTGCCACAATGGGTGCTGGGAATTGAACCCAGGTCCCCTGCAAGTGTAGCCTGTGCTGTTAACCACTGAGCCATCTCTCCAACCCCATTTTTTTCTTTCTAATAATATTCTTCTTATTGATTCTATTGAATTTTCAAATGTGTAATTGTTATGTGTAAATAATGGCAACTTTTCTTCCTCTTTTCCAAAATCTATAATCACTTCTGCCCTCCTTTGGCTAATTGCATTGTCTATGATATTTCCATGAAAATATTAAATAAAAGAGAATTGGGCACACCTGCTTTATATCTGGATATACTGGGAAATCATGAATGTTTTATTATCAACAATAATATTTGCAAATGGTTTGAGGTACGCATATAATTTCACTTAAAGAAGTATCATTCTCATTGTACTTCACAAAGGATTTTTGTTCTTCGACCTGCAGTCAATTGTACTGTGATATTTAATATTGTTAAACATTCTTGCGATCCTAGAATAAAATCTACTTTGTCATGGAATATCAGTCTTTTAATGAAGCGCTGGGTTTCTTTTCTGGATCTTATTTACTATGTTGCATTAATGTTCATAAGTAGATGGCTTATCATTTTCTTTATTATGGTGTCTTTGTCAGATTTTGGATTCAGTGTCATATCTTTTATAAAGAATTGGAATGTGTCTATTTCCTGTGTCTGGAACAATTTAAATTGCATAGGAATTACCTGTTCTGTACAGATCTGAAAATATCCCTCCATGAAATTCCGTATATTTACAAGCGGTCCCAAATTTAATACCTGTGAATTCTTTCCAAGATCATTGTTTTATTTAGTATAACCTTTTCTTTTGGGTGAATGTTATTTTCAATGTCTTAGAAAAATGTGCAAATTTATTCCTGAATTTTTAGGTTGTCTGTGCTTTGTGTAAAAGTGATTTTTATAAATAAATACTTTTATTTTCTTTAAGAATTTCATATAATGTATTTTAATCATATTCATCCCCAGTTCCTCCCCTTAAATCCTTCTAGATCCACCTCCACCTCCATACCTCAACATCATGTCCTCTTTTTAAAAAATTTTAGGAACCTATCAATTCCAATTTGTGCTGTCTATATACTCCTGGGTGTCTGGTTATTCACTGGAGTGAGGTCGACCTACCAGGAATCAGCCTCTGAGAGAAAACTGAATTTTCCTCCCCAAGAAGTCATCAACTGTTCATCACTCTTCAGGGAGGGGTGGGGCCAATGAACCCTTTTACATTCAATGCTAGAATGTTGATTGGCTTGATATTGTGCAAGTGTTGTACAGGTAACCATAGCTACTGTGAGTTCATGGGTGCAGTGGTCTTGTCATGACCACATGATGCTTATCTTGCTCTGGTCCTCCCTGACCTCTGGCTCTTATAATTTTTAATCTACCTCTTCTGTGATTGTCCCTGGACCTTGGGAAGGGGTGTGATATAAATGTCCCATTTGTGACTGAGCACTCCACAGTCACTTATTCTCTGCACTTTGGCCAGTTGTGAGTTTCTACGTTAGCCACCATCCAGTGTACCAACAAACTTCTCTGGTGAGGTCTGAGAGCTGCACTTACCTATGAGTATAAAGATACGAATTTAGTGGACAGTTTGATACTATGTCCATTTCACACAATAAAAGTAGTAAACTCACCCCTAGGACCTGTGAGCTCTTCATTCATGGGTTCCTCGCCAGACTTGCAGTGCCAAGCATGTGTATACGCCTCTGGAAAGGGCCTTAAATCCAATCAGAAATCGAATGCTTACTCCCATAACATCCATGCCACTGTTGCACCCATGGATATATCTTTCTGTGCAGAGCATTATTGCAATCACAGGTTCACAGCTTGGCATGTCTATTGATAACTTTTTCCTCCCAGCAGCCTGCACAGTAACTTCAGTACAGGGAGGAAGCTTCCTGGTCCATGAGGATGTGATTTCTCTATGTCCTGTGACCAATGTGTGTTTTGTCTTTAGCAATAAGATCTTACCATCAAATTCTTATGGGAAACCAAAAACAGAGACCTGAAAGTGTCTTTCCCTAAGCAATTGTCAAGGCTTATATAACATTGAAGAAGGACCTCATGAATGTTACAACTTTCATGTGATCCCTGGATCTTGTAAGTCTCCCTGTTCATTGAGCCTTATGAACCTTCTACTCCCCTACAGAAGGGAAAGCTTCAATCTGGAGAAACTGGTTATACAACACATGCATGTATAATTTGGTTTTTTTCTTTTAAATCACATAGTTCAAAGTTAACAATGTAAACTCTACCTAAAGGGAAGTAGAGACATGAGATATACCAGAATATGGGTTAACATAGACAATAACTCTTTTCCCCTACAGCTGACTCCATACTGTATATCAGCTAGTGAAAAAAACAATAGATTTTGATATCATTACCAAAAAAAAAACTTGTATTTTTTTCAGATGGACAGTCTTTCTCTATCTTATTTTGTTTATTTACCAAGTTCATCCACTAAGTTTTTTATAAATTGACTAGCATACATTAAGTACTTGGATGATGCTGAGTCTACTCAAATTAAACAGCAAAGGAAGGGGTGTATAAAAATCAAAATGGAAAGGAATATTGTGTGTGTTTGCCAAAATGGGTAGGGAACACTACGGGGTGCCAGTAAATGAATAATATGTCTAATCTAAGGGCATGATCATAAGAGTTTTCATAGAGATTTTTCTCAGAAAGACTTTAAAATTACCTGTATCTTTGTAAGGCAGGAAATTCAAGTACAGAATGGCATGAGGAAAGGAACAAAAGCCCAGAACAGCAGGGCACATTCAGGGAACTTCTAGTTCTGTTGGCATGTAGAGTTTGGGGAGATGGAATGGGACTAAAGGTCACAGCATACAGGCTGTAACAAATAACAGAACAAGAGAATTGGGGATATTGAAAGGCTCTACTCCAAGAGATATAAACTTAAATGATGAGTGGTAAAGAAGGGAGGCTAATAGGTATGAAATTGTCAATGTGTGAGTTAGGAAGCCATGAGACTGTGGTAAGTATAGATATTATAAATTAATCTCCAGGAAGCACTGGAATTCACAATTCTTCTAGACTCAAAGAATGTCACTGCAATGGGATGACCATGCTAAAATGGATGACCATAAGTGAGAATGAGGAGCTCCCAGGAAGTAAGCACAGAATCTAGTGAGAGTACTCTTCATTAAGAACTAGGGTAAACAGGGAAATGGAGAGCTACAGTAAGGTTAAACAAGAAGCAGAGCTAAAATTACAGCTAATACTACTTGACAAATCCTTTATTCTCAATATTATATAAGTTAATATTATACATACAAAGTTAATAAATACATACTGTTTGTCAGAACAAAACCTCAAAAAGATGAGCTAAAGATCAGTGGTAAGGAATAGAAGTTGATTGAATGATGTTAATTCACTTTTCCTCAAGGTTGTATGTTGATATATAGATGTATGCATGCATGCGTGTATGTAGCTATTTATCTGCTAACTTAGTCTAGTGAGGACATTACAAGGGTTAGATGGGGATTAAATTCATGGAACTGAATTGACTGTGCACAGACACAAAAACAATTATATTCAAAACTAAAAAGTTTCAAAAACCTTTTATTTACTTAAAAAACATACCACTGTATATGTAGCAACATTTTACAGAAAATTACCTATGATTCTATTACCTGATTAATATGCATTATAATATAGTAAGCATTAATATAAACATAAGAAGAAATAAATATATTATGATTTTTCAGTTAAGAGTAAAAGGAATGGGGACAGAGTACAAGCTTGATTTGCTAAATTTTAGTGAATATGTTTGCATCATAGAGAGAATTTGGGGAAAAGTGTGTACTGTGTTCATTATAATTATTCAATACTCATGATGTGATCAAACATGGCAGAAGATACCTAATAAATATCTTCTGCTTTGCAATAATTTCAGGTTTCAACTCTATTTTATTTACACAGATTATTTTTGAATTTTTAGCCTTTTGTCTAATGTAGTGAGCTATGGAGGCATTGTTTTTTGTCTGTGAAAAATATTTCCCTAATATTTCTCTTTTTCTGTCCTCAAATGGGCTTCTCTGAGCATGTGGAATGACCATGTGTTCCATACCTAGTTGCTGAACTTGGCAACTGTCACTAGAGTGAATGTATCTGACCCAAGCAGGGGAAATCACAGTGCTGACAGATACACAAATAATGAGTATAAGTTTGAATTTAGGTTTTTACATTTAGTCCATAAGCTGAAGATACATAGCTTTGTCCTTTCTTATGGATATTTTTACCACCATCATGGGTAAAGCCTGTTCCCACCAGAAGGAAATGAAATTATGAGAGGAAAGCTATTTCCAGACATGGAAAAAACATGAACTAAAATCATTCATTCCATTACATCAAACCATGACTTCTCAACAGCATGATGAGCAACTTTCCAAAAGTTAGCTGGATATTGCTGTTGTCATTTCTTACCATTCAAAAAGACACAAGTAATACTTCAGATTTAAGTCACAAGGTGGTTTCTAATTCAAGCTAGTTGTGGAAGCTTGAGCAAATACCATCTTTTCTTTGGGTCTGAGCCTTTTTACCTATGAAACAACTAAGATGGGACAGATTCACAGAGCATAGTCTTTCCTAACATGACAGAATTTATGATGTAACATCATTAACTAAACTTAAATGAGTGTATTACATTATAATCAAGTGCTAGTCAAAGATTCTTTTGCTAACTAACCATTTCCCTGACTATAACCTTTCATAGGTCCGAACAGTGAAATGAACTGACAAGAAAGAACACAAAAGTAAGATACCACCAGTCATATTTTTGCAGGATTTAATTCTTGGCCTGGCACTATTTTCAGGAAAATAGGAACTGTAGGTAAGTCAGGCTCTCCTACAAAAGAAGCTACTCATTCTCTATGGAAATAATCCAAGTTCACTTCTTTATATCTATTACTAAATATTTCATGTTAGAATTATTATCTGAACTTGAAATCATAATAACTTCTATGGCAATTAGATTTGATTCGGAAAAGTTTATTAAACACTTATTCTGATGAAGAAATAATTTACGTATCACCCAAACTGGGTCTCTAGGTCTCATGCTTAGCGCTTTTCTCTGCACATTAAACACTCAATAAATGTTTGTTAAATTAAATTAAATTAAAGGAGTTGCTTTTACCGCAGCTCACATGCCCTTCCATGATTAATGAATCATCACTAAGTGAGAAATTAATGAGTGTGCTTGTCACATCAGGGGGAAAAATGTATTCTGTTTTGGAAAGGGACAAAATTTCACAGTAGGGAAGAAAAGAGACAACTTGGGGAATTAACAGGAAAGAAGCTTGCAATTACAGCAACTGACGTGTGTATAAATTCAAAATAGCTGCCCAAATCACTGCCTGCTCATTGACATACACACTAGTTTCAGGTTAATCAAGGCCTCTGAGCTGCTTTGCTGTACAGTTGGAGATGAATGAGTTTCTCCATGACAGCTCCAAGCAGATAGAAGCCTGAAGTTCAGACTTCCTATTGCTGCCATGTTTGCTATCAGTTTGCCCACATGGATCTTCCTCGTTCTTGTAACCAAAGAATCAGTGCACACAGTGAGGATCATCCTGTGGTAAAACTAGCTTGGCCTGAATGGAAAGGGTGAGGCACTCGGGATGGATCCTAAAGAGAGTGATTCATAATGCACATGTGACATGTTAGAGACTTAGAGCAGATAGGGAAATTTAAACAATCAGGCAATCAATGGGAGGAAGAGCAGCAGCACGAAGCAGCTGCTCATGAGGTGGAATGTAATTATCAGTGGAAAGCAGCTATGACAACAAGAAGTCTGCATGAGCTAGCCAAAAGAAAAAGATGCAAAGCCATCCAGCAATCTGGCATTTGGTAAACCTCATGAAATTCAAGGAGCATACAAAAGAATAAGTAGGCGATGAAAGAAGGTCACTTTTTCCTCCTAAAGACTTAACACTAACATTTACTGCAATTAGATGGCAGGGAATGGAAGGGTATTTATTCATATGGATGGTCTGGGGTTCAGTCGGCAAACTACTGCCCCAAGGCTCTATTTTTCAAGTATGAACACACTCAGGGTTGGACACAGACACTGAATAAATGATTGAGATAATGTGTTCTGAGTATCTAACACAGGGAAAGAATATAGTTAGTGCATTTATCTTTTTATTTTCCTAATTTGTGTTGTTTGGGCATCAGGGAGGAAGAACACACATAAAGTGGAATACCCATTATACAATCAATATATAACCTGGTCAACCCAAAATCTGACCAATGAGACTTTTAGCATTGCACCCCTATTCATTGTTTTGTTACTGATAGCACCATGCTATGATGCAGTATCATGAAGGATGAACAGACAATATGTGTATAATTCATGGTCTTAGGCAATAATGAACAGGTCTAATGATAGGAAGAAACATGCAAGAGAAGCTAGATTGCAGAATGACGGCAAAGCAGCATCTGACTCTCTCAGACAATCTAAATATCTATACTTGTACTTCTCATGGATATATCACAACACTGCTAAATGGAAATGAGAGTCTTGGGTTTTCAATCACAATAGAGACAGAAAAGCGGTTATAAAATCATACCAGCGTCCCCTTTACCATTATTCTATGCAAAATTACCCTTTCATTACTATTATCCAACTCTTTTTGACTTTTAGGTCTGATTAAAACACAGAGCTTAGTCAACTCCCTCAGAAGATTGTGTTACTTGGTGTTAGTGACCAGGAAATATAAGTGATTATAATTTTGGCTCAAAATGTATATGGGGATGGCATATATTTTTCAGATTTGATATAGACTAGCAGTGACATTACAGTATAATGACAATCTGAATTTTTTAAAGTAGAGACTATGATCTAGTGAAACAAATTTTTCTGACACTTGCCAATTAATTACAGACAAGCAAGTTCTTTGTTACCTACAGTTATATCAGCCCACAACAACCTTCACATAGTCACTGACATTTTAACATTTCAAATTTTAAAAAATCTCTGTGAGCTAGTTTTCTTCAATAATACCAGGATTTATTCATCTTTCATAGAAGGATATCAGTATCATAAAATTTTAAGTACTATAATATTGATTCTTTCTTAAGACACAATAATGTCAAAAGAATTGGACTTGGGTGAAATTATTATAAAAACATTTATTTTACAAACCCTCAGCTCTAAAATGATGCATAACTTTAAATCCACACATTTGTTTTTTAAATACAGACTTAATTTGGGCTGAAAGAAAACTTGCCAAATGTTATACAAAAATAAATGTCCCAAAGAAATTCTGACTGCTTTCAAGATAGGGAATCAAAATAATTAGCATTCACTACTGTCAATAGGTTATTTTCTTCAGTTTTGATGTTAGGTTTTACAGTGCATTCAGCAGATCAGCAATAGTTAATCAGGGCATTAAATAAATTAAAAATATTTTACCAGACTTGTAAACATTTGTGCTGTTATATTCTTCACTAGTTGCAAGCCACAAGGCAGACTGCTAGACGCTAAATATAGAGTACACTGGAATTACACCATATGCTCTTTCAAAGAAACATCTGACTTAGCTAAGAACATGCTTTTGATTTATCAGTTGACTTCTGTGCAGACGTATGTGATTTCTTGATTCTTTTATTCATGTCACACTTTTGATGCAATCAAGCCTCACGTTGTCCTCTCCTTCTCTTCACTTCCTAGAGAAAGTGCAGTCAATCAGTGGAAGTGTTATGGGGTGTCAGCCTTTTTCCCAACACAATTTTCTTTTTTCACTCTACTGTTTTTTAAAATATTACTTTTGAAAAAGAAGACAAATTAAGTGATTTAGTAGTGAACATCCGGTATGTAGATTTTTAAATTTGTCCTGCCTTGCTTAGTCAATTCTGAAACTATTATTTCACAAGATACAGAGAAATAGTATACTACTATCAGAACTCTGGGTCACTGGTATAGGTGAGTAATTTTTAAATTTAAGAAAAACAACTTTAGAAATCTTTTCTATCAATAATTTCTACTTAAGCATGTTTTTGAGGTTCTTAAGCATGTGTTTAAGGTTTTGATAAATATGAATCCATCATGATTTCTTCAAGATAAGCATTTTCTGGTTCTTTAGCTGATAGCTAAACATGTCCAGCTTCACAGACTTCATCACTGCTGCTTTCTGTTTGATTTACAAATACTAGGGAATAAGGAAAAAGTGATAAAACTAAATCCTAAATTGTTTCTATTTTGGTCCTGTAAAAAGTTACAGCAAAGTTTCTTGTCTTAGTGCATCTTAAAGAGTTCTCAATGTTTGGAAATTCAGATACAAATCATATAGTATGCTAATCTCACACAAATTGGATGGCTCAGTACCACAAAAAATATAGCTTGAACTTCAGTAGAAATGGTAATGTCTGTAAAGACCTAACATTTCTATGAACAGCTGTGAAGCTGACCCATGCTCTAAATCCCCTTGGAAGTGTCTTGACTATAAGGAAGTGTCCAGTTTTAATAATTAGAAGTAGCACACAACATTTATCCTCAGAGGTAGCTTTGTCAGATGGGAAACCAACATTTCTACATGCTTCAAGGTAAGATAATTGTTAACAAATCATTCTCAAAATCAATGCATTAGAAAGACAAAGGATATATTTTCTCCTCTATATTAACTCTCTTCTTTTACAAAATATTTTGGAAAGTTTGTTTTTTTCACTCTTGTTCATATTTTAGTTCTCTTTTACTTTTTCCTTATCTTATTACATGAACTATCTGAGGACAATCACCTTTGTGTTGTGTTTATTTATATCCTTCCAGAGTGACTAACACAGCATAATGTGTGCAATGTCAAAAATAATTCCTCTTTCACTATCGCTAGATTAAAGTAGTTTAGTAAGATTTGTCAACAATGATGATGTAAAAATAATAAAAGTTGTAAGAAGTAAATAAACCATAGATTCTATATTCTCTCTAGTTATGACTAAAAAGAATACTTAGAAATTATTTAATCTATGTGAACAGATTATTACAAAGAAATGTTTAGATGTGGCAGGCATGCTCCAATGTGCTAATTTTACCTCTTAGATGTTATGGATATATAAGTATATTTAAACTGTTCCTCTACTACTCTGGATAAAGTCAGAGTCTACAAAAGAGCATAATTCATTGCCATTCCCATTGGGGTCTAATCAAAAATATCTATAGACATTTGACAACTTACTTCTAAAAACTCATTTTAGTTTAAAACTAGAAAGCATCTCAATATGTTCAGGCACACTTCATAGTCTTGAGATGTTCATGTTCATGTTCATGTTTGTGCATGCATGTGAGGAACAGAGATCAATCTTAGGTGTCTTTCATCAGGAGCCTTACTATTTTTATTTTATGTGCCTGCATGTATGTAAGTGAACCTGTGTCATGCAGTGTCCATGGAGTACAGAAGAGGTTGTCAGATCCCCTGGAACTGGAGTTACGGACAGTTATTAGCTGCCATGTGGGTGCTGGGATTCAATCTTGGGCATTCTGCAAGAACAGCCAGTGCTCTTAACAGCTGAGCCATCTCTCCAGCCTCCCACCTTGATGATTAGACAGGGTGTCTCATAGGCCTGGATCTTACTAAGTAGACTAGACTGGAAAGCCAGCAAGCCCCAGGGATCTACCTGTCTCCACCTCCTTGGCAGTGGGATTTTAGGTATGTGCCACTATGCCCAGCTTTTAAAGTTCTATAGACTGAACTCAGATCTTCATGCTTCTGTGGCAAGCATTTTAATTACTCTATTTTCTCAGCCCACAAAGTATTCATTTTCATAGGAGGCACTCTCTTCAGTTAATGGTGGATAAAAATGGTGGTCTCTTCTAAGCCCAGTTTTTGCAAATTAACATCACTTTCATTCACTTTTCTTGAATTTTCTATGACCTGTTGTGTTTGTTACATTTCTCCGCACTGTGACAAAATACCTGACAAGGAAGAAACCCAAGGCACCTCTAGTGACCTACTTATGCCAGCAAGGCCCCCATATCCCAAAGGTTCAACAATCTCTCCAAACACCACCACAAGCTGGGGCTCAAGTACACATTGTATGCAAGGCATTTCATGTTCAAATCATAGCACCCAGCAATACTCAAAGACAATTCTCAGTCCTTAGAGCCTTCAAAAATAAGGAGGAAAATGCATTGATTAGACACCCAAGAAAAATTTCTGAATACTATCAGTCTGCTTTTACAATTAAATGGCACTCAGTGATACTTATTGTGGTGGTTTGAATGAGAATGTCCCCCATAGGCTCCAAGTATTTCGACATTTTGTCCCCAGCTGTTGGCACTGTTTTGGGAGGTCTTAGAAGGTGTGGCCATGTCTGAGGAAGCATGTCACTGGGGGCAGGCTTAGAGAATGCTAAAGCCTTGCCGAATCTTGAGTTGCTCCAGTACCTGCTAGAAGATGTAGAACCTAGCTTCCACTCTTCCTCCATCCACCTCTGCCGCCATGCCTCCCTCCCATGTGGACTCTTGCCCATTTGGAACCATAAGCTCAAATAAACTCTTCCTTTTATAAGTTTTTTTTGGTCAGTGTTTCTATCACAGCAACAGAAAAGTAGCTAACACCTATACACTCTCTTATTTTTGTCCTCACAGTTTTTGAGGGTTATAATACCAACTTAAGACCAGTCAGAAGCCTCTGAAGTAGTGAGGTGAGTGAAAAGCCCTTGCTCAGAATATCTCATTCAGAGTTCTTGTTATGGTTTCAGAGACTTCTTTTTGAAGATATTCCCTGTCATCAAGAGTCACTGAAGTCTCCCAGTATTCAGGGTCCAGGGGTCTGGGGAAAAAGCTAAACACTAGATGCTGAGACTGTTAAGGCTAATGGTGTTGGGTTAAATTATTGTCATATATACTTTTTCTCTTTACCTCACTGACTCCCTCTATTATGGAAATCAAGAATATGGTACAAATAAATACATGCAGAAGGAGAAATATTTTATAACGAAATGACTTCAAGCTTATTCCCCTAGGGCCAATATAGAATCTGCCTGCCTGAGAGGTAGAGGGAGTAACCCTTAAATTAAAAGAACAAAACTAACAAGAGAAGCCAAATTGGAGCTAGGCTAAGAATTTAGGACTTAAGTTTCTCTTATGGTTGTAATTATGTTATTGTAGAAAACCTGCAGACATCGAAAACATGACTTTAAATAATACAATGAGACAGCCGAGAGGCCCAAGTGTTTCAGTGCAGACTTGGGTTGATACCACAGCCGTAAAAAATTGGCCTTTAGAATCCTAATCCATTAAAACAAAAAGGAATCTTAGAGGACATGTCAAACAGATGAGAGATTAAGAAACTAAGGCCCATGACAGTTAAGAGACCTTTCAAAGGTCACAGAACTGTCAAAGACAAATCACAGTCAGGTCTCTTCACGTATTTCATATCTGCAATTGCCTGCTTAATATTGTTGTGAAGCAGAAATCCAACCCTCACATTTAAACTTAAGAAAGGGGTTTAAATCTATGCAGAAGGGAGACTGGACAATGGGGAAAAGATTACACATTCCCCTTTTGTCATTATTCAGCGAGCTTTCTCCATTCTCCCATAGCTACAGCCTTTGGCTCTGCATGAAGCTGTGGAAACCTTTCCCTGGATTCATCTATTCCCTGGAAATGAAGCTCAATCTAGCTTAAAAGGAAAAATCCCTCTCCAAGTAATGATAAATTGCCTAAATTGAAAGCTTACACCATAAACAAATTTGAATGGGACAGACATCTTACAAAATTAAATTTCCATCTAGTGAATTTGAAATGATTCTTTTGAGAAAAAGAAAGGATAATATTTTAAGCCCTGCTTCATATGACTTCCATTCATTGTTCTGTTTTTGAGGCTCAATCCCAGGTAACTAAAAACATAATCGTAATGATTTTTCCTCATTTCCATAAAACTATCCATTAAAACTATTCCATTAAAACTATCTTAATGAAATGCTCAATATGCCTTGGATGAGTACTATTTTTTCTAAAAAAGAAAAAAGGTCTACAAATCTTAATATTTACTTGGTTACATTTTGCTGAAATTAAATATAAACTAAGTATCTTTATATATATTAACAAGTTTAGCCACACAAAATGTCCTGTGTACATTCATACTTTTACATGCCACAGAAATCAAATCTCATCTTTTCATACAGTCATTATCAACTGATCCTCTGGGTATTTCAAATTCATCAGAATAGTACCTTTAAAATAGTGCAATTGTACAAGTCAAGCTAAGGTGCAATTAATTTAAAATAGCCCTCAAGAAGCTCAATAATTTGACTTTGCAAATTTTAAAACAAAAGTAAATTTACAACTAAAAACACTTTTCTTTTTTCCTGTAACTATAACCAGGGTTCAAACTATTTTTCTGAATCTCCCACTCTTCTTCATCTTGCTCAGCTATAGCCCCTGAGCAGTGATTTCGCATGTCTCAGGCTCCCCTTCAACTCCCATTTTTTGCTCTTTGCTATTCACACATACAAATGCATATTTTGGTGTTACTTCTGAGGTTCTACCCAGAGCCTTACACATAGTACTTAAAATGTTGCTCTACCAAAGAGCCACATGCCCAAACCCACTATTTAATCGCTACAGAGGTAAATTCTATCCAGGATTCCAAAGTTACAGCAGATGCTTTCCAAGAGCCCTACATTAAATTGGATAAGAATAATCATAATTCAAAGGCACTTCCTTGCTTCCTAATTCACTACCACCTTTTGCTTTACCGTATGGGAACTTAAGAAGTAATGTGGTTTTGGATAAGAATTCAAGTCATACAACCTGTGTTCAAAATTTGCTCAACTATTGACTACAGATCCTACATAGGCTGTCCTTTCTTGGTGCCAAGTTAATTTTTAATAGAACCATTGTAATAACCTAAGATTATATATTACAAAACACATACAGGACATATTGCTTTGAACACCTAGAAAGCCCTCAATAAATATCAGCTAATACAAGATCTAATTTTATTAATCATTATTATCTCTGTTCGAAAAAGTATCTACTAATATCAAACTGACTCAGGAAGTTGCATAATCTTTCCACGTCATCGTTTTCTTATCAGAAGTAATACAGCATTTGCCTTAGTATTATTGTTGTGTAAGAAATTACCCCAAATGCAATGTCTTGGAAAATCTTATTTCAAAAATCCTATGTTTCAGCAATCTGGTTATGGCACACCAACCTACCTCTCTCAAGAGGTTGTATTTAAAGCACCCATGGCTGAGGGCCCTACAAAGTACATAACTGAGGGAGGAATATGCTCCCAAAGTCATGTCTTGCTGGCTTTTATTTCTCACAATCTGATGGTCTGGAGGTTTTGGTTCCTTTTTGGATGTTTGGCACATGCCACCTGCAGTTTCATGATATGCTGAGCTCTTTTCAGAACAATGTATCACATGCCAGCTTTCTTTGTCAAAATAAATGGAGTCACAGATGTTTGGTACCTAATCTCAGGAATGATCTATCACTCTTCTGTTCACTAAGTCAAACACATTCAAAAGAGAGCAATTATGAAAGAGTGTGACTATTACAGACGAGAGTCACTGAGCATCATCTCTAACTGTCTGCAAACATCTCATAAACTTACTGCAGAAATTAAGTGGGATTGAGTGTGTCTAAAGTTTGTTGAAGGATCTAGACCAGTAGATCAGCAATAAATATATCATATTCTGTGTTACTAAAATAAAAGTCCTCGAATATGAAGACATTGATCACCAATATCCTATAGCAAATTGGTCCTCTAACAAACAGGTTTGGCTCTCACCAAACACTGGAGAAACAAATGATACTGACATTATTGTTCACAATTTATGTATTGTATTTATTTTTCAAAGGTGCAAACTACATAACTTTCTTCAGTGAAGTTGTGGTGGGCAGAGTACTAGTCTCAAAAGATGCTCATATTCCAATTCTTAGGCCTTACAAAACAAACAAAAAACAGCAAACAAAAACAACTTTGTAACTTTGAATAGTATAGGAAATACAGAAGATATTAAGAACCATGAAATAGAAAAATTGACCTGGATGACCCAGGAGGGTCCAATACTATTATAAGATTCATTAAAAGCAGAGAACATGTCCTGCCTACAGTCAAAAAGAGAGTTGTGAAGACTGAATTATTAGAGATATAACACTGCCAGCATTGAAAATGGAAGGAAGGGGCCATGAGCCAATAAATGCAGGCATCTTCTAGATGCTAGGGAGCCAGGAAGCCAGATTCTAGCCTGGAGGCTCCAAAATCTAGTGCAGACCGGTAACAACTTGATAGTAGGCTGGTAGGATCAGTATTGGACTTTTGAGCTACAGAACAAGCTAAATAGACTGATATCGTTTTAATGCAATAACTTTGTGGGAATTTGTTACAACAGCAACAGAAAATCAGTACACTGGGAAAGAATGTAAACCTTAATGAAAAAATTATATACTGTAGGAATGACTTTTACAATATGGACATGCTCTGGGCATTTGACTTTTACTTAACCTTGCAGCCAAAAAGTTAATCTTAGCTTGTTTATAATGTAGACGAGCCCAGTGAACCTTGAGTTCCTCTTCTAACCTAAACATACCGCTTTAATTCCTCATGAGCATTTCTTTCCCTTGACGCAGAATAATAATGTATGAATGTGTGTATGGATGTTTTGTATATTCAAGAAAATCCTAGATTATCCATTTGCATTGTAAACAATAGATGGGATTAAACTGATAGCACCTGTTTGTAGCTGTGGGTGTCCAGATGAGTAGAGTTCAGAAGGGACATAATCTCCTGATAAGATAAATCCTTTCACATTTGCCTTCCCATTTCATGCTGGATATGCTATTTCAGTAAAAGAGAGAGCACACCCATGTTCTGGAGCACAGTTCCAAGAGAAACCTGCAAGAACAGGTTATCAGTAGTCTGGATCTTCTCTTGACTGAAATGGATGCTACGGGTCAGGGTGTCTTTATTTAAGCATCGCCACAATGTGGCATCGCACCGTAAATACCACAATACATAAGTATTTCCTAAATATATCAGAAGTACACATAGTCATTTTATAAAATAAAATATTAGAAATCATTGAGTAAACTATTTGTACTTTAATAAGTTTTTCAAAATAATTATGCTACAAAACCATTACCTAGGGGCTGTAGAGATGACTCATGGATAAGAACATTGACTGTTCTTGCAAAAGACCTGGGTTCAAATTCCAGCACCCACATGGCAGCTAACAATTGTCTGTAACTCCAGTTCCAGGGGATCCAACAGTCTCTTCTGTCCTCCACAGGCATTGCACAATACGGGTGCACTTACCTACATGCGGCAATTGCAAGCATACGCATAAAATAAAAATAATAAATATTTTTAAAAAACATTACCTAGCACCAAAAGCAGAAAGAATAGAAACTATTATGTTTTTATTTAATAAATATTTGTAGAATATATACTGTATAGCAGACAGTTCCATACTTTTAAAAATATTATTCATTTATTTAGTCTTTACAAAGTTAACATTATCTGTTTGTTTTAAAGGTCCCAGGGTTAAGGAGCTTGTCCAAGACTGCAGAATTTCATAAGTGGCAGGGCCAGAATTCCGTTCAAGTGCTCTAGTTCCATAATTTATAATTTAAACTGCCACTTATGCTTCTTATACAGTCAAAACAAAATTATATAAGTAAGCATATATATTCTCAAAAAATGCTTCACAACCATTTTCAGACTTAAGCAGACTTTAAAATACCATTCATTCTGGATTATTTTTCCCAGTTTATTCATTCACCAATTGCTTAATGTCCTCTGTGCCAATACATACATCGGGAAAGAGAAATAAAGCAATGAGTCGTCTCTTAGAGTTCACAGAATAGTGACAAGAGCTAGAAAGAGGTAATTTATGGTATGACAAAATAATATAAATGCATTCATCTTTAAATATAAACCATCTTTATGATCATATTCTCAATGCATTCAGGATTTCTATAGGAATAAACCAGACACAACTGCCTAGCACCTTGGTTACTTGATATACTATAGTTATATCAGCAACATAACTGATGCCAAGAGGCACAAAGATAGGTTTAATATTTTGGAGAACTGACAGACAGGGCACTACAGGGTTTGAAGAAAGGTTATATGGAGTTTACTATTTAAGAAAGATGATACTAATAAGAGTAAACCTGAAGGGTGGTGAAGCTGGAGGCCACCTACTTGTTAGTAGACCTCTGAAAGTGCAGGGATAATGAGTCTGATTAAGGTAATGGCTGTAAATAGTCAAAGAGGAGGTAAGTTTTTGAGGAGTATTAGAAGGCGTTATGACAGAAACCTAGGATATGCCATTATCCCTTCTCCAGCCCCTAACATAGAAGGCCTCGCTCAAGGAATAGTAAGAGCATCTGAAAAAAAGGAGAAGTTTAAGTGCATGGTCTGTAAATATCAGGCAAAGGAATGGCAGACCAGCCTCTGGTGTTCTAAGGAGTTCCCAACTCCTACAACCTCAGAATACATTACTTCAACATGGTAAAAGGATTGCAAATATGATTAAAGTTATGGACTAAACGTGAAGAGATTTAATGTAATCAAATGAATTTAAGAGCTGTGATTAAATGGACATAATGATGGAAGTTGGGGAAGAAGAGACTAGAAAAGTGGGTCTCAGCCCACTGTTGCTCATCAGAAGATAAAGGAAGACAGCTCCAACATAAAGACTGTGGACAGCCTCCAGAAAGTAGACAGTCCTTGGCTAATAGCAAAGAAACAGACCCCTCAATCCTACAACAGCAAGAAACTGAATTTGGCAAAAAACCTTAATGTGCAAAAACACCTAAATTTTTCCATTGAGCCATTGGGAGGAAGGACAAACAGGCCTGTGGACACTGATTTTAGCCTACTGAGTTCCAAGTTGGACTATAAAATAATAAATTGGTGGTGTTTTGAGCTGCTAACTTTGTGGTAATTTGTTACAACAGCAGTAGCAAAATAACATCAAATCTATGTTTAACTTTTTCCGAAAAGACTCAAATATATCGATTTAAGAATAATGTAGTATGCTAATACAAATTTAACTTCTTAAAGTCAGCAATTTTAAAATATGTTAGAGGCATAAATCAATGTCTTTAAGTTTTATTGTTAAATTCTTTACAACCTAAAAGTCATTAAACGGCAAAAAGAGGAGATAAGATGCTATTGTATTTGCTTTGTATTTAAAGGTAACGGAATAATCAATTTTTCTTTCAAGTACTCAGTAAATGAATGCAATATATTCTTAATTTTTTAGAAATATTTAAAACCCTACAGCAAGCTCTTCATAAGGTTCTTACTCGGCACGACAGTAGGTATAAATTCTGGGCTTAAAACAATGTGCTGAATTTACAAAGGCAAAAACACTATGCCTTGCTTATTATCTACATATTTGCAGAACTGACCTCTATTAGCTCCTAGAAATAAAGGCCATGTCTGTCTTTTCTCCAGCTTGCATTCTCATCAACACTGTCTAGCAGTTCTCCTGGCCCCAGCAGGTTTTGTTGAATAAATGATTGGAAAATGTTTTTAAAGCAAGTTGAACAACACTAGAAAAGCTTCTGAAACTTCAGTTTACTAACAAATTAGAGAAGTGTTACACTATACAGAGGTTAAATCCAGAAATTTTAAACATTTTCAACAGTTTTTCAATGTAATATTTCCCTGAATTCTCAAAATTCATTTAAGATAATTCAAATTTCCTGTTAAGTTGGCGTCTTTATAATCAAGACTATGACGTTCATGTGACCTGCAGAAAACTCCACAAACTAAAATTGCTTTCCAAAAATGTCTATGTCCAACTTTTTAAGATGTTTATGTACTGTGCATGTGGGTGTGGGTGCAAGCAGAGGTCAGAGGTCAGCTTGATGGAGTGGATCCTCTTCTCCCACCTGTGAGTTGCAGAGATGAAAGCAGGTCCTCAGGCTTGGCACGGGCACCTTTATTCACTGGGATACCTATTAGCACCACCTTTTGTTTTCTGTTTAAAATTTTCACCTTTGACCCACTCATAAAACCCTGTATGGTAACACGTTGTCCCAGCACTCAGTAGGCTAAGACAGATTGACTGCTGTCAGGCTGAGGCCAATCAGGGCTACACAACCAAGCCCCGTCTCAAAAACATTTAGTGAGTCACAGCTCATCTGTAGGCTACCTGAGAGGCATATGGACACCTTCCTTCACTAGTGAAAGGCCTGCTCTTCCTCAAGGAGAATTTCTTGACCTCTTCAACAGCAATACTCAATGTAATAGGAACCTACTTTAAGTGATTTTAAATTTTCATTAACACTTCTAATGTATAATCAAAGCCCCTCCCCCCTTTATGCCCCTCCCCCCTTTATGCCATGTCTTAGAATCCTGTCGATGTTTTACACTTTAACCAATTATTTCAAATAAATCTCAAATAGCTAGAGTAGCCCCCCCAGAGAACAGCTGCATCTCTACAAAGCTCTCTCTGGCTCCCACCTGAATGCCACACCCTATCAACTTGAACTGTGTCATCTGCACTGTTGGTCTAATTGATGGGAAGGAATTTTTTCACCAACTCAAGGTTTGCCTTTTCTCCTCCAGCCCATTTTGTCCCCCAAATCTTCACAGTGCACAGAAGGCAACGCTGGAGGGATAGGTGCTGGCAAACTGTATCTTTAATCTAAAAGTGAATCTGGGCTTGGGCAATATTGGAGTTCCTTGTCTTTAGCTTGTCCGTGTTTCATACTCTTAAGAGCTCTGGTCCACGGGGTGATTCCTGAAATAAAATACACAAAGAGTGTGTGTGTGTGTGGGGGGGGGTTGTATTCCCGTGTTATGGCTTCCTAGGGCTAGGTTGTGTCTAACAGCGCAGGGGTGGTAGCGTCCTGGGGGAGGGGCAGTAATCAAAATGTTGTTAAAATCTGTTCTGGGTAGGAATCTTTACCCGGTTTCATCTAAACCATAAAAGGAACCCATCAGACAAGGCCATTTCTGCTCCAGAGGCCACAGCGATTTCCAGGGCTGCAGTCAGTGCCGCCGGGTGCCGGTCGCCTCCCACTGGGGTCCGCCGCCTGGGTTCTCCCGTGCAGCCCCCGGATGCCTGGCCCACATTCCCGGCCCAGACAGCCCCTACCCGCCATCTGTCACCCGCAGCCCTCGTCCCGCGGTCAGCCCCAGCTGGCCCTCCCAGAAGCGGAGGTCCCAGGTGCGCAGGCGCCCCGCCTCCACCCGGCGGCGCTTCTCGGGCGGCCAGCGCCGGCATCCACAGGCCCAGGGCCGCCGGCCCGCAATGCCCCGGCGTCCCGAAGGGACTTGACTTGGAAGCCTCTTCACGCCCGGCCACGACCCCGCGCTGACCGGCCCGTGACTCCTCTGCCAATCAGAGGAGGCTTGGCCGACCAATCACAGGGTCCGGAGTGTCCCCTTCGGCTCTTCGGCTCTTCGGCTCTTCGGCCCTTCGGTTCCTCGGCTCTTCGTTCCTTCGGCCCTTCGACCCTTCGGTTTTTCAGCTCGTCAGCGTTCTTTGTGGCGAGCAAGGAGCCCACCTTCCTGAGCGCTGGGAAGCACGGTCACCTCACGGCCTATTCCTGCCACCCCACCCCCACCCCCA
>NW_008351958.1:7775780-7792000 GCF_000622305.1 Nannospalax galili | reverse complement strand
CCACCCCCACCCCACCCCTGCTCCCCGCCCTCCTTTTAGCCACTTCCGGGTCTTACGTTGTTCCGGAAGCCCGCGAGTTCCGGAAGCGTGGGTAATAGATTCTGCTACCGAAAGCCCAGCTTTCGGGAGAATGTTTGAGCCTCAGTTCGGTGGAGCCCGGACGTTGCGCAGACCCCTAAGGTCAGTGTCTGTGGTGGAACGCGCGTCGTGGCCCCAGGCCTCCTAGGGCCTCGGCCGGAGCGTTTCCCCTCGCTTCCGGCTCCCTCCTGTCTTCCTGGAAGATGCGGAGTAGCCCCTGGAATACGAGGAAGGCAGTAGAGCAAATCCAAACTCAGTTTTTTTCTTAGGATCGCGCCTTTAAAAAACAAAAACCGAGCCGACACAGGATGGAGGCGTGTGCATCAGCGACTTGCCCTGTAGTCTCCCTTCTGATAGTGGCAGAGAGGTACTTTGTAGGTTCGGATTTTAGAATCTCTCAGGATCCAAGTTCTACTTAAAATCGAAGTGTTCTGATCAAAAAGTATACTTTTTTTTTTTTTTTTTCCCCAGCGTACTGAAGTTTTCAAACTTTGAGAACCCATTACCTTAAAAGTAGTTTGGGTTTCTGGGGACAAAGGTAGTCAAGGTTTTCCTATACATTTGCTTGTCAAATGTGTTGAATTTCATTGGTTCCTGATAAGAAATGTGATAACCCCATTTTTCTTTGGGGTCTTTAAAAGTTGTTACCTAATTTGTTCAAGTACCATTTTCCATAAGCCACATATTCAGCGAAGAGACTTTTCGTAGATTGAAAATTTTCAAGTCATCATGTTCATTCAGGTATCCTGTGTCCCCTCTGACAGTTTTTCATTTTCACAGTTTTAAGGGATTACAGGATGACTAAGCCCCTCCCCCCAAACATCTTCCAGGAAAGTGTTGCTTTTAGTTCAACCTTAAAAAAAAAAAAAAAAACCTTGAGCTGGCTTGGTCTTTCTCTCTTTCCCTCCCTCTCTTTCTCCCGCTCTCGCTCTCGCTCTCGCTCTCGCTCTCGCTCTCGCTCTCTCTCTCTCTTTCATTCATTACCAGCTACTTGGTTACTTGTATCTAGAATGATTAAAACTGACCATAAGTAGGAAGATTCGAAAAGAGAATTACTTAAAAAGTAAAGAGAGCCTCATTTTTTTTCTTTAAAAAATAAGGTAAGAGAGCACATCACAGACTACTAGACTCAAGAGAATTTAGTTTTAGTCTTGATTCTAGTTTTCCCTTGACCAGCCTTACCTCTGACCTAATTCTGAATTTTAGTAGTTAGAGGTAGCACTCGATCTGTGGTTTTAAAGTTGTTTCATAAAAGAACTTTTGTAGAAATTTCCTGGAGCCATGCAGAGGAAAGACAAAGCAAGCCGCCGAGTGTCAGCTGAAGTATATAACCAGAGCAGCTATTTATGTGTTCATTTATAACAAAGTTCCTGTTACGATTTAATTTGTGTCTTAGAACAGATGATCTTTTTAGCATGAAAATTCTGTTTCTTGACAAGTATTCATTTGTACTCAACATGCATTTATATGCTTACTATAGCTTTCTAAAATTACATATTCACAATTTTTAAAAGCTAACAAATGTGCATATTCAGTTTCACTTTATAAGCACGTTTTAAGTTTCATTCCATCTTTATGATCAGTCATAACTCTATTTCCCTTCCCCATATTCTTACTTTGAACTGTAAACATTTTGCATAGATTGATGTTCATGATAGTCTTTGCAATAGGAAGACAGGTAGTCTCCATTTGACATACTCAGTAGCAGAGCCTTGGAGGTCTTGGAGACTTGCTGGTCCACACTTCTCTACTAAAGCTAGGAGTCCAGCACCATGTGTTCCTCAGAGCATCAAGTAATTTTCAGGTTCCTGTAGCACAAGGAAAATATGTATCATATCAGTTTTTATGTCTGGACTACAGGTCCACTTGCAATTACTTCTTTTTTTTCCTCTCGTTATGGTCTGTGTTGGACAACTAAGAAACAAATGATATGTTTCTTCTTTTTTTCTTTTTTTTTTTTTTTCCTGTGAAGTAATAGTAGTTTCCAAGCATTCTTTGTCCTTCCATTCCTCAGTAGAAAAGCCCTCAGCTGCTCCATTTGCCCATGACTGTGAACTTGGCATTGTCCTTTAAAGTCCAATACAGGGGCTTCTATGATAATGGAGATAGGAAAAAGGATCATGCAACCTCTGGCCCTCCCAGTATCAGCTATTTGTCTTTCCAACACTGTTCCCCTCTACTCAAAATGCCTGCTTTCTGTACTGCTTATTAACTCTATTTTGGAAGACATTTTATCAGAGCTCTGCTTGCTTTCCTGTCAGAAAGTAGGATAAAATGCCA
The DNA here is from genome assembly GCF_000622305.1 of Nannospalax galili. Lineage (NCBI taxonomy): Eukaryota > Metazoa > Chordata > Mammalia > Rodentia > Spalacidae > Nannospalax > Nannospalax galili. The sequence continues at coordinate 7,789,642 of NW_008351958.1, read as the reverse complement.
TCCCAGTTGTCTTTTCTTATTAAAACAAAAGCCAGGCCCTTTACAGCAATTCTGTTTTGATCATGCCTAACCCACTTGTTCAGTGCATGAGTTGGCATAGCCTCTGCCTTCCTTATAAGCTGTATTCATAATAAATGGTCATGGCGCATCCCCCCACCCCCACCGGCATCTTCTGTTTGTTCAGGTTTGACATTCAATCCCTTTGATACTCTGACCACATGGATAGAGAAAGGGAGAGGGAATGTGGATGAGCGAATGGGTGATTTACCACGTTCTTTTAATTTCTCTCCCCATCTGTAGTTTTGAGAGTTTAGTTATCAGTTTGGTCTTTTGAATGATGGATCACATGGAAGAAAAATTGCTTTGCTTTTGTGGAATTAAATTTAATCCAAGCTTACCAATTGCCCATCCATTCTACTAACTTCTTTTTGTATGTTCCACAACTTCTGTATTGATTACTTGAAATTTACTAATTAACCTTGAGTAAGCTCTTGATCTTCTCAAGCTTTCATTTTGTTTGAAAGTAGAGAGACCAGCTACTGTATTATAAGGATTTACTGGTGCAGAATATAAAAGAAAGACATAGTGTCTGACACTATGCATCACAAGGTAATTTCTCCTGTTCCATAACTGATATCTCTTTGTTTGGTTGGGAACATTGTCCCATTCTCTTGTGCTATAAAAAGTGCAATTAAATCCCTGTTTTTGTAATTGTAAAGTCATTTGGAATTCTCTTAAACAATTTGATTCAAAAGACACCTGCAACATTCATAGAGTAATTTGTAGATGTGGTTACTTCAGATGTATCATAGGGCTTTTGTTTGCTCATCCTTCATAAAATGTACTATATTTCAAATCTGTACACTAAATGCCTTGTTTCTGAAAATAACACCTTTGGTGTGTCTTGTTATACCATCTCAAAGTATTTATACTTACCTGTTAGGCCTGTTATCACTGTGTTAATACAGGGCACAGGAGTAGAGCATGTATCTGCCACTTCTAGCCCTGTGATTTTATAGTAGTTACTAACCTCTCTGCCACACTATTAGTTTTTCGATACACACTGCCTTTTTCTCATATATCCTGCTCTATTTTCTCTACTTTTTTTTCATCACTTTTCCAAACTGAATGTTTACTATCATTTCTCCAACTGGAAAGAGCTGTTTTGGTTTGTTTACTAACTTTCTTCTTCTTCCAAGTTTTCCTAAAACATTGCTGTGAAGATCCTAGATTAAGTAGGTAAACTGTTTACTACTTGGTTTTTATCCCAGCAGATAAGAATATGTATAGTGTAATAAAATGCTTGCCCCAAGTCACAACTAGTGAACCTGAACTAGAACACTGAACTAATCATGACATGATTTTTCCCGTGTACACTCACACAGCTCTAGTTTTGCAATATGCTTTCTGTAAGACTCAGAAATATCATCTTCTGAGAGAAAAGAAAAAGAACTTTGCTGTTTTCTTAGAAACGTGTGATTCTATGTCAGGGTGTTGGAAATTCTGTTTTAAGGTTTAAAAATAGTATTTTGGTTAACTGTAGGTACTTAAATATACTGTAGGTAAAATAAGAAAAGCCCTCAGGTTTTTGAAAAAAATTTTTGTGTGTGTGAGTAAGATCGGTTATACTCTTGAAAATTTTACCATTTGTTTTTGGTTTCTTCCCTCTTCAAATGAAAAAAAAAGTTTCATTTTCCTATGATAAGTTGCTTATCACTGTTTGTGTACTTGAGCATTATGTAGTTTTTTTTTTTAATCTTTCCAACTTTGTTTTTTAAAAGTTTAGAAAATGCCTACTAGAATTTGATGAATAGTGTATTAAAATTAAAAAGAATGAACTTATGCATATGAACTTACAGCACAAGACCCAGGAAAACTCAATCAGATAAAAACCAGCATAGACGGGAAATGGGCAGGAGGCCTCAACCTTAGCTGCGGAACTATTATCAGATGATCCTGCTGGGCCAGGGAGAGCTGATCTTCTTTAAGGGACTGATGCTAGATAGACTGAACAGGCTCCAGTGGATGGAACTCACACCGAGAGACATCTGGGGATGCAAACTTGACTCAATAGTCCCTAACATATATGACAGAATGCATGACATTTTGTGGGTAGGCTATGAAGGAGTACAAATCAGGGAGTGGGTCTATATATGATTAGGATATATTTTATGAAATCCATTCAAAAATATACATTGAAGAAAAAGGAATATAGAGACCTAATGTCCACCGTTTTAAAACTTGATATGTCTAGGCTGCATCCAAATGAGCAGATTGAGATTTATAACCTTGACTCTATCAACTATTGATATTTAATTTATATATTGTGGAAGGGAGGAACAACTGAATGAATGGCAATTCACTGAACAAGTATGTGGCAGAAGCGAGATTTTTAACTTAGAATTTTTGGTGTTTAGGCCTGTTGAGGTGCCAGAGGCCATGGTGCTCCACTGTTCTCAGCCTAGCTTTACTCTTTACCTGTGTTTGAAGTGCATTCTGGGAATTGCTGTCATGTTGAGTACCTCTTTGATGCATGCATGTCCCATTTGTTAGAATGGTTTCGGTGCAATGGGCAGTAAATCTACCAGACACACAAAGGAAATAAAATAGTAGAACATAGGTTCAAAACTTAGGAGCTACACTTAGAGTTTATTCACATAGCCTCAAAGTATGAAGTACTAACCTAAAACTTATAAAAACAGAGAGAGAAATAAAGTTATAGTCCCATCCACTTTGCTTAGTAGAGTACCTGAGTGTGGCAGTGACTTTGCCACACTAAAAATGAGTTCATTGTCAGTTTGCAGAAGAAGCTGCAGGGGGTGTGGCTATGTATGATAACCTAGGTGGTCATTGGAAATCACATGTTTCTGCTGACAAAGTTTACCAGACTATAAATTTAAATATAGAATTTCTGTATGCAGTATACATTGACAAATATGTTTAATGGCAATACATCTAGCACCGAGAGTCCCAGAGCAGGTCAATAATAATGTGTATATTGATAGCAGCAATGGAGGAGATGTTACTTGGTATTATAGCTAAAATCCATGTTATCCTCTTAATCATAATTACATTAATATTGACAGGCCCTTGACAATACCCACATTATTATTGAAAGATTTCTGTCAATAACATGTTTTTAAATAAAATATATTCATTCGTAATTTGTACTTTACTCAATAAAAGCTCTAAAGTACATCTGAAAATTTCCTTCTTCCTCAATAAGATATAGTCATTTGTTATGGTTTTGTACTGTGATATAGATGAAAAAGTTTCTATTTTGAGAAATGATAAACATGAAAACAGGAGTTATTTATGGGATGAGGTTATACATTGCTTCTCTTCAGAAACGTATTTTCAGGGTTTTTCTCTGTGAAAGAAAAAACAGTGTGACATGTAGTATAAAGTGTCAGCAGGAGACCTTTTTAATAGTCCTTAGTGTTGGATCTTTTTGTCTTACACATAGTTACGTGAAAAGCTACTCACTCTGATCCTAGGAGATACTGGACTTTTTATCTGGTCCCAACTTTGCCTTCAGCATCTTTCCTACCTACCCTTAAAGTACTTGAACCTTCCTATATCACAAATTATAATTTTAAGTACTTTCATGTGCCTCTTTTCCTGCTAATAAGCCTTTCTTAGTTAAAGTTAGCATGGCTTAGAAAATGAAGGAGAAAGGTGTCGGGTAGGTATTAAAAGGGGGACTAGGAAAAACTTGTCTGAAGCATTCTGAAAAAAATAGTGATTCAAATTAAATTTGATTTTGCTATGATTCAAAATAATCTTGGGTTTTTTTTTTAAGAATAGCTTTTATTTTTTTAAACTCTTCAAGTTTGAGCCATTATTTATGAAGCAGAGTACCAGTCGAAATGAACCAATAATATGGGAACTGCTAAAGCTTGACAGTAATGTAAAAGTGGACCGACCAATGATTAGGATTGGTATCGGCTGTCAGTGTGACAGACACCAGGAAGGTACTGGGTTGCCAAAAGTACTGGAGGTTATTGGCCTAAAATTATGATAGTTTAAATCTCCTTTTTTAGTTCCACAGTTCTTCTTGAAACTAAAATAAGTTCTCCAGAAACTTGTTACCATCTTGGTTAGAACGTGGAATTGTAGGAGTCCTATAACCGCTCTCCTAGAACAGCAGTTTTCCTTTCCGTATTCTTGAGCTCTACATCAGCTTAGTCTAAAATTATGTCTCTGCGCTTCAGAGATTGCCCATGCCTGTAGCAGAAGTGCAACTTCTTAACAGCCTGGGTGCTTTGTCCCCTGTGGTGTGGCCCATCTTTCTTCCACGCCTACTCTGCTTTCCACATAGCAAATGGACGATTTCCCTCTTGGCAAACACACTGGATTAAAAAACCAAGGATACACCACAGCAGCTCATGCTGAAATCCACCCCCATGTGTCCCAGCTAGACCATGCCAGGAGTTCACATCTTAGGGTTTTTGCACACCCCGTTCCTTTGCCCTAAATAAGATACTTATCTTTTCTGTCTGGGAAGTTTTGTGACCCTATTTAGTATTTTTACATTTTGAGATCCATTTGCAGATACGGCAATTCATGGTCAGTTCTGATTACAGTAAAGCTCTACTTCTTTAAAAGTACATAAATATTTAGATGAATCTCTGATACCTAGAAGGATGCCTGGCATTTATGTGCTCACTGAATATTGGTTAAATTAAATAAGTATTTGTCAGAGAATTAGAATTCACTGAATAATTTTATGTGATTTAAAGACACTTATGGCATTTTTCTCTACTTCACGCCTGTTACAGGACAAATCTTATTATGCTGCAGTGGAAGGAAGAGGATTCTATAATCAGATTAATTGAACTTCCAGTTGTTGTTATTTCATCAGTTCCTTCTCCTGGTCACTGCCCTTTTCTAAGACAATAATCTAGACGATTACTACCTAACAGAACAGGAGGTGGGTGGAGTGAGATTTGGGGTGTGGAAGAACTGAGTGTGGTTGGTACATTGATAAACCCAGGGTTGGATGCTTCCACTGCCTGTAATCGTGCAGTGTGTAGCAAAGTACCCCAGAGGAAGATGCTATCAGTGTGTGTTCCTGAGGTTTCTTTACATCCTGGTAAGAGGCGCAACCATACTGAGGGGGTTAAATTGCCAAGAGCATTGGTTGTTCTAGAACCCAATCCCAGTCACTAGGAATCCCACAGCATCATCTCTCAGACCTAAGACAAGTGGGAGGAGCCCCACTGAGTCACGTCAAGCCTTCCCTCCCGCTTGGCCTCCTATGTGCACATCATGGTGACATCATTTTTATGGTTTATCTGCCACAATTATATTTTAATGATGTAGTCAGTGTTTCCTAGAAACAAATTCTTTTAACACAGGTTAAGACATTAGTGTGAATAATAATGAAGCTTGCAGTGTGTCCAAATGAGATTTGCCAACATCAACTTGTAGTCTTTTTCTTTTTAGGCCCATCCTTAGCTAGAGGAATAACAATGTAGTAATAAGATTTGTCTTTTCCAAGCCGCTTTTGTAATATTATCTAGTTTCATCTCCACAACTCAGTGAGTAGCTGTTATTTATAGCTTTCACAAGAAGAATCTGAGGCTAATGAATTTTTTGATCACATAATAAGTAGGAGAAAGAGCTAGAACTTGCCCAGGACAGTTTGGTTTTAACTTTGCTGTTCGCAGTCTTCACAGTTGTCTGAATAGGTATGTAGCACATAGGAAAGGCATTCCACACTGACACACTGCGAGGTGTAATGGACAGCGTTTGTTCTAGGTTTATGACTAAAACAAGTCACAAAAACGACTAAAATCTTGGAAATGAAGGCTGAAACAAAAAAAAAAACAAACAAACAAAAAAAACAGAGAAACAAATTATTCATGTGGAGGAGCAAAGGCTGAAGAGCAGTTTAATAATAAGTCTTTTGGTCTACTAAAGAGCCTTACCGAGGGAGGAGAGTGGGCGCAGCTGTTCCTAATCTACACTGAGGCCAGGCCTGGGGAAGAAAAAAGCAAAGAAAAAAATGTTAAACTGTAACAGAAGGGATAACAAAGAATTTTTTATAAGTATTGTTAAAAATTGGATCTGTTAGAGACTGTTAAGTCTCCTTTTCTGGCCATCATTACAAATTTCTCTTTACTACATGGTCTCAAGCATGATTTCTCTAGAAATGGTTTTGAAGTAAGTGATGCTTCTGAGAAAAATACTCCTGACTGCATTCTCACTAAAGACCAGTAAGGAACATGTGGCAGATATGTCTTCCTTCATGTAGGTGTGTTCACATGCTGTTCATCTACCAAATGCTCTGTTTTGTCTCATATGAGTTCATAAGCAGATGTTCATTGAGCAGCTCCTAAGAGCCCATCTTTCTGGTAAATTCTTGAGCTATAATATTAAGGTATTTATGAGCCATATTCTGAAATTTTTACATTTCCAGTACTTAAAAATACATAAATTGGCACAACTCATCCTATAAAGAAAGCCGAGTATTTCATCTGTTACATTGCTAGAAAATCTGTTGGATACAGTGCTGGCAGCTTGGGTATCCTGGGTTCACTGTTGATGATTGTATTGAATTGGGTAAAGATTTATCCTAGCTAATCAAATACTTTAGATTCTTCTTTCTTCAACTACATATTTGATGTAATTACATTGAGAGAATTTATTAACTGCAGAAAGAATTGAGCAAAATAATAATTGGGGGAGTAGTTTATTGAGAAAAATTTTTAATCTTTTATATGCCTTTGAGAACCTATGATGCCACACGCCTCCTATGGCCTTGGTTTTCTGTTTACTTGCTAGCCCTCCTTATAGGCCTTGCTTGGGGTCCTTAAATGAGAGCCAAGATAAATCTTTTTCTCTGTGTTCCAAGCTCAAGTTGTGACCAGGGTTTTTGTGGAATCGATCTTGAATTTCACAACGAATATTTTATAGAAGAAAGAGAAATGCTGAGTCAGTGAAAGACTTATAATAGCTTCTGTAAAGAGATGCAAACTAGGCAGAGATGAGTTAAAGTGACAGCATGCAGTATTGAGATATACAGGTGATAAAAAGGGGGAAAAGGGTGAGTTAAGATGAATTTTGCTTTGAAATTGAGTAGCCCAGCTCTCAGAACCACCAGGGTATTTGTGAGATAGGTGAACTCTTGGGTCCTGTTCCAGATCTTCTAAATCAGAAGTCTTTGGAATGAAGCCCAGCAGTCTAGTCTAACAGGTCCTGTAAGTGATTTTGGTAAGTTCTCAGGTTTGAAAACCACTAAACTAGAGGAACAGGGAGGGCACAGAATAATGACGGTAAGACTGTAGCATAGAACTATTGAATGCAAAGAAACATGTATCCTTCCTATAGCTATTTAGATCTTTTATCAATTTAAAAATATGAAACTACAATTCTTGCAAAAAGGAAAAAAGATTAATTATGTTGTGAAGCGACATGGCTTACCAGAATTGTTATATATCACTGCCATCCTTGTTTTAACATTTATCCAAATAAGGTAAATTGAAAGTGGATTATGCCTGTCAGAAAGATCTTGGATTTATAAAACTCGGCACCTTAATTTTCTGTCCCATATTTACATGACAGCCACCGAGCCTTCTTAAAGAAACTTCTGACCTCAAAAATTGTATGCCTGATTTGATGTATGAGCAGCATCCATTCACATACCCCAGTCAGTTATTAGAGTCTCACCCCATAGCCCTGGCTGACCTGGAACTCACTATGTAGACCAGGCTGGCCCCAAACACGGAGTTCCACCTGCTTCTGCTTCCTCGATGCTGAGATTACAGGTGTGCACCACTATGCCCAGCAGTTTTTACTTAATTCTTGTTAAATAGTGTCATTTCTTGTACCTTGGTCTAGACTTTCTCTCTTTGGCCCCACTGATACTTTTATAGCTTACAGCACCATTGATTTCTTGCCTGATCATCTCATCTCTGTAGCCTGTAAAGTGCTCGTGTGTGACTAGCCTTTCTCATGGGTAGCAGAAATTCATTCTTAGAGTGATCAGAACAGTCTAAAATATAGATCTGGTTAGCTTTTTGCTTAGGTCTGTTGAGTGGGCCTTTATGGTGAAATGCAGCCTCAGCTGAGCTTCTGGTCCAGCACCTTCAGGGTGTTCCTCCTGTTTTACTTTGCAGCCTTCTGCTGGTCCTTGCACCCCCTCATCCCCTGTCCTTGTAATGTTCTTACTTTCCTTAACCACACTGACCCTGCTCCTCCTTCTCACCGCCTCTCCAGAAACCTACCCTCCTGCCTTCCAAGTAGAGTTGGAAGCCTAGTCCCCTGAATTTCCCCTTGAAAGTCACTTGCACCATATCACTGTATTTGTCTGTTTTAGATCGTATACCCTTACAATCTTCCTTCCACCTTAGTAGATTATAGGTTCTACACTGGTTCAAACTGTCTTTTGTTCTATTATATTGCTGTCTCCAACACAGCTGGTAAATAGCAGACATACCACAAACATGGTGAAGTGAGTAATAATTAGTATTTTTGATATGGTAAGTAGAAATAATTTTAAAGGTTAGTGGGTAGAATTTGTGTTTTCTGCCCTAGACTTTTCATCCTGTTCATTTCTCTATTCACCAAGTCATTATAAAATGCCTTCTGTGTACCAAGAACTGTGACAGTTGCTATGATTCAACTGTGATAATTCCCAAATAATCATTGCATCAGTGCTTATCCTGTAGTGGAGGAAATAGATAATTAAAAAGTACATTGTGTCCAAACATGCAGGCCAAGAAAAGGTGAAATGCTAAGGGAGCACTAGAAGAGGTAGTCAAGTCAAACCTGTAGTCAGGACGAAGGAGTACTTGAGCCAGCACTTAGCTGTTCAGTTGAAGAATGGGGATGCATATTTCATGCAAAAGGATCAAGAAGAGATTGCACTGTCTGGTGTGGGGTTGGTGCTTTAAGAATGAAATCAAGTTGAGGAACAGTTTGGAGAGGCTTGTGTTCTAGAATGATCACGGGGTAGACAGAGTCTGAAGGGTGGAAGGCAGAAAAACCAATGTGTAGGCCCAAGATGAGAGGACAGCTGCCAGAAGTTTTTAGAAATGTTTTTAGCAGATAGAGGGTAATGAATGGATTAGAAAAAAATATTTTGGACAGAGAATTGATAGTCCAGATTAGATTATAGAGTGGCGAAAGGGACCTCTTTCTAACTCCTTTCTTTCCTGTAGCTCCTGGCAAGTATGAGGAAAAGATTTCATAGTCGAACTTGCAGCAGGAACCTCCACAGCCATTTCGGGAGGCCACTGAGTACTGACAGTGCCCCAGGAGGAGGGAAAGCTGAGCTCTCCCTAGATGCAGATTGTATGTGAGACTCATTCTTGATATGTCTAGTTCATTGGAAAACAGCATGAAGCAACCTGCATTATTCACAGGCTCTTTTTGTTCCCTGTACTTAAACTTAAGCACAAAATCTGCTGCCACTAAAACTCAGTCTAGGATATGTGGACATTATTAAAACTAACTTCTGCATGTCCTGTATTGTGAAAGATAGTCCTACTTTTAAGAAGTACAACTTTGTTTTAGGATATGTTTCTTTCTTAGTTCTTTCATTAATTAATAAGTAACATTTAACATCCTTTTTTCGGTAAAAATCATAACTACTCAAATTTGAAAGGAATTAAAAGGTCATTTTTTGTCTCCAGCCCTTTGTTATGTAAGTGAGAAATCCAAGGCAGAGGATCAGGTGACATCTCTGCTCCCAGATCACAGGGCCCACTGGAGGCAGTCAGTATCCACAGGGTCCGTGCCCCACTGAAAACCTGGGTTCTGTGTGTCACTACCCTGAGCCTGTCAAAGGCTTTGAGAACATATTTAGGTTCAGTGTACTGAAAGCTCACTTTACTTTTTTTTTCTTCCAGCTTTATTGATGTGTAATTGACAAAAACTAGATATATGAAGTAAGCAACATGGTGACATATATATATACACACACATATGTGTAAATAATACCATATGTAAATAAATACCACAATTAACACATCTGTCGCTACTCATCATTACCATCACTTCTTATTGTGTGTGTGCGTGTGTGCGTGCGTGTGTGTGTGTGTGTGTGTGTGTGTGTGTGTGTGTGTGTGTGTACGAGACACAAATCTACTCTCTTGGCCAATTTCAAACAAGCAGTGCTAAGTTTTCAACTGTAATCACCGTGCTATGCCCTAGCTCCCTAGAATTTATTCATCTTATAACCAAAAGTCTACGCTTTGGGCCCAAATCTCCCATCTTTCCCATCCCCTAGCAACACCATTTTACTCTCAACTTCTTGGAGTTCTATTTTTCAGATTCTGTGTTTAAGTGGGATCATGCAGAGGACCCAGGCTAGGAACTAGGTGTGCTTTTGGTGATAGTTTTGGTTAGTGAGATGAAGCTGTCCACGCTGCTGTGCATGCAGCTGTGGCAGAGGCGGTGCTTCCATTGCTGTGGCGGGTCCATTGTTTTGAGCCACTCGTTCTAGCTCTAGATGTCACTCAATGTTTTTTCTCCTTTAGCATCTATATCCTTCCTTGATATAGTTGTGAAAACCATCGTGGTATGTATCTTTACATCATAATTTTCTGTTTTTGGAGTACTTCATAATACATGTGCCTGTTTAGTACTTCAGTAACCAAGTTTCTGCATTCTTCACCCGTCTTGATATTGTTTAGCATTGTTTATGTTCTATAACTGTGATAGAATAATAACCACATATTATTCACTTATTTTTCTCTCTCACTTCCTTTATATATAAAGAACATTTGAAAAAGGATAAATGACTACCTGAACAATACACCTTTGAAGCCAGTAGGCGTGCTAGAAATCCCATTGCCTTGTTCTGTGTACTTCATATTTCTCTATCTGCCTGATTCAGCCTCATAATTGGTTACATGATTTTAAATCTGTCTCTGAAATAGCTGACCAAGAAGTATTATGTCGCATTGTGCTTTGAAAACAAGAAATAGGTTCTCTCAGGCTCTTACTCTCCTGTCTCTCTCCCTCTATTCTCACCTCCCTCTGTCTCTTCCCTCACCTTCCTTTGCTAATAAAGGGCCAAGGGGCAAAAAAAAAAAAAAAAAAAAAAAAAAAAAAAACAGAGGAGGAGAGAGGTTCCAGTTAAGAATAGGTAGTACATGCCCTTCCATCCCAGCACTCAGGAGGCAGAGGCAGGTAGATCTCTGTGAAGTGAAGCCACTGAGGTTTACCTAGTGAGTTGTAGGCTAGCTGGGGATCCAGGGAGATCCCGTTTCAAAAAACAGACAAAAAAATGAAGAAGAGATTGCTTGCTGTTTCTCTGTGGGCTCATCTTTTATGTGTCCTGTGTATTCGTTTCCCCAGCAGCTGAAGAGGTCATGGAGGAGCACGCTGCTTGATGATGTTTCCCAATTATGTTTTTCTAGACACCTTCAGAGACACCATGGCTGCCAGAGAAGAGAGTGCGAACAGAGTGCTCAGAATCAGTCAGCTGGATGCACTTGAGCTGAACAAGGCCCTGGAGCAGCTCGTGTGGTCCCAGTTTACTCAGTGCTTTCATGGATTTCAGCCGGGTCTGTTAGCTCGCTTTGAACCAGAAGTGAAAGCTTTTCTGTGGCTTTTCCTGTGGAGATTCACTGTCTACTCCAAAAATGCTACTGTGGGACAGTCCGTTTTGAATATTCAGTACAAAAATGATTTTTCTCCCAACTTCAAATACCAGCCACCAAGTGAAAATCAGAAACTCTGGTTCGCTGTGTGCACCATTGGTGGGAGGTGGTTGGAAGAAAGGTGCTATGATTTCTTTCGAAGCCGTCGTTTAGCATCTTTTGGGAAAGTCAAAAAGGGCATGAATTTTGTGGTTGGGCTTTTTAAATTATGTGAGTTGATGAACTTCTTGATTTTCTTGCAAAGAGGAAAGTTTGCAACTTTGACAGAACGCCTCCTTGGCATTCACTCTGTATTTTGCAAGCCCCAGAGTGTTCGTGAGGTTGGTTTTGAGTACATGAACAGGGAGCTTCTCTGGCATGGTTTTGCTGAGTTTCTGATTTTCCTCTTACCACTCTTCAATATCCAGAAGTTGAAAGCCAAGCTGTCATCCTGGTGCATCCCTCTTACCGGTGCTCCTAGTAGTGACAGTACTCTGGCCAGCAGTGGCAAAGAGTGTGCTCTGTGTGGGGAGTGGCCCACCATGCCTCACACCTTAGGATGCGAGCACATCTTCTGTTATTACTGTGTTAAAAGTAGCTTCTTGTTTGACATGTACTTTACCTGTCCCAAGTGTGGCACAGAAGTGCACAGTGTGCAGCCACTGAAATCAGGAATTGAAATGTCAGAAGTGAACGCTCTTTAGAAACTAAATTGTTTCCTCTGAGGAAAAATCTTTTGTGCTCAGGTCCTTGGTATTAGTCATCCTCCATTTGATGTGTAGGTGTCCTTTATGAGGCATGTGCTGCTCAGTCACTGTCCTCTGTTCCTTTCCAAGCATGACTAAATTCTAATCACTGGAAACTTCATGATTCTACAGGATATTATATAAATGTTCATGTTACTTCTTTTAAATCACCCATTACAATCTGTAATGTCACAAATAATGGAAAATTTTTTCAGATGACTACTAAGAGTGGCTACTGAAAATGCTCCTTCTTAGGAAAAGCTTGGACTCTAAAAATAAAAGGTTGTTGAGACTCCGGGATGAGTGTGCATTTATTGTCACAGATGACACACCATCATAAGCCCACGCTGGTACCAACCCTATTGTATTAAGCCTCTAGTTCTAGTGCCCAATTGTAATTGTAAGCTTCTCCCTGAAGCCACTTTTCAAGAGGTTCAATCCACAGCTGTCAGACCCCTTCTGAGTTGAATTCTTACATTCAGAACATAAAAATTGCTAGAGGCAGCTTAGAAGTGAGGCCTGGGGACTGTGCGGAACAACTGGCATGAGAAACATTATTTACTAAGTCTTTCTCGAGTCTAAATCAGAGCCTGTTTTCTCACAGAGCATATTGGTAATTTTATGAAATACCAGAAGTCTTTTGCATAGTAGCAATATAGTGATCAGTGCATTCCAAATGTATGTCCCTTAAACATATCCAGTGAGATGATTCAGGGGATAAAGGTTCTTGCTACCAAGCTGGAAGACATGAATTCAATCCCCAGAACCCAGGTGGTAGAAGGGAAAAAACAAGTTCTGCAAGTTGTCCTCAGGCCTCTCCACACACATGTCGTGCACAAATATACACAGACACAAATAGAAATAAATGAATGTAAAAGTAATTAAATCTAAACAAGAGCTCTCATTTTTTTATCAGCAGGGTATATGACTTGAGGGATATGAACTCAGCTTCAAGGCCTGCCTGTGCCATTCAGATGCACATACCCTAAGGCAATACACTAAATCTCTCTATGTTGGGGCATTTAAGGATTGTATGTGTAAAACCTCACTGTTTTCTCACTGGTAAATTATCCTCTAGAAAACACGGGAACCAGGACTTACTTTGGCTCATGATGTCAGAGGTTTCAGTCCATGGTGAGTTGGCTCCATGGCTTCTGCATGTGTGGTAAGGTATCAGGAAACAACTGTTCACTTCATGGCGGACAAGCAGAGACTGAGAGGGCAGGAGACAAGATATCCCTTTCTAGGGCATATCCTGTGACCTACTACCTCCAACTAGGCCATACCTGATTTCTGCCACCTCCCAAGTTAGGAGTCCATCAGTGGTTAATCCTTGAACTCCTGGGATCAAGTGATCCTGCTTCAACTAATCTGGTAGCTATGGCTACTTTTTTTTTCCCTTTCTTTTTAATATCTCTCCCCTTCTAGGTTATAATCCCAGTGGCTAGAAACCAAGACTTTTGTTCTTCATTGGATAATCAAGCCCTGTAATTCTAATGCACATATAGAGAAATTTTGTTAA
>NW_008351958.1:7765911-7775695 GCF_000622305.1 Nannospalax galili | reverse complement strand
TCATTTCTTAATAAGAGATTGATTCTAGCCACTCCTGTGGTTATACCAAACTCTGCAGATACTCAAGTCCCTTTAGAAAAGGGGTAGCATTTATATACATTCATGAGTATCTTGCCATAATCTTTAACTCATATGTAGATTACTTACAGTACCTAATACAATGTAAATGCTGTGTAAATAATTATGAAACTATTGTTTTGTGGGACTATAAGGCTTTACAGGTGCAATTTTTAAATTTATTTTTATTTTACGTGTATGAGTGTTATGCCTGCATGTGTGTAAGTGCACTTGTATTGGGCAGTGCCCGCGATGGAAAGAAGAGGATGTTGGATCCCCTGCAACTGGAATTAGAGATGGCTGTTAGCCACCATGTGGATGCTGGGATTTGAACCCCAATCGTCTGCAAGAGCAGCCAGTATGCTTAACCTCTGAATCCTCTCTCCAACCCCAAGAGCAGGTGCAATTTTTAAAGACGTCTGTGGTTTGTTGAATTCACAGATTTGGAGCCTAAGGATGCTGAGGGCTGTTGTGTATATTAGAGATCCATACCTGTGAAAGGGCAAAGAACAAGAACTAGAAGAGGTGGTAGATTTTAGATTGGCCAAATCTGAGGGAAGTTCCAAAGCTAGTGTTGTCTGTTTTCACTTACGTACCTGCAAGTCCCTGGATGTCGGCTGTTCTGAGGAGAGGGGACCATAAGCCTATCTATTCCCTAGCTATATGAAGCTGATGTTGGAAGCAGTCTGCCAGTGCAATCAAGACCATCTTTGAAAGAGAAGCTGGTTGGCATGTTGTAGTGTATACAACATGTAATGTTATCTTTCCTTTTTAAAATATAGTTTTCTTGTCTCTTGCTTATGGGATGCTTGACCCACAACAAGCTAATGGCAGATAATCAATGGATTTATGACTGAATGACACCCAAGCAATTGCTCCATGAGCTCTGCCTTGCTTAGATAGCTAGGCCTCCAGGCTAAATTCTATGACAGTCTCAGAGGCTTCTATTAGTCCCTGCCTCTCTGGGCACTGCCAGATTTGTTTTTGATATGAGACAACTGTTTTAACTCCCCAGCAGTCCCAGAGCTCCACATTCAGAAAAACTGGATCATACTTAGCTATATGATGCATTTCTGCTTTAGCCTCAACTCAGCCATCAGTTATGAATGTTTTCCCTTAGAAAACAAAGTACACTGATTTCTCTCTCCCATGCAACTTGTTTTCAAACCAGGTTCCCTGCTGTGTTTTATCAATGTGGCACCAGTGAAACATCTAAACCACTAATATATCAGTCAGAGCTAGCACAATGAATGTGCTAGTGCCCAGCTCCCAATTCCCTGCCTTCAATGATGAGTGAGTGGGCTTTGGAGACATGTCTTTAACCTCTTTGACATTCATCTGTTCACTCATAAATAGGCAGTAGATATCTACCTCTTAGATTTTTAATGGAATGAGCCCCAATAGTCATCCTTCTGTACTTAGAATGTGTTTGTGACTGAAACAAGACCCTGCTCTCATGGAGTTTATATTTTTGGAGAGATCATAGGCAATGAACACATGTAAAAGAAAGAAACGTTCGCCTTCAGTACTTGAAAGTACACTGAAGAAAATAAAAGCAGCTAAAGAGAGAGTGACAAGGTCTGCTGGATTGAGCCGTATGCTCACTAGAAACCTGTCTGAGAAGGTAAAATTGAAAAGCGGCAAGAAGAACATGGGAGACAGTTGAGCACAGGACAGCCAAGGAAGGACATGGCAGGTGCCCAGCCTCTGAAAGTCCATTACCTATTCAAGTGACAGGTAGAAACCACCATGAGAAAAAGCAAGAGAGGTGGGAAGTGAGGCTCGATGCCAGGTCTGGGCCATGCCTGACTATACAGGCCATGAGGTCAAAATCTGGATATATTCCCAGCATGAGGAAGCCATAGGAAAATCTTTAGGAATGCAATGTGATGATCAGGTTTATATTTAAAGAGGTTACTGGATAATTTGTGGGAAGGTAAGGGTTAAAGCAAGAAATTCTTGTCAGTGGCTATAGAAAGCAGCAGTCAGTGCGATTGTTATTTCTTTGGGGTTTGGAAAAACATGGGCAGTATCACAGTTTGGGAAACCTCAATAGATATTCAGTCTGTTCACAAAGCCCTGCTCATGGGACACTTCCTCTGGTCTCCATTTAGAGCTTGTTCTAGTTTGAACAGAATTCTAATGAACTTTCACCAATGATTAAAAACAGAGAAAAGGGGAGAAGAAAAAGTGGCTTTAGAAAAGGATGTAATCATGGGCAACCTGATAGCAAAAGAAAAAACTTTCTTGTGGGGGAAAAATGGCTATAATCTAGTAACAGCATAGGAACAGGCTCTGAAGATGAACTGTGAATAGCAACTGTGGTTTTAAAAATGACCTTGGATTGTCAGTGAAAGCTACCTCACATTCTGTGTAACTTGGTTAAGAAGGCAGGGAAATTAGTATTGCTATATTTGAGAGAGCCTTCAAAGTTGGCATTTATAGGCAAAAACTTGATTTATTTGGAACAATCTCTTTTAACCAAAAGCTATTTTCTTAATAACTCTCAATAAGAGAAGCATTGCTGTTTTAAGAAAGGATATTTTCAGCAACAGAACAATTCCAAATGTTCTATTAAGCCAAACAAGTTGACCAGGTCGTCTATAGAACAGACGGTCTCTGGTCCTCTGAAGGTTAACCTAGTACTCAGTGCTTTTCACAAGACAAGTTCCTTTCTTGTTTCCAGGTACCCTACTGTTTTCTCTCTCTATTTTCAAGAAAAAGTTTTTTTTAAAACTTGAAAAAATTGAAGCACAAATACCGTTTTATGTAATATCCTTTGCTGAATCCCAGATTGAGTTATTTTGGCAACTATAACGAGTCAAGCGAAGTTAAACCAGCTCAGTCCTAAGGCCAGGAGAGCCGACAGTATGCTATGCTGTCCAGCATTTACTTTTCCTTATGGTTAGTAGTAGAATAAGTATGTTCTTCCTAACAGGCCTGACTTAGTTCCTTTCCAACCCCAGAGCCAGTAAAGCACACATCTATTGAGTTAAACAAAACTGACTTTCAAAACCAGGTTGATATGGACATGTTTATATCCACTGAACTCAAAAATTGATCTGAAGGAAATTATATGAATTGTGGATATAGATTTATTGAAAAGCTGTTCAATGAAGTGCTATTCATAACGATGTGAAACAACTAAATAAAACAAAATAATAAAGCTATTTCATTAAATAAAACAATGTTGCATTGATACCACAGGAAAGACTTTAATGCAAAAGCATGTCTGAATCATTTTAAGGTGTTCACAGTATGATGTTAAAGTGAAGGAAGTAGGATACTAAATTAAGTGTGCTACAATCTCAGCTAGAAACAAACACTAACAATTAATGCTTCTCTGTGACTCCATTTTGATTTCCTCTTTTTATTTTCTCTATTTCCCAAATATTCTACAATTAGCATGTAGTACTTTTAATTAGGCCAAAACGAGATTTTTCTTTTAATTCCATGGTCCACTGCATTTAAATAGAGTTTCCCTGATAAGTATGGGTGGGTGTGAGTGTTATTTACTTGAACAGGGCAATATACCAGCGGCTACATCACCTAGGAATATGCTTGTTCCTTCCCTAGCAAATGTTAACTAACTGCCTATAGCTCCTCTGGGAGGGGTAGGGTCTTCTGTGCCCCTCTTCCATCCATATAGTAGGTTGATGAGTGCAGTCTTATCAAAGAAAAACATACACTAAAAAGACAGGAAAGTAAGAAGGGGTTGTAGAACCCGGAGACCCTTTTCATTCACCCGCTACCCCACAATCCCTCCAGACCCCCACTAACTGCTCTTTTAGCTTCTGTAAAATGCTTGGCTGCTGCTTTAGACATACCTAGACATTCCCTGGCATGCGCTGACCCCGCCTGCTATTCCACCCCCGCTTCCAGGAAACCATAGATTAAGCAAGCCCGGGCATGAAAACTGCCCTATAAGGTAAAAACAGAGACTCCTGGCCCCACAGATAACAGTCAGCACATTCCACAGCTCTGAGAATAGCACCTACCAATAAGAAACTTCCAGGGCTGCATCTTATACATCCAATCAGTTTAAAATTATGTTGGTGCACGCAGGCTCCTTGAACCAACCAAAATGTATCTTCAGTATCCCCCTCCTCTCTTTGTCTAAAACCTATAAAAGGCTCCACTCTCCCTTACCCTGGGCTCTCATCATGGATCCGCTGAGTTGGTGAGGTCTGAGAGCCCAAGCTTAAGCCTGAATAAACCATAAACCTTTGCTTTTGCATTTTGGTGTGTTGAGTCCTCAGTGGTCTTTTTGGGGTCCAGTGGATGAGGTACAACATTTGGGGCCTCATCCGGGATCCCCCCAGAGAACCCCCCAAGAGGAATCGATCCCGAAAGATTTGTGATCAACTGCCCAGGTAAGTTTTTGTAAAACTGTGTTTGTCCGCCTGTCTTTTCTATACTTTCCCTTTGGTCGCGGCCATCTGATCTCAGTTTTTTTGTCACTGGAATACTAGCAAGGCGACCTGGAGGATTAGGGAGACGTCCCCATCCTCGTTGGGGTGGGTGTTCCCCACTGGACACCCCACCAGGACACTAGTCCATCTGAAACCTCAGAAGACCTCGCAACCCTATTGGGACACGTGCATCCTATCCGTATGGTCTTTGGCACAATCGAGCCAGGGAATCCACACAGCCGAGAGTCCAAACCACCTGAAAGCCACGGTAGTTTATTTTGGGCACTCTGTGTCATTCTTGTGTCTTGTGATCTTCGTTCTAATTTCTTTGTTGATGAAACTTACGGGACTGATAAATACTATGGGCAACACCCCATCTTCTCCTCTAGATCTTACACTAGTCCACTGGGGGGATGTTAAGATGATTGCCCATGAAAAAGAAATGGACAACTTTATGTTCGGTTGATTGGCCCTCCTTCAATGTTGGATGGCCTCCTGAAGGGACTTTTACCTGAGTTTGATTTCCAGGGTAGAGGACCACGTCTTTCACCCATGAATGGGCCACCAGGACCAGATCCCATACATCGTGACCTGGCAAGGCCTCATCAAAAGACCCAATGCCCCTCCCACCTGGGTCAAGTCCTTCCTTCCCCTGATTAATCCAACTGCTCCCCCTCCACCTCTGCAGGTCCTCCTTCTCAGACCAAAGGTGGAAGAGAAACTCATTCTCCAGGGAGGCACGGAGGAGAACGACATCTTTCCCCAGCCCTACTCCTCTCAGATGGGCACCCCACCAATGGCGCCACAAATGCAGGCCCCGCCTCCTAACCCTGAGGAGCCACCATCACTCCACAGGGACCTGTGCAGGCCACACGGAGTCAGAGGGCGCAGCCCCCCAGCCTGACACCATTGTCCTCCCCCTCCAGCCGGCGGGACCCTCAGACAAAGAGGGCAATCAGCCCTTTCATTACTGGCCCTTTGCCACCAGCGATCTTTACAATTGGTGCTCACAGAATGCGCCTTTCTCTGAAAACCCTAGGGACTTAATTAATTTATTGGAAAATGTTCTCTTCACTCACCAGCCCACCTGGGATGATTGCCAACAGCTCCTGAGTGTCCTGTTCACTACTGAGGAGCGAAACAGGATCCTGGAGGCAGCCTGGAAATTGGTTCCGGGCCCCACTGGGGACCCTACCACAGACCCAGGCATCATTAATGCCAGCTTTCCCCCTATCCATCCCAACTGGGACTACAACGTGGCAGAAGGTAAGGGGAGGCTCCTGGTCTACCGCCAGACTCTGTTAGTGGATCTCAAAATGGTGGCTCAAAAACCTGCCAATATGTCTAAGGTCTATGATGTCAGACAGCGGCCCAAAGAGAGCCCAGCCTCATACTTAGAGAGGTTACAAGATGCCTTCCAGTGGTTCACTCCGTGTGACCCAGAAGTGGAGGAATCAGCTCAAACTGTGATGTTCGCTTTCGTTAACCAGGAAGCCCCTGACATCAAGAGAAAGTTATAGTCTTTAGATAGACTAGGGGAAAAGAACCTTAGGGACTTAATAGCAGTGGCGGAAAAGGTTTATAATAGAAGGGAGACAGCAGAACGAAGAGAGGAAAAAAAAGAAAAAAGACAGAAAGCAAGCCTGACCAGGGTCCTGGAGAGACAACAGGCCTGCCACAAGAAGGACCTCAGAGAGACATTATTGGCAATCAACCCCCAGTATGGAGGGAGCTCACCGGAAGGATCCAGATCACGAAGTAAAGTAGGGAAAAACCAGTGTGCGTACTGCAAGGAGGAAGGACACTGGGTGAAGGACTGCCCTGAGGAAAATAAGCCATCAGCTAAGGTATTACCAGCTCTAATTGGGGGTGAAGACAGTGACTAGGGGAGACAGGGCTCAGGTCCCCTCCCTGAGCCCAGGGTAACCCTGAAAATAGAGGGGAAACCAATTGAGTTTATGGTAGATACTGGTGTCCAGAATTCAGTTCTATTGGAGCCAAGAGGGTCAGTGTCTTCCAGAACTACATGAGTACAGGGGACAACAGGAACAAAGCCCTATTCATGGACTACCCGAAGAACAGTAGATTTAGGGAAGGGCCGGGTATCCCACTCATTTCTAGTAATCCCAGAACGTCCCTCCCCACTTCTGGGCAGAGACTTATTGTCAAAAATGAGGGCACAAATCCACTTCATAGCTAAAGGAGCCACCCTGCTTCACGACGGGGCACCAGTTCAGGTTTTAGTCACCAACGACCTGACTGAGGAATATAGACTCCATCAAGAGCCGATTCAACCTAACCCTGATATATCAGATTGGCTCCAAAAATTTCCCCGAGCCTGGGCAGAAACGGGGTATGGGTCTGGCGGGACACAGGCCTCCTGTATATGTTGAACTCAAAGCAGGAGCGGACCCTGTTAAAGTGTGCCAGTATCCTATGCCCCTAGAGGCAAAACATGGAATTACTCCACATATCAGAAGATTAATGGAACTAGGGGTGCTGAGAATGACTCAATCTGCCTGGAACACCCCACTCCTGCCTGTCAAAAAGCCCCAATCTGGGGACTACAGACTGGTACAAGATTTAAGGGAGGTGAACAAGAAAGTCATTGACATTCATCCCACTGTCCCCAACCCTTATAGATTATTCAGTACCCTGCCACCAGATCAGCAGTGGTATACAGTTCTGGACTTCAAGCATGCCTTCTTCAGCCTGCCACTAGCTCGCAGCAGTCAGCCCTACTTTGCCTTTGAATGGCATGATCCGGAGGCAGGAATCAGTGGCCACCTGACCGGGACACGACTGCCTCAAGGGTTTAAAAATTCTCCAACTATATTCGATGAGACCCTGCATGAAGATCTGGGTGATTACAGAGCCCAACACCCCGACGTAAGCCTGTTACAATATGAAGATGACTTAATGATCGTAGCACCGGACCAGAAGTCCTGCCTAGAGGGGACAGAGGACTTACTCCATATACTTGGGGACTTAGGATACTGGGCCTGAGCAAAAAAAGCTCAGATATGTCTGCAAGAAGTGACTTACCTAGTGTACATCCTCAAGGAGGGGCAGCGGTGGTTGACTAAGGTCCGCAAAGAGATTGTGCTAAAGATACCTACACCGACCTCCAGAAAACAGGTGAGGGAATTCCTGGGTACTGCGGGGTTCTGCCACTTCTGGATTTTGGGGTTTGCTGAAATTGCAAAACCCCTATATGAGGCTACCAAAGAAGGACGGGACTTCAACTGAATGCAGGAAAGGCAAGAGGCCTTTGAAACCCTGAAACACAAGCTCTTAGAGCCCCCTGCCCTAGGACTACCCATAAGTAATCCTTTCTGTGTATATGTTGATGAACGTAAAGGTATTGCAAAAGGGGTCCTCACCCAGAGAGTAGGCCCTTGGAAGAGACCTATTGCATACCGATCAAAGAAATTAGACCCTGTAGCAGCTGGATGGCCCCCCCTGCCTGCGAATTATAGCAGCAGGTGCCCTGCTGGTTAAGGATGCTAACAAGTTAACCCTGGGACAGGACCTGCTTGTGGTAACCCCTCATGCCCTCGATGGGATGCTTGAGCAACCCCCCGATCGATGGTTGAGCAATGTCTGATTAACTCATTATCAGGCTCTGCTCCTAAATCTGCCCAGGATCGCCTTCCAGGTACCAATGGCCCTGAACCCAGCCATGCTGTTGCCAGATCCCGATCTCGGGTACCCACCTCATGACTGTACTGAAATTCTGGCACAGGTGCATTGCATCAGACCTGACCTGAATGATATTCCCTTGCCTGACGCTGAAGAAACCTGGTACATGGATGGAAGCAGCTTCATCAGAAATGGTAAAAGGCATGCTGGGGGAGCAGTCACAACCACCTCAAGAGTCATTTGGGCTGAGCCATTGCCAATAGATACATCGGCCCAAAAAGCTGAACTGAGATGGGTAAAGGAAAGAGACTCAATGTCTACACAGATAGCAGATATGCATTTGCCACTGCCCATATCCATGGGGCCATCTATCAAGAGAGGGGCCTCCTTACTGCAGAGGGAAAGACTATTAAAAATAAACAAGAGATCTTAGACCTCCTGCAAGCCCTCTGGGGCCCAACAAAACTAGCCATAATCCACTGTCTGGGTCACCAAAAAGGAAACAACCCCACCCAGAAGGGAAATAATCTGGCTGACAGGACAGCTAAAGAAATAGCCCTGACCTCCACGATCCTTCCCATTCTTGTTGATCCCAGAGCAAGGGAACTGCCTAAAACTCCCCACTATAGCTCCGAGGACTTAGCCTGGATACATACTCTCCCTATGATTCAATGCCTAGAGGGCTGGCAGAGGACAATGGATGGAAAAGTTATCCTATCTCAGAATTTAGGCGTAAGATTGCTCAAGAAAATACAACAAGCATCACACATGGGTACCCAAAGGATGCAAGACTTACTAAGAAGGGCCAAAGTTAAAATTCAGGAAGGAAATCAAGCCATTGAAAAAATTATTAGGCATTGTCATGCCTGCTAATTAACCAACTTAGCTCCGTCCCATGCTAACCCAGGATCCCGGAGCAGAGGGACATGACCGGGTAATGTATTGGGAGACTGATTTCACTGAGATCAAACAGGGAAAATTTAGATATGAATATTTACTAGTATTCATAGACACCTTCTCTGGATGGACTGAGGCCTACCCAACCAAGCATGAGACTGCTCATGTGGTAGCCAAGAAGCTAATCGAAGAGATCCTGCCCAGGTATGGTTTCCCAACCACAATCAGATCAGATAATGGGCCAGCCTTTGTCTCTCAGGTAGGCCAGGGAATAGCCACTGCATTGGGGGCCAATTGGAAACTACATTGTGCTTATAGACCCCAGAGTTAGGACAGGTAGAAAGAATAAATAAAACTCTAAAAGAGACCTTAACCAAATTAGCTTTAGAGACTGGTACAGACTGGGTGGCTCTCCTCCCCTTTGCCCTTTTTAGAGTAAGAAACACTCCATACCAGATGGGTTTGAACCCCTTTGAAATCATGTATGGAAACCCCCCTCCTATGATAACTACCCTCCAAGCTGACCTAGTATCAACTTTGGGAGACCAAGACCTACTGGACTCACTCCAATGGTTGCAGCTAACCCACCAAGGGGTCTGGCCACAACTCAGAGCCACATATGAAGCTGCTGTCAACCCGCAACCCCACAGATTTAAACCGGGCGACTGGGTCTTCATCCGCAGACGCCAACAGAAAAATCTTGAGCCAAGATGGAAGGGCCCCTTCATGATCCTCTTGATGACTCCCACTGCACTCAAAGTGTGTCGCAGCTTGGG
>NW_008351958.1:7748443-7765689 GCF_000622305.1 Nannospalax galili | reverse complement strand
GTCATCAACTCTACCTCCAAGACAGCCTCTCCCAACACTTGGTACCCCGACCTTTGGGTTGACCTCTGTGACATCTTTGAAGGAGAATGGGAACCTCATGACCAGACCCCCTTTCCTCCCTTCGGCTGCCGAGACCCCGGCCCCAGATCATGCACGCGAAGCCTTGCCATCTATGTTTGTCCAGGCCACGGACACAGCAGACAAGTTAAGAACAAATGTCGGGACCTGGATATTATTATTGTACCGACTGGGGCTGTGAGACCACTGGCACATACTGGTGGAAAGGGTCATCAACCGGATATCTAATAACCCTACAACGGGCCCCTGGATCTACCACCCTGGGATGGGGAGGGACCACTGGAGGAGGTATGGGAAGCCCAACCACAGTGCAACCCCCTCATAATTTGGTTCACTGAGAAGGGAAAACATTCTATGGGATGGGATGTAGGACACACATGGGGCCTACTGCTATACACTGCAGGGAGAGACCCTGGGGCCCTCTTTACCATTCAACTCCTCCTCCGAATGGTCGTCCATGCACTGGGACCCAACTGAGTCCTAAATCCCCTCCCCCAGATGATTCTCATAAATCTTCTCCAGCTAAACCCCCTGCCAGACCTCCCACTGCCCAAACTTATACTCCTGCACAAACAACTCAGGCTCTTGAGTCCTCAAGGGCAGATCCTATTCCTCCCCCTCCTGTCACTACCCTGACCCGGGAAATTCTTTTGAAGATGCTAAATTCATCTTATTACTTCCTCAATGCAACCAACCCGAACGCTACCCGCTCTTGCTGGCTCTGCTATGGTGTTGCCCCCCCCCATTATGAGGGAATTGCTGTACAAGGAACATTCTCCCTCGTGGATTACACAGAATGCAGATGGCTATCAAATGTTTCTCTTACCCTATCTCAGGTAACTGGCATTGGGACCTGTGTTGGCCAGGTCCCAATGACCTATACTAGCCTCTGCAACACCATCCTCCCCCTTAATGTCACAGAGATGGGGCAGTTCCTCCTGCCTCACAATGACACCTGGTGGGCCTGCACCACGGGACTAACAGCCTGTGTAAATCGGGAAGTCCTGCAGAGAACATCTGGTTTCTGTGTTATTATCAGACTCCTGCCTAGAATCACCTACCACACTCATGAAGATTTCTTAACCCTCTATACTAGTCTAAAAGGCCCAAGAACTACCAGCCTCACTAGACTTAGAAGGGAGCCAATAACCGCAGTAACCTTAAGTCTCCTCATTGGGACAGGGATTGCTGCTGGGATAGGGACAGGAGCCACAGCCCTGGCAAGACAAGATCAGCATTATTCCCAGCTCAGAGCCAGCTTAGATTCAGATCTCAGACGAGTCAAGGAATCAATTACTCACCTACAAGACTCCCTGAGCTCGCTGGCTGAGGAAGCCTTCCAAAATCGTAGGGGGATTAGACCTCCTGTTCTTACAGCAGGGTGGTCTATGTGCCACCCTAAGAGAAGAATGCTGTTTTTATAGGGACCACTCAGGATTAATAAAGGATAATATGGCCAAAATAAGAGATGGATTGGAACAGAGGAGACTAGAACGAGAGGCCAGACATAAGATTTCTTGGGCAGTCTTCACTTACTCTACAGCAGACCCCTTAGTGATCCCCTCCATGCTCCAGAACCAGAATTCCTGCTAAAGGCTCAGCCCACCCTGAGCCCAGCCAGCCCTAGCTTCTGCTGGTTCTCTTTGAAACCATTTTAATGAATTTCTAAGACCTCCCATATTAGGTCGGAGGAGGCCAGGCATCAGGGGACTCAACAGTTCACAGAATACGAGCTTCCACTTCAGGTTCTCCGGCTTAGGCTCACTCTCCACAACTGCAGTGGCCGCATCCCCCAAACACATATGTAGGACCCTGAGACCCTCTTCATTCACCCGCTACCCCCCAATCCCTCCAGACCCCCACTAATTGCTCTTTTAGCTTCTGTAAAATGCTTGGCTGCTGCTTTAGACATGCCTAGACATGCCCTGGCATGCCCTGACCCCCGCCTACTATTCCCCCCTACACACCTTCCAGGAAACTATAGATTAAGCAATCCCGGGCATGAAAACTGCCCTATAAGGTAACAGTGAGCACATTTCACAGCCCTGAGAATAGCACCTACCAATAAGAAACTTCCAGTGCTGCATCTTTTATATCCAATCAGTTTAAAATTATGTTGGCGTACGCAGGCTCCTTGAACCAACCAAAATGTATCTTCGGTATCCCCCTCCTCTTTTGTCTAAACCTATAAAAGGCTCCACTCTCCCTTACCCTGGGCTCTCAGCATGGATCCGTTGAGTTGGTGAGGTCTGAGAGCCCAAGCTTAAGCCTGAATAAACAGTAAACCTTTGCTTTTGCATTTTGGTGTGTTGGGTCCTCGGTGGTCTTTTTGGGGTCCAGTGGATGAGGTAAAACAGGGTTTGGTGGGAAGAAACATTTCAGTGGGAAACTGTAAATAAATAAATATAAAGATTATTTTATTGTCATCTTTGTTGAAATTCAATTAAAAGATAAAACATCTGTATAGGAAGTAAATATATTTTTAGAATATGTAGAGAAGTTAGGAGATACAAGATTCTAAAATGCTAGAATCCTGGTTTTCTGCATGAAGATAAAGCCTGCCTTTATTGTCAACCACAACGTTGAAAAAGTCTGAATTATTTCATGCACCTTAAACATATTTAATGTATATTTTAAAAACAGAAGTCAGAAATATGTTAGAAATAAAAGTTAAAAGTTCACATTCCCATCTCCAAAAGTACTTGAATAGTATTTTCACATAAATACACTATTTCTAAAAAAGTGTGCTTTGTTTATTTTAAAATATATAGAGCTAAAGCCCCAGATAAGAACACTGGAATTAGATATTATATATTACCAATTTCCCAAACCTGCAAAATTGTGTTTTCAACCTAAGAATCAAGATAGAGAGTCTGATCTAGGATTTTTGACTCTTCTAGATGTAGACACAATGATGCTGACATTTCTGAGTGTTACGTCAGGCTGCCAGTAAAAGCCAATGAAGACTAGAAATTCATCTGACACTTGATATCAACAGTCCCAATTCTGAACTAGTGGTGGCCGAGGCTCTCCTTTGCTCCGAGCGACTGGGGATGGGTCCCCAGGAAACATGGCAATGAATCTTTTCCCAGTCTCCACTTTTCAAACTCCTTTCACTTGTGAGAGTGCTTTCTAGTCAATAATAATAATGATGATGATAATAATAATGTAACAAAAAAATAGAAAAATTTAAAATACTGCACTAAGGGAACTCATGATTCATTGTACTAGAAATATTTATCTCCAGATCAAATATAAAGCACAAGTACATTCTTTGAGAGCCTTGGCTCCTACCCAACACTGTGTGTGTTTCTTCTTTGTGGTTCTGAAGATCTTGTAGACTTCCCCTCAGGTTTCAACTAAGTGAGTTTCTCAGACATCAAAATAGCCTACAATTGCTGGGGAAGATAGAAGCTTTATTGCCGTTTTTGTGACAGTACCACCAACAACTGGCACACTATCAATACTCTATAAATGTTTAAAGAAGACAAGAAATCAGACTTTGATTATCAAGTCCCTCACATCCTCCAAGCAGTGCAAGTGATGGTTTTGCCACAGCACCATCTCTGTAGCCAAGTCTACAATGGTGCAGAGAGTCAGACAACCCCAGTGTGTCTGTGCTGTGTATCTGAGGCATGCCATTTTTAATTTACAACATTCTCTGGCCTTCTTGTTTTAAGGGAAAATAGCTGGAATACAGGAACACGATAAGAGAATTAATAATTTTTCTTTGAAAATACACACAATTTTAGAGCTGTCAATTTCAGCTATGTCTCTTTAAATACTTTTTCTTCTAGAATACAACTGGGTAGATGAGGTTTGGTTTTTTTGTTTTTATTTTTTTAAATTCCATTATAAAAGTAATAGCCCTGTTTTGGTGTTTTGTAAGCAGATAATATTCTGCTAGTGACTGTCTTTGCAGTAATGCATTGCTCTGAATTCTGAATTCTATTATTTTACATCTACAACAGCTTAAAGTGTATTTTTTATAAACAGCAAACTTCGCCTCATAAAAATTCATTACATAAGGGCATAAACAAGTGCTTTTCCTTCTAGTCATTGGCAGTAAGTGATTCATCAGTTTTCCACAGAAAACCAATTTCATTGTAGATGTTCTGTAATTTCCAATCTCCCTGAATTGTAGAACCATATCACACAATCCCAATGCAAGAAATGTAAGGACTGTTTTGAAGGCTTGTGCTTAGTCTCTTTAATAGGATTGAATATCATTTGCTGTCTCATCAGTTTTGTGTGTTTTTTTTTTTTTAATTAAGAAATCAGTCTTCTATTCTTTTCTTCCCTGCATATGTTGATTCCACACTTGGATGGATGACTGGTAGAGAAATCCAAAACCAACACATTCATTGATGTCTGAAAATAACAATCAGTCTTTTGGCTAGGAAGGGAGGTCATAGCAGAAATACTAAGAGAAACAAAATTTTCCCACTCTAAATCTGTTTTATTTCCCCCAAGAATCTTTACTTTTTAAACCCTAGAGTTAGCAGGAAGAACAAAGGGCTGTGGAAAACTCAGGAAATAGCCATCTCTTAGTTGACAATGTACTCCCAAACCTTATCATTAGTAGAAGAATTACCTCCACTGACACTTGCATTTAGTTTTGGCTAGTGTTTCAAAGCTGAGAAATGGCAAATATTCAGGTACATTCAGGTTGTTATTGTGGAAAGTTAGAAAGTTGAAGGTCCATTGCAAAATTACCATGGGCTATCTTTAGCCTCCTCAGTAGCTGTCCATTGCCCATCTTGTGGTTGACCTACTGTCCCAGTGTCTTTCATGTGAAATCTTTTGGAAGGCATTACTAACAGACCACTAGGTTCACCAACCTCAAAGCTAAAAATGTCATCAGCTAGCATCTGCAACCCACAGCAGAGATTTTCTCATGCACTATAAGCTGCCTACCTGATGCCTTCACCAAAGTACCTAGAAAGTGCCTTGGTTTGAACTTCTTGTGTTCTGTAACTATAAAAGCTTGATGAAACAGTTTCCACTTTAAAACATGACATTGAGGGCAATCTAATTTCTGTCTCTGGGCCATTGACATTCATATTTGGTTCCAGCATAAACTATCTCCTTTTTCCGTTTAGATAAGAACTATGTTTTACATTGACATCACGCTAACCCTTTTTACTAACTGCCCACTAAATTAATGTTAAATTGGTTTCTCTTTTACATAAATTGAAATTTAGTGTTCTAAAGACAATTAAGCCTTGCTAAAATTTTAGTAATTTTTTTCATGTGCTTTTTCTATATTTTCAAAATTCTCCATATAGATATATATTTCAGAAAATAATAGATGACAATAAAAGAACGCAAATGAAGAATTATGGATGAAGCTCAGTTGGAAGTGTTTGCAGAGCATGTACAAAACCCTGGGCTCCATCACTAGCAACACAGAAAACCCTGTGTAGTCATGCACACCCGTAATTCCAGCGCTTGGGAGGTAGCAGCAGGACAGGAGGACCAAGAGATCAAGGCCATCCTAGCTACATAGTGAGTTAGAGGCTAGCCTGGGATACACGAAGCCCTGTCTTTAAAAAATTTAAATGAAAAAAAAAGTTTCAAACTACATGAAAGAAAAGGGGATAATCACCGTCCATCTCCCCCAAATAATGAGAAAAATACATGAAACGGCACTTCTTAGTAAAGGAAAAAAACATTGATGGTAAATTTCTACAAATATATTCGACTTGGCTAGGCATCAAATAAATGTGAATTAGAATAACAATACACTTATGAATATGAATACTCATTATCGATGGATGCCCAATAATGATACCATTAAGAAAGGCAATATAAGACTCAGAATGAAAGTCCTTGAACAGCTCATAGCTTTTGGCCCACGATGTCACTGCTCAAAATATATCATGGGAAAGCTATTATATTGAAAAAATTATGTAAAATAAGCACACCACAAGGTTAAGGATACTCTAGTATTCACACATATATGTGCTAGGGAAATTGATGGCACAATCCTAAGGAATGAGTACCTCCTGCCTCTTGAAGTGCTTTGACTGAGGACATAGGTGAGGGAAAGGATCTGTGATTGAGACAAAGATGACAGAGATGAAGGCATGGTATGACACGGGATACCTTGCCTAACCTATAGTAATCTGGTTTTCCAGAGAAATAGAACCAAGGAGTTAAAAAAAATATATACCTAGTATGTATAATATATAGCTAAATTATGACTGATGTAGGAGAGATACAATGTATTCTTGAAATACTTCGAGACTTGAAAAGCTTCAGTCCTAATTGTTTTTCTTGACACACAAAAATGGAGACAATGACTTAGGCAGTGGAAATAAACAAAGATGTTAAACTTATACAAATATGCTCCATTTGGCTAGCAATCATAGAAATATGGACAAAAATAACAATGCAGTATATGAGTATTCATTGTTGCTGAAATCCCACTAATGATACAATGAAACAGCTGTTGACCCATATATGTGTATATGGATATATGTGCATATATATAATAAATACACACATACATAAACAATTTTACGGAACTGTTTCATGCAATTTTGAGAGATAGAAAGCCCCATATATGTGTTTTAGGACAGGAGGTGGGAAAAATATCTCTTTTATTGAAGAAGGCCAGTCTTTTGTTCTACACAGGCCTTCAACTGATAGCATAAAGGCAACCTACTTTCTGATTTAAAGTCCATGAATTCAGACTTTAATTTCATCCAAAACACCCTACAGAAATGCCTCTGGTAATTATAGCCTAAATATCTGTACATTCAGTGGCCTAGCCAAGTTGACATGAAATCTTGTGATGGATGGACAGACCCAGAAGATGGAGGAATTCTCAGAAGACCCTGCTGGGCAAAGTCATACACAGTGGTACTCAGGGGCCCAATGATAAAACTCAACCAGAGGGGAGGAAAAGGCTTTCTTCTTGCTTCTTTGTAGACATAGCAACAATCTGAGTACTTAACACCAGTACCATCTAGAGACCTAAATATTTACAGGTTTCAGAATGGACAAGCAAGACCTATCTCAGGTCATAATTTATTACACAGCAATAGATGACTGTTATAGTATTCCTTTACATTAAACCTTATTATCAACTGTACTCATATCAAAGGACAATAAACTATGAAAGATTGCCACCTAAGGACAAATGTATTTTCATGATTTCTTCTGCATGCGGACATAATCTTTCATTTATGTAACAAAGGTGCTTAAATCCAGTAACAATAGTCTACCATAAAGGTGTATATTTCCAGGCATTTCTAATGCTACTTGATTTGAAATACAGTTTTAGGGCTTAGGTTGTTAGAGGAGGCCAACAAAAATGGCTTAGTAGAAGGGAAGGCATGGCTTTGCTGCAGCTAATATGTTTCTGTTTTTATCTTAGGTCCCTGTCGCATGCTAGGGCATTATATACATGAATATTGATGAATGCATTTACCATTTATTAAAGGAAGATTCTTCTTTTCCAATAAGATATTTGAGTTTCACTGAATTTGTGGATTTACTATATGACTGATCTTTCCACTGTTAAATTTGCTCATTTCTTACAATTCTGAAGTAAACTGCTATCATGTAAAGTAGCTATTTTTACACATAACTGCTCACTCCAAGGTTTTATTTTGCTAAAACCATTAACTCATAGGTATTCTGATATGTTGGAGCTGGTTTCCAATCTCCTCTGATGGCTGAGTTGGAAAGTAGACAGCCTTCCAAGATGCCAACAACCTCCTGATCCAGGAAGCAGGATCTTTATCTTCCAGACCTTCTTTGAAAGACAAACAGCATTAGCTTTGCCACAAGACTGCCTGCTCTGCTTTAGCTGGTTGTTTTTTGTTTTGTTTGTTTTTCTTTTTTCTTTTTGTGATACCGTTTCCCTGTAGCCCCAGCTGGCCTGGAACTTTCTTTGTAGACCAGGCTGGCCTTGAGCAGAGATCCTCCTGCCTCTGCCTCCTGAGTGCTGGAACTAAAGGCAGGAACCAGCATGCCAGGCTGTTATTTTTTAAACCCATTCTCGTTTCATATTCCTCATCACTGCCCCAAAGCATTTGACAAGCAATGGATTCTATCAATTTATATTGTTTGCAAAATCAGTTTATTTTTCTCAAATTGGCTGCCGCATTAGGACTAGAGGAAAAGAAAGAAATTTCATAGCATTTTTTAAGAACTGTGATTAAACAATTTTTTTCTTTTTCACTTAAAAAATTGTAAATAATATTTTTATTGATCCTTCAAGAATTTCATAGATTATATTTGGAAGGTATTCAGACTCTCTCCCCAACTACTCTTAGATCCACCCTTCACCATCCTAACTTCACTTCATGTCCTCTGTTATATTCTTCAAGGACTATCAATCTAATTTGTGTTGCCTAAATACAACTGGGTGTGAGCCCATCCCTGGAAGCCTGGTCAGCTTACCTGGAATTACATCCTTAAAGAAAATTGACTCTTTCTCTCACAGTAACTATCAATTGCCAGTAGTTGCTCAGGTAGAGCTGGGGTTTCTCAATTACCTTCCCCATGCGTGCTGGGTTTTTGTTTAGCTTGAACTTGTACTTGTGAATTCTGTCACTAGCACGATGGATTCATGTGGGCAACTGTCCTGTTGTGTAAAAAAACAACAACAACAAAAAAAACAGTTTCCTGTAATCATTCATCACCTCTATCACTTATAATCTTTCTACCCATTCTTCCTCAATGACGCCTGAGCCTTGAAAGGAGAGGCTGTGATATAGGGACAAGAACTCCACAGTCTACTATTTTATGCATGTTCAGCAGTGTGCTTTTCATTGTTAAGTGTCATTTGTTGCAAGAAGCTTCTCTGGTGAGAGTTGAGAGATGAACTAATGGTAGTATGTTATTAGGAATGGGTTTAACACTATGTCTATTTAGCAGAATAATATTAGGAGGTTTTCCTCTATGGCCTGTGACCTGTCTAACTAGAGGTTTTGGTCCTGATAACTCTGCCAGCTGTTGCCTCCTTCCTCTGAGGTAGACCTTAAATCCAAGCAAAAATTGGTTACTCCTAAAACAGTTGTGCCACTATTGCAGAAGTGGGCATATTTTTCCAGATCAGTAGTTATTGTAGATGTAGGGTTCAAAGCTGGGCAAAGTTGATGA
Source organism: Nannospalax galili (assembly GCF_000622305.1). Lineage (NCBI taxonomy): Eukaryota > Metazoa > Chordata > Mammalia > Rodentia > Spalacidae > Nannospalax > Nannospalax galili. Next base: position 7,756,494 of record NW_008351958.1, on the reverse strand, counting down.
TTACTTTTCTCTTTGAGTTGCAAGCATAGCACCCACCACCACTATGAAAGCTAGCCAGTGGAGATGAAGGATCAAGATCAGTATCAGCTTGATTTTTCAATTTATATTCTATGACTTACCTATGGAGTATCTTCAGCAATAGGCTTTTACTGTCAGATTCTGGAGAGCAATCAAGAGCAATGGTAATAACAGCATTGTTATTGGATCTATGGGAGAACCCTGGTCAGCAGTTCCAGAAGGAGCCTTGTTCATAGCATTGGACATTGGTTTGCTAGCCTGTGGCATATGGTGGGGACAGTGTCCTCACGGTATAGAGTAATATCTTTTAAATTATTTTTTTTGGGGGGGGATCTTTTTGAGATAGAGTCTCCCTGTTGCCCAAGCTTGCCTGAACTCACTATGTAGACCAGGCTGGCCTTGAACTCACAGAGATCCACCTGCCTCCGCCTCCCTAGTGCTGAGACTAAAAATGTGTGCCTCTATGCCCTGCTTGAAATCCTTTTTTTAAAAACTAGCATTTTTTGAATTTTTGCAAATTCATACAATATATTTTTATTGTATTTGGATCCCTTCTCCTATCTATACCTTCAGTGCCTTTGACACAATTTCATGTAGTCTGATATATATTTTTATTGAACACTTGTGAATTGCATGCAATATATTTTGATCACATTTAGACCCTCTCCTCGATTTGCACCCCTCTTATAACCCCCAACAGGATTTCATGTACTTTGCCATATGTAATAAAGCCTATTCAGTCAGATTTGAGTCCCCAGATGTCCAGTGTGCATCCATCCACTGGTGCCTGGTTAACCTATGTAATTTCACACCCTTAAAGACAACCAACTCTCCCTCTGTTGTGAAAAATCTTGTGACTGATTTTGCCTTTTGCCTTACATACCTATCACGCTGGAATGCATTGCTTCCTGTTTAAAAGCTGAAACTTAACATGCTAATAGGGCATCTGGCCCACTAGAGTGTAATAGGATACTAGTCTGCCATGCTAATAAGGGATCCCATGTGCTGTGTTATGATTGGACTATTACCCTTATATAAGCCTGTACTTTCCTGCACTAAAGCAGATCTGTGTCACTGAACCTGGTCTCCTGTGTCTGAATGTGGTGATGCTGGCACAGACTCCTCACCAGCCCTGGGGTCTGGACTGGATGAACTGAGAGAGCAGGAGAGAGACTGTAGCCAGAGGAGAGCAGCCACAGCTGGCGACCACATCCCTCTTCTGGCAGTTATTGATTGCCATTAGTTCCTCAGCTAATGTTGGGGCTTCTTCCCCACTTCCTCACTTCTATGCTGAGATTTTGTCTAGTGTGAGCACTCTTGGATATTGTGCATACTGTCATTGCAGTGAGTTTACATGAATAACTTCCTAACTCCTTGGAAAACTGTTTACTTGTGGTCATCTACCAATTCAAACTCTTACAATCTTCCCATCCCTTCTTCCACAATGATGCCCTGAGCCTTAGGAGGCAGAAGTATGAGATGATAGGCATAGAATGATGTACTATGCTATTCTTAGATAAGCATTCTGCAACCTCTTATTCTATGAATGATGTCCAGTTGTGGTTCTCTTCCTTTACCTCTATCTGCTGCATAAGGAAACATCTATGTTTAGAGTTGTATTAATATATAGGTACTTAAGTTGTTAGGAGTCATATATCCATTTAGCAGAATAATAGTATTAGACTATGATCTGTCTAGCCTCAAGTTCCTAGGCCTGATATCAGTGTCAGATGTGAGCTCCATTCTATGAAGCAGACTTTAAATCCAATTAGAAATTTGTTGGATACTCCCATAATACTTGTACCACTATTACACTAGTGGATATATCTTACTAGGCCCATTGTTGCTATAGCTTGCAGAATTCGCAGCTGCGTAAGTTGATGATTGATTTTCTCTTCAGGCAACTTGCATTGAACCTTCCATTACTATGATATATAGCCAGAAGACATGAGTCTTTGAAGTCAGCACCAACTTGATTTCTCCTTGTTTGTTCTACAGTTCATGCATATAACATCTTCAGCAATAGCGTCTTATCGTTAAGTTCTTGTGGTTAACTAATATTAGGTGAAATGGCCAGTACTGTTTGAGGGTTTGTGGGACCCCTGTCAATAGGAATGGAGTCTTTTAAATTCTTTTTATGTATGTGTGTATAAATTTTAAGAAGCTTCTATAGTAGTAGGTTTTTGTATGACTTTCTCCTCTACCCTCCCCTCCCATTCCCTTCCCCTTTTAATCCTTCCTATTCCATTATTCCCTTCTCTCTTTCTCTTTACATCACTACATTCTATCTTCCCTCCCAGGAAATTACCCTTCCTCCATGGCTGCAAACTAGTTTCTTGACCTCTCTGGATTTTCCAATTGAAACACACATATCTAAAGATTCGAAACTAGGGCCTGGAGAGATGGCTCAGCAGTTACGATCACTGGCTGCTCTTGCAGAGGACCCAGGTTCAATTCCCAGCACCCACATGGCAGCTGCGAACTGTCCTTAACTCCAGGTCCAGGGGAATCCGAAGCCCTCTTCTGACTTCCATGGCACTCCACAACACAGGTACACTCACATACATGCAGGCAATACACTCATACACATAAAATTAAAAAAAATAATAAAAATAAAATATTTTAAAGATTCAAAACTAGCATCCATATATGAGACACAATATGTGACATTTGTCTTTCTGGGTCTGGATTATCTCAGTCAAGATGATTGTTCTACTTCCACCCATTTACCCTCAGATTTCATAATCTCATTTTTCTTAATTGCTGAATGTTATTTCATTGCATAAAGGTACCATACTTTCATTATCCATTTACAATTTGATGGACATCTAGGTTGTTTCCATTTCTGGCTGTTGTGAATAGAGCTGCAATGGAGATGAATAAGCTGACATCTCTGTAGTAGAATATAGAGTCCTTTGAGTGCCCAATTGTGGTATAGATGGATCCTGTGGTCTCTATTTCTAGATTTTTGAGGAACCTCCACACTGATTTACACAGCGGCTGCACCAGTGATAAAGGTGTTCCCCTTTCCTCACAACATTTGCCATCATTTGTTTGGGGAACATAACCATTCTTACTTGGCTAAGATGAAATCTCAAAGTAATTTTAATTTACATATCCCTAATGGCTAAAGATGTGGAAATTTTTAAAAATTAGTCCTTATTCATTTGCATTTCATCTTTTGAGAATTCTCTGTTTGCCTCCTTGCCCCCATTTTTTGTTGGGTTGTTTTTTAATGTTTAATTTTCTCATTTCTTTATATATTCTAGATACTAACCCTTTCTCAGAGGTATGGGGGTAATGATTTTTTTCCATTCTGTATGTTGCCTCTTCACTGGAATGATGGTGTCCTTTGCTGTGTAGAACATTTTTCTATCAAATAAGGTCCCATTTGTCAATTGTTGGTCTTACTGCTTAAGCTATGGAGCCTTGTTCAGAAAGTCCTTTCCTGTGCCTATAAGTTCTAGTGTATCCATCCCCTATCCCCTATCCCCTGCTTCATTCCCTATCTGATTCAGAGTACCCTATATCTTATTTATTTAATATGTGTGTTTTGCCTGCATGCGTAAGTGCACCTGTGTAGTGCAATGCCTGAAGAGGACATATGAGGGCATCGGATCTCCTGGAACTGGAGTTATGAAAGGTTGTTAGCCACCACGTGGGTGCTGGGATTTGATCCCGGGTCCTCTGCAAGAGCAGTCAGTCCTCTTAACCACTGAGCCATCTGTCCAGCCCCTAGGATGGCCATTTTTACAATATTGATCCTACCTATGGATGAGCAGGGGATTCTTTTCATCTTCTGGTATCTTCTTCAATTTCTCTCTTCAATGTCTTAAATGTTTTCTTGTTCTTTTATATATGCATACTTATATTTATATATGTACATATATGTAATGCACTGATTCCATGTAGTGGTGCTTTTGTGTATGTCTTTAGGGATAACCACATAGGATTAGATATCCTATCATGGAACTCATCCCTTGAGTGAACCGATTCTCCTTCCCTCAGCAACCATCGATTGTCCACGAGTCTTCATCAACTGTGGGGCCCTGTGAAATTTCTCCCATCCACACCACCACGTCACCTGGTGTTACATTCTGCAGATTTTTTTTATGCAACCATATTGTGGGGATTTCATGGGTGATGCTTCCCTATAATGTCTAGAATATTCAAGCTAGCAGCAGGCATCCAGGTCCTCTGGCTCTTTTAATTTTTTCCTCCCCTTTTATGTGATGGTCCCTGAGCCTTCGTTGTAGGGGTTGCATTGTAGATGTTTCAGCTGGGGCTAGACATCACATGGTTACTTATTCTCTGCATTTTGATCAGTTGTGGAATTTGGTAATATTCTTCATCTGCAAATTTCATTGTTTCATAATTATTATTCTTACCTTTGTGTAAACATAATTTATACCTGTACATTCACTTTAAAAGTTAGTTCACACTCAAGACCTCTATTATGAAGTAAAAATGATGTCCCAGATACCATTGTAAAGTATTTCAAATCAAGGCAATTGAATTTACCAACACAAAAACAATGCTGTCTATTAATGCATATATTTTAGCCAAAAGCCTATCAGGATTTCACCTATGACTCTTCATGTTCAAGTAATAGTTTTAAGTTAAAGCTACTTTTGCCTATAATTAAAATAGCTGACTGTAATTAATATTAGATAGGAATGTAAATATCAAAAGTTAAGTTTTCTGAGATTTTCTATTTTTTCCAAGTAATTTTTTAAGTTTAAAAGAAATTTTATTGATTCAAAAATTTCATACAATGAATTTTGATTATAATCAGAACTCCTCCCCCATCTCTACCCTTACTCCCACTTCCTGTACCCCACACCCCTGACTTTGTGTCTTCTTATGTGCATATGAAAAACCCATTCATCTTACACAACACCTCTGAGCTGTGTGCCAGAGAAATCATACTTAATTATACTGCCAGTGATCTACAATTCTTACACTCAGGTGTGCCAAAGTAAGGACCCACTCACTTTCCTTTGTACATGGTTTCAGGTCAAGATACACTCAGATTTCTTGGAATGGGATTTTCACTCTTAATTTCTATTTCTTTTATGCAGTGCTTGGGAATGTCAGGTAGGGATTTCTTTCCTTATTAGTGGTTGGAAATACTTGGTTTCTTCATCAAAGTTAGTTGTTTGCAGCCCTTGCATGCAAGTTGCTCTTCGCCTGCTTCTAGGCGTCATTCAGCAAAATGAGCCCACTGTGGACCCAAGGTGTTCATCAATAGGCTGATTCCCCTCAGGGTATTGCTGTGGGTAAAAACACAAACTAGGTCCTCACAGCAGGCATTAATTAGCTCACAGGCCTCCAATCCAAGATTCTCTGAGTGGCAGTTGGGAGGTTTCACAGCTTCACAGGATAGCTTTACACCAGTGACCTCTAGTTTGTTTCCTAAAATCTGTAGCCTCTTCAATTCCTAATGTCGATGAAGACTGTGACCAGGTCTTGACAGCCACTGGGTGATGATTATGGTTAGTCAACCATGGGTGCCACCAGAGTGTATGGGTGGAGGCTCAGCTTGGCCAAGTCATTGCTTGTGGAAGGACACGCCAGTGCTGCTTTTGTTGTACATTTGTGGTCAGGTCAGTACAGTGCCACAGGTGTGTGTGGGCAGCTGCCCTGTTCCACTCTGCTGGTGTGCATGTCCCAGGTGTTTTTGTTTTGTTTTCATTTTTTACTTAAAAGAATTTATGGCACTTTCATACATTTCATACAACAGTTTTTAATCAAATTTTGGCTCCATACCCCATTTGTGCCCCCCCACCAGACTTTATGTATTCTGCCATACATGTTAAGTCCCATCATGTCAAGCATTAGTACCCAAATGTCCTTCGGTGCAAGTTCATTCACTGGAGTCTAGTCCGCCTATCTAGAGGGTTTTTTTGATTTTGTTTTTGTTTTTTTGGTCTTTTTGAGACAGGGTCTCCCTGTAGCCCCAGCTGTCCTGGAACTCACTATGTAGACCAGTCTGGCCTTGAATTCACAGAGATCTGCCTGCCTCTGCCTCCCGAGTGCTGAGATTAAAGGCATGTGCCACCATGCCCAGCCAAGATCTTAAGACAGGTCTACTCTTCCTCACCCAGCAGTAATCAGTCTCCAGCAGTTCCCAGGCTAGGGCCTGTCATATGCTCATAGCCCTCACTTGAGTCTTGGCCCTTGTCTGATTGAGTCTTCATGAGTCCTTATGCTGTCCTCCACCACTGCAGCATGTTCACAGAAGCACTGCAATTCTTAATGATATGAAGAGGCCCAGAGTCATGTTTCTAGGTTGCTGTGCTGAGACTCACCTTCACCACCATTGCACAGGCTATGCTGCCATTTTGGCCCTAGATCATTTTCGTTCTGACTTGCCATGTCCTGGGTTCAGAATATTTAGATCTATATAGAGGTGTCTCTGGGCTGGTAAATATTCATCTTATGTGATACGATTCTTCACATTGTCCATCTGTAAGACACATTCAGTCTCTTGGGAGGCAGCACAACCTGGCCTCCCAGTTCAACAGAATAGTGCATGCCATGTTTCACTGACATCTTTAGTCTTTCTCAAGTACTTTCAAAGTGACCATTCCTTTTACATGAATCAACCAAGTTCTGCCTCCTCCACTCCCCAGTGTGCTCTTCTGTATGGATTTGTGACCATAAAACCTATTTGTCAACTATTCAAAAAATCACAGATTAAAAGAAATTTTTGAGGAATTAATCTGTAGTTTTCAACAATTAGGTACCTAAAATCTATTTTATTAATCACAATAAGCAAATTCACCATCTCACCATAAAAATCAGCGTACTTTTGAACGATTTTATTTAGCTAAAATATTTTCTTGTCTTTTTAAAACAGTGGCCCGCTGGCCAGAATTCTGTCCTGTAACCATCAGAAAAGCATAATCTTCCTCGCATACAGACTTTTTTTTTTTTTTGTCTTTTTGAAGCAGGGTCTCCCTGTAGCCCCAGCTGTGATGGAACATACTATGTAGACCTGGCTGCCTTGAACTCACAGAGATCCATCTGTCTCTGCCTCCCAAGTGCTGGGACTACAGGAGTGCAACACCACGCCCGGCTGAGACTCTTTTATACATGTGAACTACAACGTAGCATGGCTGTCTTCCATTGCACATTTCTAGTCCAAAATCTTTGGGCTCTTTTTCCATCCTTTTAGCACCAAACACTGTAGGAATGACTTTTACCAACATGCTCTAGATGAATGACTTTTGCCTAATATTTCAATAAAAAAAATAATATTATCTCAATTTATTTATAATGACAAGGCTACAAGGCCTCCAGCACCTCTTGTAAACTAAAATGTATAACCTTAATCCCTCATGACCTTTCCTTGCCCTTGACCAAAACCAATGTATGAATGTGGATGCGGATGTTTTGTATATTCATTGGAAGCAAGGAACACTGTTCCATTGGTGTTACAAACAAGGTTTAAATTGATCATGTCTGTTTGTAGTTGTATGTGTACTATGTAGGGGGTCAGACAGGACAAATCCTTCTACCTTTCCCTCCCAATTTCATGCTGAAGATACTGTTTCAATAAAAGAATGAGCTAGCTCTTGTTGGAGAACACAATTTTAGGAGAATTCTGAAATAATGTATTCTTAAGAGTTTGTCTACTCTTGGCTTAAAATGGAGCCTAAGAGTCAGGCTAGTTTTGTTTTGTTTTGTTTTTTAAGGTATAACTATATTGTGACAACAAGTAACAAATGCCACATACAGTCACAACATCACACAGCAAGAGGAACTTGACCTATGGGGTTGAATGAGGCAGACTCGCTGTGCTGTATTGAGCCCTGACATGCAACTGCATTGCATCCATCCTCTTGGGTTGGGTGTCAGTAATTTTCAGGAAAGTTGCCCACTAAGTTCACTTGCCCTAGTTTCTAGTAAATCATTTTTTTCTAAAAATATTTTATTTTTTATTTATTTATTTTTAATTTTTAATTTTGAGACAGGGTCTCCCTATAGCCCCAGCTGTCCTGGAACTCACCATGTAGACCAGGCTGGCC
>NW_008351958.1:7744670-7748202 GCF_000622305.1 Nannospalax galili | reverse complement strand
TCGGTTGCACTTGGATCCTTGGCACCTGTGTATGTCTATAAAGTCATCGGGTAGATTTCAGTGGTAATATTTATCACCTCTACTAATTAACACGACATAAATTTCCATGCTTCCTACTCAAATATAATACACTTTTTAAAATTTGTTTTTTTTTGTGTGTGTGTGTGTGTATCACACAGAACTTCCCAAACGATCTTATTCAACTATACACCCACTTCCAAGATGGCACTCTTCCATAGCCTCCCTCCCCCCAGTAGAGCCCTTATACTCTGATATCCCTGTTAATGTCTGCTGTGTTGTCGGCACCCCCAGTGATTCCTCACTACTTGCCCTTCTGGTGAATCTAGTCAGCCTATCTAGAGGTCTTTGTATTAGGAGGGTCAGCTGTTCCTCATCTAGCATCAATCAGTTGCAAATATTACTTTAGATAAGATTGGGGACTGCTGTTCATTTTCCCAGTTCCATGCTGGGTTACTATCTGGGAGTCCCTTTGGCCGCCCTGGCCAACAACTAAAAAGGCATTGTTGCTTGTTATGTAGCCTTTAACTATACACATGGACTCTTAAAGAATTATATTGATCCCTTTAATCTTTGGTTTTACTTTCCTTTTGGGTGTTTAAGAACATGCAGTTGGCTGAGATAAACTAATTTAATTTTAGTCTTAAGGTCATTTGAGGATCTGTTCCTCAGGGGCCACACGGGCTTGGGAGGAACCCCTGGCTCCTTTTTTCACCAGTTTCATCTATGTGAAGATGAGTCAAAGGTCCTGCTTGACCGTGGCAGGCTTCACTTGGAAGCATGGAGGAAACGTTTCCTCTATGTTGATCCTCCTCTTTGTAGACTGGACACTGGTTCAAGTCCATCTCATGGGGTCTCCATAACCTCCTTGATCAAGAGGACAGATGACCTACCACCATTACAGGACATTTTGAGGGATGCTCATAGTCCCCTAGAACTAGTCGACCTAGGAAGGCAAGGAGCTAAAAGTGTCCTTTATGTCCCTCTGAACAAATTATTATAGGCCTCAAAGTATGTTTCTTAAACACCCAAGAAGGTTAGTTCCACAAGTCTCGTACTTTCAATTACTGTGTGTCATGTAGATAAATCTTGGGCAAAGACCAATTGTTCTCAGATAAACCTTACTTAGACATATATTTCTTGAACGGCTATGTATAATTTGTCAGTAGGTTGTAGGAGTAATATGGTTCCCTTTGGTTTTCAAAATTACCAAGGCATTATTTATCTCTCGCATTATCTCACCCATCCATCATGGTTTTCCCACTTAACGTGTCCCCATTTACCCCCTTTCTCCCTTTTTAATACCCTTCTCTTATGGTCCTACCTCTCTTGAGCTCCTTCTTTCCCTTTATCTCCTACTTTCCTTGTATACCCTTCCCTTCCCCCTCCCTTAAACTAACCCAATTTTTATCCATATCTCCCTTATTAAGGCCTGTTTCCTACTGTTCTTCTCTTTCAGGTTCTTTCTTTTCCTTTACCTCCCTGTTTCCTTTCCATTATTCTGGTTCCTGTAGTTATGTCTGGATACATACTCACTTATCAGGGTTTGGTTCTAGGATCCACATACGAGGGAGAACATATGTCGATTTTTTTCCTGCGACTGTGTTACTTCACTTAGTATAACAGTTTCTAGTTCCATCCATTTACCTACAAATTTCAAGATTTCACCTTTCCTTACTACTGAGTAAAACTCCATCATATAAATGAACCACATTTTCATTATCCACTCATCAATTGAGGGACGCTTAGTTTGCTTCCATCCCTTAGCTATTGTGAAAAGAGCAGCAACAAACATGGATGTACCAGTGTCTCTGCAATCAGATGAGTTCTTTGGGTATATGCCAAAGAATGGTGTAACTGGGTCAAATTGTAGGTTCATTTGTAATGTTTTAAGAGTTCACCAGACTGCTTTCCATAGGGGTTGAACAAGTTTGCAGCCCCACCAGCAGTGGATGAGTGTTCCCCTTTCCCTATATCCTCTCCAATATTTGGTATCATTTGTTCTCTTAATCTTAGCCAGTCTGACAGGGGTAAGATGCAATCTTAAAAGTGGTTTTAATTTGCATTTCCCTAATTATTAGTGATGTTGAACATCTTTTAAGATGTTTCATAACCATCTTTACTTCTTCTTTTCTTCTTTTGAGAACTCTCTGTTCAGCTCCTTAGACCATCTTTTACTTGGGTTACTTCTTGTCTCGAATCTCTGTTTTTTGAGTTCATAAAATATTCTGGATGTTAGACCTCTGTCGGATGTGTCACTGGGGAAGATTTTCTCCTATTCTGTGGGTGTTCTGTTCGCTTCCCTGGTTGCCTCCTTTGATGTACAGAAGCTTTTTAGTTTAATGAGGTCCCATTTGTAAATTCTTACCCTTTTTCCTGAACAATTGATGTCCTTTTTAGAAAATCCATTCCTACATCTATATCTTGTAGGTTTTTTTCCAATATTTTCTTCTAACAGTTTCAGAGTTTCAGGCTTTACATTGAGGTTTTTGATCCATTTAGAATTGACTTTTGTGCAGGGTGAAATATAGGGTTTTAGTTTCATTCTTCTACAGGTAGAGATCCAGTTTTGCCAGTATCATTTGCTGAGCATGCTGTCGTTCCTCCAGTGAATATTCTTGGCCCCTTTGTCAAATATCAGGTGGCTGAAATTACGTTTACTCATATTTGGGTCTTCAATTTTGATCCATTGATCTATGGGTCTATTTTTGTGCCAATACCATGTTGTTTTGACTATAGCTCTGTAATACAGCTAAAAATGTGGTACAGTAGTCCCCCTGGCATTGCTTAGTGCTCAGGTTTGTTTTGGCTGTCTGAGGTCTTTTGTGCTTCCATATGAATCTTTGGATGGTATTTTCCAATTCTGTGAAAAATGTCATGGGGATATTGATTGGCATTGTATTGAGTCTATAAATGACTTTTGGTAAGATGGTCATTTTCACAATATTAATTCTTCCAATCCATGAGCATGAGAGGTCCTTCCATCTTCAGATGTCTTCTTTTAACATCTTTGGTCAGGTTTATTCTGAGATATTTAATTAATTAATTAATTTATTTATTTATTTTTTTAATTTTAAATTATTTTTAACAATTAAAGTTACAGTTTTAACAATATACAAAATATTACAGTAAATCAGATTTTTTGGCATAATGATTACAGATTTGATAAATACATTTTATATCACATAATAGCGATGAGGATTATACAAAAGCTATTAAAACAATTATGAGAATAAATTCTATTGTCACTTAAGTATCTAAAGCTATTTTCCTTTGCGTTCTTCCAGAACGATTTGTTCTTATTCTTTACCTTAATTTGAGGGACTTCAAGAAGATACTTGTTTTTTTTTTTCATACAGAAGAATTCCTTCCAAAGCAATTGACATTGAGATGTTTTCACATGCATTTCTAATCTCTATAGGCATGACTATCACTGGTCACAGTCGCCCACCTTCTGAGCTCCTCGGTATCTGAGCATGAATACAAACTCATCAGATAGACAGCCTTCCTCTTC
>NW_008351958.1:7731246-7739311 GCF_000622305.1 Nannospalax galili | reverse complement strand
CCAGAAAGAGGCTGGCGGGTCTTGCAGGACCAGGGAAGTAGAGGGAGGTGAAGGTGGGGCCAGGACCAGGAGCGGTGCTCCTGGGGCCCAAGAAAGGCACTGAGTTGGTCTGGGTGAGAAGGGTCAGGAAGCAGTATTGGTTCCCCAGGTGTCTGGGCCCCCAAGACTAGGAATGGCGCAGGGCCCAAACTAGGAGTATAGAACAGCGGGGGGTGGGGGGGTGGATGGAAGGGTGAATGTTGCTTAGGGAGTCCCAGCGTGGAGAGCTGCGCTATAGACTTAACCCAAGAGGCCTGAGGATAGTCTATTTATTTATTTTTTTTGCAGCTATTGTGGAGTGTTTCCATGTGCTCTTTCTCTGATTCCTTGTTATTGGTGTATAGAACAGCTACAGATTTATGTAGGTTAATTTTGTAACCTGCCACTTTACTGAATGTGTTAATTTCTAGGAATTTTCTGGGGTAATTTTTGGCCTCTCTTAGATATAATGTTATATCATTTGAGAAAAGGGATAATTTGAGCTCTTCGTTTTCAATTATTACTCCTTTAATTTCCTGGTCTTGTCTTATTGCTCTTGCAAGAGTTTCAAGCACTAAGTTAAAGAGATTTGGAGATAGTGGACAGCCTTGTCTGGTACCTGATTTCAATGAGGATGCTTCCGGTTTTTCTCCATTTAGAATGATGTTGGCTGGGGGTTTATTATATATGGCTTTAATTATGTTGAGGTATGTTCCCTCCAGTCCAATTCCCTCTAGGACTTTGAACATAAATGCACATTGAATTTTGTCAAAGGCCTTTTCCTCATCTGTTGAGATAACCATGTGGTTCTTATCTTTGAGCCTATTTATATAATATATGATGTTTACTGACTTTTGTATATTGAACCATCTCTGTATCTCTGGGATAAAGCTGACTTGATCATGGTGGATGATCTTTTTGATGTGTGTCTGTATGTGGTTTGCAAGTATCTTGTTGAGAATTTTTGCATCTATGTTCATTAAGGGTACAGGTCTATAGTTTTCTTTTTTGGTTGTGTCTTTACCTGGCTTTGGTATTAGAGTGATGCTGACTTCATAGAAGGATTTTGGACATTCTCCCTCCATTTCTATCATTTTGAATAAATTAGGTGGTATTGGCTGTAGATCTTCTTTAAATGTCTGACAGAATTCTGTTGTAAATCAATCTGGTCCTTGGCTTTTTTTTAGTCGGGATGTTTTGTATTAATGTTTCATCTTCTTTTTGTGTCTTGGGTCTGTTTAAGCTGTGAAGCTCTTCTTGGTTTAGTTTTTGTAGTACCAAGGTGTTTAGATATCTGTTCATTTCTTTTAGGTTTTCAAATTTAGTAGCATATAGGTTTTTAAAGTATTCCCTTGTAATGTTCGGTATCTTTCTGGTGTCTGTTGTGATGTTTCCACTTTCATCTCTGATTTTGCTCTTTCCTTCTTTTGGTTAACTGGGCTAGTGGTCTGTCAATATTTCAAATGATCAGCTCTTAGATTTGTTGTTTCTTTGAATTGTTTTCTTGGTATCAATTTCATTATTTTCTGCCCTGAGCTTTTTTATTTCTTCTTGTCTGCTGGGTTTGGGTTTCATTTGCTGTTTGCTTTTCAAGTGTCTTGAGTTGCAACATTAAGTCATTTATGTGTGTTCTTTCTGTTTTTTTGATGTAGGCACTTATAGCTATAAGTTTCCCTCTAAGGACAGCTTTTAGCATGTCCCAGATGTTTTATTGTGTTGTAGTGTCCTTTTCATTTAGTTCCAGGAATACTTTTATTCCTTTCTTAATTCCCCTTTTGATCCATTCATCATTCAGGCGTGTGTTATTCAATCTCCATGTGTTCATGTGGTGATTAGGGATTCTTCCATTATTTATTACAAGGATTATTGTATTGTTTTTTGATAGAATCCATGGAATTATTTCAATCTTTTTGTATTTGTTGAGGTTTGTTCTGTCCCCCAGTATTTGGTCAATTTTAGAGAAGGTTCCATGGGGTGCTGAGTAGAAAGTATGTCCTTTTGTGCTTGGGTGGAATACTTGGTAGATGTCTGTTAAGTCTATTTGATATATGGTATTCTTTAATTCAGATGTTCTCTGTTAACTGTCTGCCCTGTTGACCTATCTAATGTAGATAGTGGGGTATTGAATCCCCCTACTATTAATGAGTTGGGATTAATCTGGGTCTTAAAGTCCTGTACTATTGTTTTTATGAAGTTGAGTCCACCAGAGCTTGGTCAATATATGTTCATGATTGTAATATCTTCTTGATTTATTGTTCCTTTGATCAGAATGAAGTGGCCCTGTTCTTTTCACAATAGCTAAGAGATGGAAGAACCTAAGTGTCCCTCAACTGATGAGTGGATAATGAAAACATGGTATATTTTTTTTCCATCCTTTCACTTTAAGATAGTGTCTGTCCTTGAAAGTGACATGAGTTTTTTCTAGACAACAAAAAGATGGGTTTTTATTCTTAATCCATTCACCTAGTTTGTGTGTTTTGACTGGGGAGTTCGATCTGTTAATATTTAAAGTTATTAATGAAAGATCAATATTGAATCCTGTTATTTTTATTTCTGTTTACATTCTTGATATAGCTGTACCTTTCCACAGTTATACCTTCATTGAATTTCTTCCTGCAAGCCCTTTGGTATAGTCATTCCTTTCTTCAGCTTTTTGTATTGCTTCCAGAACTCTCTTAAGGTATGGTTTTGTAGACATGAATTCCTTCAGCCTATTTATGTCATGGAAGATTTTTCTTTCCCCTTCGATTATAATAGACATTTTAGCTGGGTATAGTAATCTGGGTTGGCATCTGTAGTCATTAAAACTGGGAATTCCTTGGTCCAGGCTCTTCTGGCTTTCATAGTTTACACTGAAAAGTCAGCTGTAATCCTAATGGATTTTCCATTATATGTGACTTGTTGTTTTTCTTTTGCAGCTTTCAGTATTGTCTCTGTTTTGTACGTTTAGTGTTTTTACTCTGATGTACTGTGGAGAGTTTCTTTTCTGGTCCTGTCTGTTTGGTGTTCTATATGCTTCTTGTATTTGTATGGGCATGTTTTTCTTTAATTTTGGGAATTTTTCTTCCATGATTCTGTTGAATATGTGGTCCATGCCATTATCTTGGGATTGTTCTCCTTCCTGTATGTCTATGATTCGTAAGTTTGGTATTTTTATGGTGTCACACAATTCCTGCATATTCCATTCCTGTGATTTCTTAAACTTTTCATAATCTTTGCTTGAGTGGTCTAATTCATCCACTTTATCTTTCAGTCTTGATACTCTGTTATCCATTTCATTCATCCTATTGGTGAGGCTGTCTCCTGTCATTTCTAATTGATTTACTGAGTGTTTTACTTCCTTCTTCATTTCAGCCTGACTATTCTTCAATATTCCTAACTCTTCTGAATTCATTCAAAATTTATCCCTATCTTCCTTCAGTTCTTTGATTTATTTCTTTGTGTGTTCTTTAAATTCACTGAATTCTTTTATCATGTTTATAATTGTACTTTTGAGTTCCATGTCCTGCACTATCTCTAGGGGGTTCTCATTGTACTCCTCTGGAAGACTATTGGTATTTGGTGGGGATATATTATTTTGGTTTTTCATGTTATTATTTTTTGTCTTTTATTGTGACATGTCAATTTCTTTTGTAGTTTCTGATTCTTGTGTGAGACTCAAGCCATCAAGTTTAGGTCTGCTTCTGTTTGTGAACTTTATGTGTCTTTGTGGTTTAATTTTTGGGCATGAAAACCTGGTTCCTGTAAGCTTCCAGTTCTCTCTTTTGATTTTATATTGTAGTGGCTAGATTGCTTTTGTCTTCAGGATTTTCCACAGAGGCCGAAATCAGATGAGGATCACATGTGCTTTTTCCTAAGGTCTGGATCTCTCTGGGAAAAATTTTGGCCTCAGAAATTTGGGGGTTGGACTGGCCTGGGAACCAGGCCCATGCAAGATGCTGGTCTAGGGCAGCTGGTGGCTGTCCCACCCAGAGATGCAAAGGAAGATTGGGGCAGGAAGCATCCCCAAGCCTCCTGGGAACTGCATTGCCACAGCTCGGTTGGTCTGGATGCAAAGGATCAGGAAGAGGAAAGGTCAGCCCCAGTGTCCAGGAAAGAGGCTGGTGGGTCCTGTAGGCCCAGGGAAGTAGAAGGAGGTGAGGGTGTGGCCAGGCCCAGAGTGCTCCTGGGGACCCGAGAAGAAACTGAGTTGGTCTGGATGCAAAGGATCAGGATGCAGTGGTTGTTCTCCAGGTGCCTGGGGTGCCAAGACAAGGAATTGGGCAGGACCCAGGCTAGGAGGAGAGACCAGTGGGGGAGATGGGAGGGTGAATGGGGCTGGGGGAGTCAAGTTTCCGAGGGCGCGATGGGCTTATCCAGAGAGAGAGGCCCTCAGGTTGGAGAGAAGCCTGCGGGTTGTGCAGGCCCAGGGAAGCAGAGGGAGGTGAGGGTGGGGCCAGGCCCAGAAGCAGTGCTTCTGGGGACCTGAGAAGGAACTGCGTTGGTCTGGATGCACAGGGTCAGGAAGCAGTGGTGGTTCCCCCGGTGCGTGGTGTGCCAAGACAAGGAATGGGACAGGACCCAGGCTAGTAGGAGAGAATAGCCTGAGAGATGGGAGGGTGAATGAGGCTGGGGGTGTCAAGGCATGGAGGGCCCAGACTTACCCTGGAGAGAGAGGCCTGCCAGTCAGAGAGAACTCTAGTAAATGCTTTTGAAATTAACTTTATTTCAAGGAGGCACTTTCTTACTGAGACAATGTCAGCATATAGGTTAGGAGACCTGTACATTTTTTTTTTAAATCACTGTCACTGTGTCAATATCACTAGCTTTCTCAGGACTCATTGTTCTGAAATTCATTTTTCATAAATCTGGTATACTGAGAAGCAATAGGTTATATTTTATCACCATTTTTGTTATTTCACAATTTTATGCTCCAGAAGCTAATTACTTTATCAAAGGTGAGCTCTGACATGCCTTTCAAAGTCCATTATAGATTTGATCTTACTGGAAAATTTAATCCAACAAGTTAAAAAACAACTGATTCTCACTATCTCCAGATCCATGTCATTGGATTCTGTTAACTGTATCATTATAAATTTCATCTCTATCAGCAGAAACTTTTCATTATTTCTGATTTTCTTTCTCTCTAATACTTGCATTCCATTCAATGAGTCTCCTAGTCCTGTTATTTCTCCATTTGCAATGTCTTTCCTATCATTTCTACCCATAGTCTCCATCTCCTCTGCTCTAGTGTAGAATCTCTGTCTTCCTTGCTCCTGTCCAGAATAAACATCTACTTATGCTGCTTTGAAGTCTCTTTGATGGTTTCCCCATTAGTTCAAGGGAAAAAAATTAATGTGCTTGACAAGTAATTCAGGAACATTTTTTATCTTTCCTCGCTTTTCTCCATGGTGAGACATCATAGGGTTTGTTCCTCATCTGGCTGCCATTTCTTTAGGGCTCTGTCCTTTCCATTCTTCACAAGTGTGAGGGAACCATCATGGCTACAGGAATCTATCATGTTTATCTCTAGTTCATGTTAAGCAGCAATGTACTTAAATAATAATCATTCTGCATACTCAAGGTAGAAACTCATAAAATAGTAGTCTTGTTTAATTTAGTATGAATAGGATAGAATAGAGCCCCTAAACATTGCTTGCGTAAAAGCTGAATACATTTAAAAATTTTTTTGAACTCTTGGTAATTTTTTATTGAATTTTTGTGATTTTCATACAATGTAGTTTGATGCTATTTAGATCTCCCCTCTCAGCACTTCTCCCCACTGGTCCTTCCTAATTTAATGTGCTCTTTAATATTATATTGCCTATATAGTCTGATTTGTCCTAAAATTGGTCAAATGTAAACAATTAAGCGTCTGTGAGACACTTAACCTTAAGTGACACATGTCATTGCAACCTCTACACATAGGATGAATGCACCTCTCAACTCTCACCAGAGAAGTTTATGCAGCAGATAGCGATTAATGCAGAAACCTACAGTTGGTCAATGTGCATAGAACAAGAGGCTTCAGACTGCTTGTCCCTGAGTACAATGCCTATTTGAAACCTCTGCCTCCCAAGGCTCAGGATTCATTGTGGAAGAAAAGGCAGAAAGACTGTAAGAGCCAAAAAGGGTGGATGACCAGGAGGAATCAAAATCTTCTAAAAATTTCTTTTTTGTTCATTTGTTACTTCAGGTTGTCCTTGATTCTCAAACCTCCTATCCTAGCCTCCCAGCTACTAAGATTTCAGTCATGAGCCCCCAGGCTCGACACTGCACTTTAAATTTCATTGTAAGGTCTGCCTGTTTCCTGCTCTGACCTTCATGGCACAAGCAATCAGTCCACTCTCAGTAGACTCTGCTTTGTAAATGGCAGAAGCATATGAGTGTTTTTCTTGTTATCTAATACTTTATGAGTCTTAAATTCTTTCTTGTTGGAACAACTTTCCTGCTCCACAAGTGCACATAATATGAAACCTTCATATGAGAATATGATCACATGCTTTAAGCTATCCTGGCTGAAATATTTACTAATAATTTTCTTTCCAAAGTAAGTAACATCAAGATTCTTAACTTGTGAAGAAGCTAGGTATAATTCTGTTTTAAATTTACTCCTACTATGTTATGTTGAAATATCATGATGTTTTAATGAAAAAAATCAAATCAAATCAGAGTTCTTATTAGTAGAAAGCTTGCTAGAGTCCTTGTCATCAGCCTTCCTGATAGTTCAAGTAGAGAGACAAGAGAAAAAAGAGACAGAAAGTCTCCTAAGAGTTTAAAATAATTTGAAACTCATAGATGGAAGACTGTGCTAAGATAGATCTAAAACAAAGATACATTGGGTGCCCAGATTTCATACATTTTCAGAAGTAATAGACATCTGTGGTCTCAATACCCTCTTGCTTTAGCAACATGTTATTTAAAAATAAGCAAATAATCAAAGTACCCTTTCTTAGAGAGATTTATAACTTGAAGTAGTTCAAAGGTCATTTTCTAAGCAGCTGTTTTTTAAATTATTTACTTAATAACCATATACTTAGAAGAAGCATTTCATTACATCAGCATTGACATATTCAATAACAATTTCCTGAGCTAAGATGCATCTCTTTCAAAATTGGCTGTAAATTTTTAGGTTTACAGTTGAATTATTACAGTTATACAATATTGTACTCAGTATAAACCCTATAAGACATAAAATTAAATGAGGTGTTAACCTTCAAAAAAGATGTCCATTTCACTATTAAAATACAGAGTTTCACGAGAAAACTTCATTTTTAATGCAATTGACATTAAAGTGTTTGTACATGCCTTTCTAATCTCTATATATCAGATTATTACTAGTCATAGTCGGTTATTTTCTGAGCTCTTTGGCATCTGAGCATGGATATAAAGCCATCAGGTAGATTTCAGTGATAATGTTTTTCACATCTACTAATTATTAAGGAGCAAATTTTTATGCTTTGAAGAATTATTATTTTAATCATTATTTTTTTAATTTTTAATAACTATATGATTAGAAGCATTTCACTACAGCTTTAACATATTCATTAACACACTCCAGAGCAACAGTACATCTCTTTCACAAGCGGGTGGAAGTTTCTAGGTTCACCATTGAATTAATATAGTTATATATTATTGAAGTCCGTATAAAATTGGATGAGTTTTTAACCTTTGAAAAAGATCTCCATTTCAATTTAGAATATATTGTTTCTTGCAGAAAGACTCATTGTTTTTGCTATTAACACTGAGATGTTGGCACTTGCATATCTAATCTGTATGTATCTGATTATTACTAGTCATAATCAGTTGAACTTGGATCCTTGGGACCTGTGTATGTATATAAAGTCACAGGAAGATTTCAGCGGTATTGTTTAATACCTCTACTAATTAGCATAAAGTAAATTTCCATGCTTCCTCCTCAAATTTAACACATTTTTTAAAAATTGGTGATTTTTTTTTGTGTGTATATCACACAGAACATACCAAACCATCATATTCGACTATACACCCACTTCCCAGATGGCGCCCTCCCATAGCCTCCCTCCCCCCACTAGAGCCCTTATACTTT
>NW_008351958.1:7696565-7731068 GCF_000622305.1 Nannospalax galili | reverse complement strand
CTGGGTTACTATCTGGGAGTCCCTTTGGCCACCCTGGCCAACAACTCAAAAGAAGGTATCACCTGTCTGGCATTGTTGCTCATTATGTAGCCTTTAGCTATGCATATGGACTCTTAAGAAATTATATTGACCCGTTTAATTTTTGGTTATATTTTTCTGTTGGGTATTTAAGGCCATAGAGTTGGCCCAGATAAACCAATTTATTTTTACTCTTAAGATCATTTGGGGATCTGTTTCTCAGGGGTCACATTAGCTTGGGAGGAGCCCTGGCTCTGTTCTTTTACCAGTTCCATGTACGTGAAGATAAGGCAAAGATCCTGCTTGACCATGGTTGGCTTTGCTAAGAAAGCATGGAGGAAATGATTCCTCTATGTCAACCATCCTCTTTGTAGACTGGACACTGGTTCAAGTTAATCTGGTGGGGTCTCCTCGGACTCCTTGATCAAGAGGACAGATGACCCACCACCATTACAGGACATTTTGAGAAATGCTCATAGTCCCCTGGAACTAGTCAACCTAGGAAGGCAAGGAGCAAAAAGTGTCCTTTATGTCAATCTGACCAAATTATTATAGGCCTCAAAGTATGTCTGTTAAACACCCAAGAAGGTTAGTTCCACCAGTTTGGTACTTTTAATTATTGTGTGTCATGTAGATAAATCTTGGGCAAAGACCAATTGTTCTCAGATAAACCTTACCTATACATATATTCCTTGATCTGCTATGTATAATTTGTCAGTAGGTTTTAGGAGTACTATGGTTCCCTCTGGTTTTCAAAACTAGCTAGGCATTGTTTATCTCTCACATTGTCTAACCCCCTCATCATGGTTTCCCCAATTAAAGTGCCCCCATTTTTCCCCTTTCTCCCTTAATAATACCCTTCTCCTGTGATTCTAACTCTCTTGAGCTCCTTCTTTCCCTTTATCCCCTAAGTTCCATGTATACCCTTCCCTCCCCACTCCCTTCAACTAACCCAATTTTTATACATATCTTCCTTATTAACACCTGCTTCCTACTGTTCTTCTCTTTCAGGTTCTTTCTTTTCCTTTACCTCCCTGGTTCCTTTTCATTATCCTTTTGTCAATTTTTTTCTGAGTCTGTGTTACTTCACTTAGTATAACAGTTTCTAGTTCATCCATTTACCTGCAAATTTCATGATTTCATCTTTCTTTACTGCTGAGTAAAACTCCATCGTATAAATGAACCACGTTTTCATTATCCACTTGTCAAGTGAGGGACACTTAGGTTGCTGCCATCTCTTAGCAATTTTGAAAAGAGCAGCAACAAACATGGATGTAAAAGTGTCTCTGTAATAGGATGAGATCTTTAGGTATATGCCAAGGAGTGGTATAAATGGGTCAAATGGTAGGTTCATTTGTAGTTTTTTAACAGTTCTCCACACTGCTTTCCATAGGGGTTGAACAAGTTTGCAGCCCCACCAGCAGTGGATGAGTGGTCCCCTTTCCCCACATCCTTTCCAACATTTGGTATCATTTGTTCTCTTGATCTTAGCCAGTTTGACTGGGGTAAGATGAAATTTTAAAGTGGTTTTAATTTACATTTCCCTAATTATTAGTGATTTTGTACATATTTTAGGATGTTTCATAGCTATCTTTACTTCTTTTGAAAAATCTCTGTTCAGGTCTTTAGCCCATCTTTTACTAGGGTTGCATCTTGTCTTGGTTCTTTGTTTTTAGAGTTTGTTATATATTCTGGTTATTAAACCTCTGTCTGATGTGTCACTGGTTAATATTTTCTCCCATTCCATAGGTTTTCTGTTTGCTTCCGTGGTTGCCTCCTTTGACGTACAGAAGCTTTTTCATTTAATGAGGTCCCATTTGATAATTCTTGCCCTTGTTTCCTGAGCAATTGATGTCTGGTTTAGAAAATCCTTTCCTATACCTATATCTTGTAGGTTTTTCCTAATCGTTTCAGAGTTTCAGGCTTTACATTGAGGTTTTTGAGGCAGTTGAATTGACTTTCATGCCAGATGAAAGATAGGAGTTTAGTTTCATTCTTCTACAAGTGGAAAACCAGTTTTGCCAGCACCATTTTCTGAACATGCTGTCATTCCTCCAGTGAATATTCCTGGCCTCTTAGTCAAATATCAGGAGGCTGAAATTGCATTTACTCATATTTGGGTCTTCAATTTTGTTCCATTGATCTATGGGTCTATTTCTGTGCCAGCACCATGTTGTTTTTATGATTATAACTCTGTAAAACAGCTTAAAATCGGGTATAGTAATCCCTCCATTCCATTCTACTTTTGGTAGGATGGTCATTTTCACAATATTAATTCTTCCAATCCATTAACATGGGAGGTCTTTCCATCTTCTGATGTCTTCCTCAATCTCTTTCTTTAAAGATTTAAAATTTTCATTGTAGAGCTCTTTAATGTCTTTGGTCAGATTTATTCTGAGATATTTTATTTTTATTTTTTGCAGCTATTTTGAAGGGGAATGTTTCCCTGTGCTCGTTCTCTGATTGCTTGTTTTTGGTATATAGAAAGGTACACACTTTTGTAGGTTAATTTTGTAACTTGCCACTTTACTGAATGTATTAATAATTTCTAGGAGTATTCTGGTAGAAATTTTGGCATCTCTTAGATATAATATCATATCATCTGCAAAAAGGGATAATTTGATCTCTTCTTTTCCAATTATACCTCTTTAATTTCCTTCTCTTCTCTTATTGCTCTTGCAAGAGTTGCAAGTACTATGTTAAAGAGAAGTGGAGATAGTGCACAGCCTTGTCTGGTTCCTGAATTCAATGGGAATGCTTCCAGTTTTTCTCCATTTAGAATGATGTTGGCTGTGGGTTTGTTATATATGGCTTTAATTATGTTGAGGTATGTTCCCTCCAGTCCAATTCTCTCTAGAACTTTAAACATAAAAGCATGTTGAATTTTGTCAAAGGCCTTCTCTGCATCTATTGAGATGACCATATGGTTCTTGTCTTTGATCCCATTTATATGATTTATGACGTTTGACTTACGTATATTGAGCCATCCCTGCATCTCTGGGTTAAAGCCAACTTAATCATGGTGCATGAACTTTTTGATGTGTGTCTGTATGCAGTTTGCAAGTATCTTGTTGAGAATTTTTGCATCTATGTTCATTAAGGATATGGGTCTATAGTTTTCTTTTTTGGTTGTATCTTTACCTGGCTTTGATATTAGAGTGATGCTGGCTTCATAGAAGGAATTTGGAAGTTCTCCCTCCATTTCTATTGTTTTGAATAAATTAAGTACTATTGGATGCAGATCTTATTTAAATTTCTGATAGAATTCTGCTGTAAATCGATCTGGTTCTGGGCTTTTTTTAGTCAGGAGGTTTTGTATTATTGTTTCAATTTCATTTTGTTATGGGTCTGTTTAAGCTGTTAATCTTTTCTTGGTTTAGTTTTGGTGGTTCCCATCCCTTTAGATAACCATCCATTTCTTTTAGGTTTTCAAATTTAATAGCATATAGGTTTTTAAAGTATTTCTTTGTAATGTTCTGTATCTTTCTGGTGTCTGTTGTGACGTTTCCCCTTTCATCTCTGATTTTGTTGATTTGGAGGTGCCCTTTCTTTCTTTTGGTTAACTGGGCTAGCAGTCTGTCAATGTTGTTTACCTTTTCAAAGAACCAGCTCTTGGAATTGTTCATTGTTTGTATTGTTTTCTTTGTTTCAATTTCATTAATTTCTGCCCTGATTTTTGTTATTTCTTCTTGTCTGCTTTCGTTTGCTGTTACTTTTCAAGTGTCTTGAGTTGCAATGTTAAGTCAATTATGTGTGTTCTTTCCGATTTTTTGATGTTGGCACTTAGACCTATAAACTTACCTCTAAGGACTGCTTTCAGTGTATCCCAGAGGTTTTTTTGTGTTGTATTGTCCTTTTCATTTAATCCCAGGAATAGTTTTATTTATTAATTTCTCTTTTGACCCATTCATCATTCAGGAGTGTGTTGTTTAATCTCCATGTGTTCCTGTGGTGATTAGGGTTTCTTCCAGTGTTGATTGTAAGCTTTATTGCATTGTGGTCTGATAGAATACATGGAATTATTTCAATCTTTTTGTATTTGTTGAGGTTTTGTGCCCCAGCATATGGTTGTTTTTGGAGAAGGTTCCATGGGGCACTGAATAGTAAGTATATCCTTTGATGCTTGGGTAGACTACTTGGTAGATGTCTGTTAAGTCCATTTGAATTATGGTATTGTTTAATTCAGATGTTTCTCTGTCAACTCTCTGCCGTGTTGACCTATCTAGTGGAGAAAGTGGGGTATTGAATTCCCCTAATATTAAAGAGTTGGGATTAGTCTGGGTCTTAAAGTCCTATAGTATTATTTTTATGAAGTTGGGTGCACCAGAGTTTGGTGAATATATGTTCATGATTGTAATATCTTCTTGATTCATCGTTCCTTTGATCAGAATGAAGTGGCTCTCTTTGTCTCTTCTGATTACTTTTAGTTTAAAGTCTATTTTTTCAAGTATTAGAATTGCTAAAACTGCTTTTTTCTTAGTATCATTTGCTTGTCATATTTTTTTCTATCTTTTACCTTAAAGTAGTGTGTATACTTGAAAGTTAGATGAGTTTCTTGCAGACAACAAAAACATGGATTTTGTTTCTAATCCATTCAAGTAGCCTCTGTCTTTTGACTGGGGAGTTAGGCCATAGATATTTAGAGTTGTTATTGAAAGATTTGTATTGGTTCCCATCATTTTAATATCTGTTTGCATTCTGGGTGTAATATAGCTGTACTTTTCCACAGTTATACCTTCATTGGATTTCTTTCTGCAGCTGCTTGGGTATAGTCATTCCTTTCTTCTGCTCTTTCATTGCTTCCAGAACTCTCTGAAGGGCTGGTTTTGTGGACATGAATTCCTTCAGCCTATTTATGTCATGGAAGATTTTTCTTTCCCCTCTGACTATAATAGACATTTTGGCTGGGTATAGTAATCTGGCTTGGCATCTGTAGTCATTTAAAACTGGGATTGCTTTGGTCCAGTCTCTTCTGGCTTTCATAGTTTGCACTGAAAAGTCAGCTATAATCCTAATGGGCTTTCCATTATATGTGACTTGTTGTTTTTCTTTTGCAGCTTTCAGTATTGTCTCTTTGTTTTGTACGTTCAATGTTTTTACTATAATGTGCTGCGGAGAGTTTCTTTTCTGGTCCTGTCTGCTTGGTGTTCTGTATGCTTCTTGTATTTGTATGGGAATGTCTTTCTTTAATTTTGGGATTTTTTCTTCCGTGATTCTATTGAAGATGTGGTCCATGCCATTATCTTGGGATTGTTCTCCTTCCTGTATGCCTATGATTGATAAGTTTGGGCTTTTTATGGTGTCACACACAATTCCTGCATATTCCATTCTTGTGATTTCTTAAATTTTTCATAATCTTTTCTTGAGTGGTCTAGTTCATCCACTTTATCCTCCAGTCTTGATACTCTGTTTCCATTTCATTCATCCTATTGGTGACACTTTCTCCTGTCTTTTCTTATTGGTTTACTGAGTGTTTCTCTTCCTTCTTCATTTCAGCCTGAGTATTCTTCAATATTTCTTACTCTTTTCTGAATTCATTCAGAAGTTTATCCCTATCTTCCTTTACTTCTTTGATTTCTTTCTTTGTGTGGTCTTTCAATTCACTGATTTATCATGTTTATAATTGTTCATTTGAGTTCCATGTTCTGCATCATCTCTAGGGTGTTTTCACTGTACTCCTCTAGAGGATTACTGGTATTTGGTGGGGATATGTTATTTTTATTTTTCATGTTATTATTTTTTCTCTGTGATTTTGACATGTGGATTTCTTTTGTAGTTTCTGATTCTTGTGTGAGATTCAAGCGTCCAAGTGTAGGTCTGCTTTTTTGTGTGTGAACTTTATACGTCTTTGTGGTTTAAATTTTGGGCATGAAAAGCCAGTTTGTCTAAACTTCCGGTTCTCTCTTTTGATTTTATATTGGAGTGGCCAGATTGCTTTTGTCTTCCATGGAGGCCCAAGTCAGATGAGGATCAGATGCTCTCAGGGTTTCTCCTAAGGTCTATATCCCTCCAGGAAAGATTTTGGCCTCAGGAATTTGTGGGTTGGATTGGCCTGGAAGCTGGGTCCAGAAAAGATGCTGGTCTAGGGCAGCTGGTGGCTATGCCATCCAGAGATGCAAAGGAAGATGGGAGCTGGAAGTGGCCTCAAGGGCTCCTGGGGACTTCACTGAGGAGCTGTGTTGGTCTGGATGCAAAGGATCAGGAAGAGGAAAGTTCAGCCCCAGAGTCCCGGAAAGAGGCTGGTGGGTTGTGCACGGCCAGGGAAGTAGAGGGAGGTGAGGGTTTTGCCAGGCCCTGGGGACCCGAGAAGAAACTGAGTTGGTCTGGATGCAAAGGACCAGGAAGCAGTGGTGTTTGCCAGGTGTCTGGGTGCCCAACAAGGAATGGGACAGGACCCAGGCTAGGAGGAGAGATCAGCGAGGGAGATAGGAGGGTGAATGAGGCTGGGGAGTCAAGGCGAGGGTGTGATGGACTTACCCCAGAGTGAGGCCTGTTGGTGGGAGAGAGGCTGGTGGGTCCCGCAGGCCCAGGGGAGCAGAAGGAGTTGAGGGCCGGGCCAGGCCCAGAAGCAGTGCTCCCTGGAGAGAGGCCTGTGGGTCCTGCCAGTTTTTTTTTGTTTGTTGTTGTCTTTGTTGTTTTAAACAATTGAAACCACAAGGAAGACTGGCAGCTGGGCATTCTTCAAGCACTCACTTGGAGATATCCCCAACCAAGTAGAAAAGAATCACAATCATTATAAAAGTGGTATTTCCTTTGTTTGTCCTTTGTCCTAAGTGATCCTTAATATTCATACTGTATTAACAGTATTTGCCTCATTATGAAAAAGACAAGTCTCTAGAGTTGGTTCCCATTGTTCATAATCAATGCAGAGACTGGTCAAATCTCAGCTACCTCAGAAGACAACAGGATAGTCCACTGCTGATTGTTCTGAACCATAGCTCCAAGGTCTTTGCAAATCTAATTCAATCCATCTGTTTTAATGGTAAGTATCCTATTACCTTATCTGAACTCTGGTACTCTTTAAGAAGATATTTTTTAAACAGGGCCCACTAGGGTTAATTAAATCACTTTAGCAGGTTGGACCACTGTTTTTGTTTTTTGTTTTATTTTGTTTGGAAAGCTGAAATAAAAATACAGTGAGGCAAAGATGAAGGATGAAGAAGGTATGTTTGATCTGTAAATGGTTTCAATATAATAAAAATGACCTTATTATAAGAAAATAATCTCGTTTAGATGAAGCTTTCCTTACAAGTCTGCCATCTATAAATGGAGGTCTTCATTCCAAGAGCCATTTGCATTAAAAGAGAGCAAGAACTTAACACAGGAAATGTGTAAGGCCCAGGTCCTGCTTGAATCACTTCTGCCAATATCACATGTGTCAGTATGAAGCTATGTGACCCAACTAACTGTAAGGAAGGCTGCACAGTGAAGTCTTCTTCTGCACAGGGAATAGGAAAGTGAAATTAAATTTGTATGACAACACTGTACTATGCCCACTCTTCACTGAATGCAAAAATTTATGATTTCCTATCAAATAGATTATTAAGATGGTGTTGCATAGGACTGTTCTCCAAGCCAGACACACAGGTTCTTTCTAAGTTCAGCTGTGCCTGCTTTCAAATGATCATCATAGCAGAACTGTTGACTTCCTACACAGAGGGAGGAACAGGGAGGGTTATGGGACTCTCACCTGAGTATCACCCACTGTTCCCACCCCCCTGTAGACAACTGGGTCCACATTGCCCACAGAAGGGCTAGAATATATTGGCCAAGGAAGAGTAAGGGAGGAGGGATCCATTTATGTGGCTATGGGGAAGCCACTGTCCATGCTGGTTGAAGACTTTTAGGTTCAGCCTTAAGGGGGGAGGACCCACACTCCTGTAAATAAACCCTCACCACCACCCATTGCTCCATAAGTAAGCACAATAAAGCTTACTGGTTCCTTAAAGTATACTTTGGTGGAATCATAGCTTTGTAGTTGAGAACTTCGGAGGGAGTGGGGTCCATGTTGGTTCCATCTCTCCCAGGAAAAGTTTTAGCAAAAGCTTGTCTAACAAATTATTCACCTTTCCTCTAATAACAAGTAGAAACATTATGTTTTATGAAAAAATACATGTTCTGTTAGCATGGGTGTAATTACCCAAGTTTATTTTTTATGTATTTGGGTTCTCCTAGCAAATCAATTAAATTTACTAGTGGACTGGGCACTATGACAGAACCCAAATGGTATGTGGAATCGTAGTCTTCCTCGTTCTCTGTCATCCTGTTCCATCTCATCAACATTTTCCTACTCATATATTCCCAGTGAGCAATACCAGGAGGCCCCATATTGCAATAATTGATAACTATGCATTTCCTCTAAAATCCCAGAAAATTTGAAGAAAATTCCCCTTGACAAAACGTTACTTTGAAGAATTTTAGTTCTGGTGTATAATTTCTGGTGAGCTAGATCACATACCTAACCTCTATTTTCTTTTGTTCCAGACTCTGCTATGATTTGAATATTAAGTGTCCCCTCAAAAGCTCATGGTCTGAAGGCATAATCCCCAGCTGGTAGATCTTATCATTGAGAGGTGATTGGATTGCAAGGGATCTGGTCTAATTAAATCACTGATCCAACTTTAGCTTGATGGCACTATTTGGAGTTGATAGAAACTAGGAGATGGAGTCTACTTAGAGAAACCAGGTCACTGGGGTGAAGCCTTTGAAGAGTTATCTTGTACCTGGTTCCTTCCTGTGTCTCTTCCTGCACTCCCTAGCCATCATAAAGTCACACACTTGTGCTGTCTTGATGTTCTGTCTCACCATAGATCCACCACAGTGATGCCAGCAGCCTATAGACTATAACTTCGGAAACTGTGAGACAATGTAACTTTTTGCTCGGCTTGAGATCTTATCCTCTCAGGTATTATGTCACAGTGATAAAAACAAAACAATCAAAATCAAAACGAAACAAAAAAAACCGTAACAGTCTTCTGAATCCTTGTCTCTGGGTCTTTATAAAATCTTGGACCTGCCAGTGTCTGGATGCTTCTGTGGACTGAATTCGTAAATGGAAACCCTTCTTCATTCAGAAACTGAAACCCGAATCCCCAAGAAGATTTGGTTTGGAGACAGGTATTTTAAAAGGCAATCAAGTTTAAATGAGTTTGTAAAGGTGTAATCCTAGTTTGATAGTGTTGGTGGATATCTACGAAAAGGTTTCTCTTTCTCTTTACATGTTGCATATGGAGGAGAGACCATGTCAGGACACATAAGAAAGCAGCCATCTGCATGCCAGGAATACTTCACAAGAACCCAGCCAAGCAAGCACCCTGATATTTCTTAGACTTTCAGCCGCTAGAACTGTGGGTAATATATCATGTTATGTATGACACTACTCTAAGGTGTTTCATTACAGCAACCTGACTGGGCTAAGACAGATGCCTGCCTATATTATTATAATGACAAATAAATGTTAAGTCTCTCCTTCTCTAGGCAGGTTCTTCTTACCTACCCTAGCTGGGTTCATCTCCCATTCTTCCCTGCATATATCACACATTACTAGTAAACATATCCAATTGCATACTAAATATTGAATAGTGTGCAGAAAAAGAAAAATGTCTAATCATGTGTGCCCACAAAGTATGCAATGCTACATCAAGCTAGATGAAAGTGTCATTTATTGAATTTTGAATTAGATGCTTTATACATGTTATCTGTATTAATATCTGTGTCAACCATAAGAAGCAGGCATTATTAGCACTATCTTGTGAGTGAGAAAACAAACTATATTAAGTCTCTAGTGTCACCTTATAAGTATCAGAGGAAATGACATTTGAACTGAAGAATGCTGAACCCCAAGGCCCATTTTCTTTCAATATTACACTATTAATTTCCTGCAACTCTTTCCCCCTATTTTGTCAAGCTTTTGGACTTGGTTTGAGGCCCCTGGCTTAGCCTTAAGCAATAAGCCTGTTTTAGGCTTTATCTGTTTCCACACTTTCCCATCCTCTCTGGCCACTACATTCCTTTGGCTTCTTTTGCCTCAGATTCTGAACACACTGCCATCTACAGTATTTGGGTTGATATCCTGATTAAAGCCATGCAGTAGCATAATATCAGTTCTCTCTGTGTTTAATTATTTAGTGATTACTTTCTTTAGTGGTCTAGTCATTATAACATAGCTATTTAATCACTTTAATTAAAGCATACTTGCTCTGTTTGCTGTTAAAATTTTAAGCCTATTTTCTTGACCATATTTATTGTTACAAAAGTTAAAAGTTAATTTGTTTTTGCTAACTTGCTTCAATCCATTGAGTATGTGTTGTCACGAGTTTCATTCTTACCCATAGAAGTCACTAATAAGTGATACATGGTATAAATTTTTAAAACTATAGACAAAAAACCAAAACAGTGAAACATTAGGCTCCTTGAAAGCTGTGACTATTTTGATGACTTAGACACATGTAGCAATATAAATAGATTAATGAAATCAAGAGTGATTCATGTTCATTTCCTGGTGCAACTGACTTGCCAATGCATGATGGTATTCTAAGGGAAAAATAGGCCCTGAAGCTGAAAGTTTTAAATACACTGTTAAAGCATGTGTATCATTTACACATGAATGGATGTCCTAATGTATATGGCTTTAAAATATCTATGAATCATTTTTAATTGAATGAAGATCCAGAGCAAACCAGACTGGTTCTTAAAAGTATACTAAAAGTAGTACTAGTGCTAACCAACACTACTGTTTGAAAACAAGTCCTCCTGATTAGTGGTAATGGTGCTTCTCACACTTTGTTTCACCTTTAATAAAACATCCAAATGTTTTCCCAAAGATATTCTGACTACAGGGTTTTAAATGAGTTAATAGTATATTGTTGAATGTTCAGAGGTAGACAGTATAAATTGGAGCCATCAATCCAATTAACCTTTGCTCTATTCTGGCTTAAAGGGTTCTTTAAAAAAAAAATCCAGAATCTGAGATGAAGGATTTGGTGGTGATACAATCAAAATCCCAAGATGTGCCAAACTACCCTCCCAGGTCCACTCGTTCTGTCTGGACATACCAAAAGAAGCACTCTGAATGGCAAGAAAAACACAATCACTGTAATAGTATCTGGATGCCAGCCTGATTCCATTGAGTCTTATGCTTAAAAGAATGAATATAAAGGTGCTGGCATTGTTATTAACTTCTATTTTAGTCTTATAAGGGCTGTTAGTCCCCAGCCAATTGCCACTTAATTGTTCAACAAGGTCTTTGGTGGTTTTCAGCTCAACCTGTGTGTTCCCATGGAATGCAACCTAATTGTAGATATTGGCTAACCATGAATCATGCAATTCTCATTCCATGAAAAGCCACCTGTAGAGTTCCCCCACTAGGAATACATTCACCCCAGTTATCAGATAATCTAGATTTTTCTCACTGTTGCTCTTGTGGGTCATTTAATATGTGTCTTTTGCATGCTTACCAGATGGTTGCTGGGCTTAGAATGAGAAAACTAAGTGAGAAGACATCATTCTAACAATCAATAAGCAAAAGCACAAACAGTTGTTCAGTGTATTAGACGTCACTGCATTTTAATCCTCACAACAGCTGCCTTGTACTGTGCATGTCACCAGTTCCCATTTTGTGGATACATACAATCATAGCAATAAACTCAAGTTCCATTGAGTGTAAGTGCAAAGTTACAGAGCCAATAAATTTCAGAACTTGCATTCATATCAAAGGTAGTTCTAACCAGTTTCAGAACCTACAGTCATCCGATTTCCTTCTCCAGTTCTCTAGTCATTTGTATGCCAAAGCTTACTAAACTTGTTTTTCAGTGTATTCTACAATGGTATGCTGTGGTGCTCACTTGTAATCTTATATTCTGGAGACTGAGACAGGAGGATTGCAGATCTGAGGCCAGCCTAGGATACACAGCAAGACTATGTCTAAAAGAAAAAAAATTTAAGACCTCATTGTACTGAACATTTTCCTCTCTAGAATTTTCCATTTTAATTTGCTTTATTTCCTCAGGAAAATACTATCAAAAAATACTTTAGGTACTAAAGTACCATGCAAGGGCTTATGTGGGAAATAAGCTTTGAGTTCCTACATATGGAGAATAGAGTACCAAACCACCTATCGTGAGTCCTTTTTTTAGACCAGGCTTGGCTAGAAAGTGTCGTCATGAAGAAGCACAGGCTGAAGTAGAGTCAAGAACTCAGTCATCCTCGAATTTGAGGAGCGATTTTTAATGTGCCAGGAAGAAGTGAGTCAACACAGAAGAATGTAAATCAAAAGAGTGCATGTAAAAGGAAAAACACAGTTACTTTTATGTAAATTGAAAGATCTGCTTTTCCCAAAACGAAATTCTGGGAAAGATCTCCCCTGTACATCAGCCAAGTGCAGGCAAGTTCCCCCTTGCCTTCGTCTCTTTGTCAGAAACAATTTTCCCAGGCAGTGGGCCTGTAGGACTAGAATGCAAAAGAGATGGAATGATTCTCATTTTTGCTGTGAAATCACAGAGGTTCGAAGAGACTGGTGGTTTGTGTTGCTTTGTTCTCTGTCTCATGGGTTGTTCATTTGTTTGTTTGTTGTTTGTTTATTTGTCTTCTACACTCCCATTCCCTTGGAGAAATTTCAAGACTCTAACCTGGGCCTAGGGCTATGTGGTCTTGAGAAGATTTCTAAATTTAAAGAGCAGACTGGAAGCTGAGAGATAAAATCAATTTTTATTTTGTTAATTCCTGTGGCAATGGAAATTAGCTCCATAATTGTTATATTCAAACAAATTTTTTATTTACTAAAAGCATTGGGTTTCTTTGCTTTGTTTTTTTTTTTATAAAATGTTGGTTTTAATTTATGAAGACATTGTTAGGATTAATTGTCAAATGAGTCTCTCACATTTCACATACTATTATATAGTTGCTATTTTTAATACTTATGATTTGAGGCCTTATACCTCCATGTAATTTCATGAAAAAATGGAAGTCTCTTAAAAAGAAATCACTGTGCATTTTTGGAAAGCAAAGAAGCCTTTATCAATACCCCAACCCTTTAAATCTTTTCAGTATTATCCTTAAATTCCCCTTTAGCACACTGTATGAATGTCTCAATTTTGCTATACTAGATTTTCTTTGTTGTGGTAACAAATTGCAACAAACACTGCAGTCTAAAGCCACATAAATCTTTCTCATAGTTCTGTGGGTCAAAAGTTTGGTTCTGGTCTCTATAGCCTGGAAACGAAGTACTGCCATGATGCTTTCCTATGAGACCCTCTGGCAACACCGTCCTCTTTATACTGCTATGGCTGGGATCTGGTGCCACATAGTAGTAGAACTAAGATCTACATTGTCAGCTGGGGTCCTTTAGCATCTAGAAGTGTCTCTCTGATCTTAGCACATGGTTCTTAACATTCTAAAATTGTACCAAGATAGTGTCAGATCCTTCTCACATTGCCACAGTGTCTCTTTCTGATGAAAGCTTGAAAAGGGTCCTGTCTTTAAGGTCTCCTGGGATTAGACAAGGCCCAGGAAGACAACCCAGGAAAATATCCCAACTCTGAAGACTTTAACTTTGCCGTCACCATCTGCCACGTCTCTTTTGCCTTGTAAGGTCATGTATTTACAGGCTGTGAGGATTAGATTATGGACATTTTAGGGCAAAGCATAATATACTGCCAAACACATCTCTTCCTCCACCACCATGGAGACCTGGCTCCCTTCAGAAGATCCAACTTTCCTTCTAATTCTCAAAAATTGAGGTAAACAAGTACCCTAATTTATAATATCTCAGAAGTAGAAGGAACAGTAAATATCTACCTCCAAACCCTCTTCCCTGCCTCCTGGTATTCTTGGCTTACTCACCATGTTCAATTTTTCTTCCACCCCTTTGCTCTTATGAACATATTTCATGTCTATCTTTTCCTAGATGCTCTGTCAGTCAGTGTAAAATTTGAAGAGAAACATTCCAGTTCTCATCTCTCCATGTTCACAATTTCCTTTCACTCTTTCCTACACAACAGAACCCCATGTTAAAACTTCAACAATTCGTGCATAAAGTATTGACTTTACCCTGATTTTCCCCAATACAAGTTTTGCCCCTTATTTAATGAAGTAAAAGAATAAACATTAAGTATTGCATAAATAAAACCTAGTAAAACTTAGAACCCACTTACTTTTCGATGTCTTGACTTTCTGAATGAAGCTATCAAAGAAGAGAGATATGACCAAACCCAATTATTGATGAGTGGTACAAGACATATATCAGTCTTGTCTTATGATTAATTAGGTCACATATTACTTTTTCTGCAATGATTATTTAAAAATTCTTATTATTTTTATTTTATGAGTCTGCGTGTATTGCTTGCATGTAGGTAACTGCACCCATGTCATGCAATGCCTGCAGAGGTCAGAAGAGGCTGTCGAATCCCCTGGGACTGGAGCTACAGACAGCTGTTAGCTGCCATGTAGGTGCTGGGATTTAAACCTGGGTCTTTTGCAAGAACAACCAGTGTTCTTAATCACTGAGCCATCTCTCCAGCCACGAGATTTTATTTTTAATTATGTTTATGTGTATGAGTATGCACACACTATTGTGAGTATAGGTGCCTCAGATGCCAGAGGCATCAGATCTCCTGGAACTGGAGTTACAGGTGGTTGTGAGGCACCTAATATGGGTGCTGGGAACTGAACTTGGATCTTCTGCAAGAGCAGTACATGCTATTAACTGCTGAACTATCTCTCCAGTCCCTGTATGATTTTTATAAACCATCCATATATCTCTACTAACAATCTATTATTCTGTTATAGACATCATAGGATAAATGAAGATCCACAAAGCTCTAATTTTCTCCATTTAGACCTTTTATTCTCTTTGAAATGTGGTCATGATGTCAGCCTTCCTTTCTAGGCTAACTCTATACCCATTTTTAATTCATGTATGGATGGTGCTGCTTTCCGTGCATCTTAATCGGTTATCCTCAGTTATCAATGTTTTCCTGCATCTTCCATGTCCTTGACAGCATCTACTACAAGCATGTTTGTCTCCCATCCTAATAAAAATGTCTCCTTCCATTTCTTTTATTTCCTAATGACTACCTTTTTCAGGGGAATGTTCATTCCTTACAAAGTCCACCTTCTCATCTATTATTTCCTTAAAGGGTCACTTTAAGATCTTATGAGTGGCCATAAAATATCACTGCAAAAGTCATTTAAAAGATCATTTACAGTGTATCTATCACTTTTCAATTCTCAGCTAACTTGACCTCGCCATAAAAAGTTGCTATTAATTATCTTGATAGTGCTTCTAAGTTTGAAATTCTCTCCTTTAACTTCCCTGACTGTTCTCCTGTTCTGACTGCTCATTGAGTAGCTGTCTCCATTTCAGACTGCTCCATCTAAGTCTCACTTGTCCACTCTAAGCCTCTGTAATTTGTTACAGGCCTGTGCTTACGCCACAGTAGACTACCTTGGTAGCTGTTATGTCACCATAGTTACATAGCTACAACATACTACAGTCATGAGGAGATCTGTTTTGTTCCACCACGTGATTCCTACTGTGCTGCTGAGCCTCACCTCAGGCCACAGTAACAGAACTGGATGACTATGACAGTAGACTGAAAGTGCTGACACCATGAGCCAAATAGCCTTTCCTGTTTTGATTATTTAGGTTGGGTATTTTGTTACAGTGATGAAAGTCTGGCTAACACAATGGGTTCATTTAGTCTTCGTGGCTTTCTAGTCCAGAATAAAAAGGAGACAACCACCCCTGGTTTGTATCTGTATGTTTTCTCCTTCACTTCCGTGTCTAACACAATGTTGTGCCTGATGGGTAG
This sequence comes from Nannospalax galili, assembly GCF_000622305.1. Lineage (NCBI taxonomy): Eukaryota > Metazoa > Chordata > Mammalia > Rodentia > Spalacidae > Nannospalax > Nannospalax galili. The sequence continues at coordinate 7,715,241 of NW_008351958.1, read as the reverse complement.
GCATGTAACTAATGTTTCTCAGGGGTGGGCTACATCCATCTTCTGCAGGTAACTATTGTCAAATATCTCTTGAGTCTCTGTGTGGTGTGCTGGAGAATGGACCCTAGGAGGATGCTGGATCCATGAAGTCAGGGTTCCAGAGACTAGGGAAAGACCTAGTAGTGTAGAGAGAAATACATGACATGGTCCCTAACTTCCTCAATCCAATGGAAGATGTGCAAACCAGAGCAAGGCACAGAATCTGGGTGAGGGCTCCCATGCCATGGGCTAAGGCAGGTAGGTCTTCAACCACTATCTGTAGAGATTCCACAGGAATGTGAGAATGAATTGTCTAATTTTCATTTTCTCAAACTTAAACTCATTTACTATGATGATTTTTCCTAAACCTAGCCCCTCACTTCTCTCATCAACATACCTACACAAGAGAGGTAGATCAACCATCTTTGGTCTCCGCTCTTTTTCCTTCTCGTTTGTTAAATGGAGACCCAGTACAATTGCTTCATCTTTGGAAATATATCCACGTTTTCCATTCCAACTCCACTTTCACTGCCCTACCTCAGCCTTCTATCCTCCTTCCTATGCTAGCTGTCACCTAGCCCTTTTCTTCTCAGTGTCTTGCCTCTATAGTCCACCTTTATGTTTCAGAAAGCCAGATGATGCACCCCTCCTCAAATCTTCATTAGTCTCTGGATACTTACCAAAAAAGTTTTTTTTATACGCCTTACAGATAATACTTCACTGATTCCTACAGTGGCTAACATTTCATACCAATGATATGTAAAACCCGTTGCCTTTCATTTTTAGAAATACTGTTCTTGTCTTAGAGAAGTGTTTTTCCTGTTCAGTTTAAACATCATCCTACTAATAAGGGACAGGGCATGGCTCAATGGTAGAGCATGTGCATAGTACAGGCAAGGCACTGGGGATTAAGAAAACTAACAAATAAGCTTACCTTGATCTTAGTTTCACAGTTAAATCAATCATCCTTCTACCTTTAATTCATCTTTCTTATTTAATCATCAGTCCAACTTTCCCTCCAGTCCTCTAACAAATGTTATTAGAAATCTGATATGAACCAAACATTCTGCTGTGTCTTCTTATGAGAGTCTCTGCTTTCATGACATTTGTGTTAATAAGATGGCCATTGTGCTGTTTAACTTTAGTGTCAACTTGACACACCTGGGATGAGGGAGTATCAGCTGGGGAATTACCTTCATTGGACTGACCTGTGGCCATCTCCGTAGGGTATCTTCTTGACTATTGAGTAATATGGGAGGACCCAGCCCACTGTAGATGGTGCCACTCCTGGGCAGGTGGACCTATGTTGCATAAGAAAGCAGGTTGAATGGGGACCAGGGGAGCAAGCCAGTAAGCAGCATTCCTCCATGGCCTGTGATCCAGCTCCTGCCTCCAGGTTCCTGCCCTGAGTTCCTGCCCTGGGCTCCTGGATGAACTGTGACTCAGGATATGTAAGCTAAATAAACCCTTTCCTCCTCAAGTTGGTATTGGTCAGAGTGTTTTGTCACAGCAATAGAGAAACAAACTAGGACAGAAATTGGTATGAGAGAGTGGGGTATTGCTGTGACAGACTTGACCCAGTTGTTTTGGGGAGGATTGTGGAAGTATTTGGAACTTTGGGCTGGAAAAGCCATTGAGTGCTCAGAATTTGTTGCTGTAGAGCTTGGAACAGTTCTGCTGAAAGAGTTGTAGACAATGGAGGCCTGGCCTGTGAAGCTTCAAAGGGAAGCAGAGACTATAAGGGATGTTCGTGTGATATTTTGAATTGAGACTCTGTGGGGTCTGTTCAGCTGGGGCTGAAGAATCAGCTGTGATTAAGAAGAGACCAGAACCTTTGCTTTACTGGGACAATTGATGCTGGTTAGCTGGGTCTGAAAAATCAGCTGTAAGTAACAAGAGACCAGGATCATTATGGTGAAGTCTTCTGGGAGGTATTTCCTCAGGGTCAGCACACAGAGGGGACCCGCACCTCTGTTTCAAGCTGGAACCAGAACTTGGTAATGTGTAAGAGTCTTCTGCATAGTTCTGGTTTTGAAAGGGTGAAGGGGGTCACAGCAGCTGAGCAGCTGAGGGGTCACTCTGAGAGGCCAGGAAAGGCCATAGGTGAAAGTGAAGTTTCAGTTGCAGTGAAGACCCAGGATTGAAGGTGTCATGGAGAGAATCTGAGGCTTTGCACCCCAAGAGGCAAGAATAAGCCATTGATGAAGGTGTATCCTCAGTTTCAGTGGAGACCCCAGCTTTTTGGAAATGCCAGGACCATGGGATGACCACCAAAGACAGCAGTAAGTGTGGAATGGAGCTGGCCTGGGTCTGTGAGACGAGCTGTGTGTGCTGTGGATGGCAGAGTCAGAGCAGTGGGGCTGCCAGACCCCTTCGGAGCCCAGAAGATTGTGAGTGAATCCCAATTGTCCAGCCTTGAGCTACTTTGCTAGACTTTGGTTTTCCTTAGGTATGCCTAATTCTTCCCTTTGAAATAAGACAGTACTTCTTTAGGATTTTACAGAAGCCCACCCACAGTTAAGAGAGTTTTAAAAGAGACTATTTTTGGATTTTTTTTAAGGACTGTGGGGTTTTTAAGGTTGTACTGTCTTATGTTGTGATATTAATGTTAAAATCATATCTTGGGGACAAGAATTTGAAAGGTTATGGTTTAATAGTGATGTGTTTGTGTCAAATTGACAAAGGCGTCAATTGTGCTGTTTAGCTTTAGTGTCAACTTGACCCACCTGGGTTGCGGGAGCCTCAGTTGGGGAATTACCTTCATTGGACTGGCCTGTGGCCATGTCTTTAGGGTATCTTCTTAATTATTGAGTGATATGGGAGGACCCAGCTCACTGTGGATGGTGCCACTCCTGGGCATGTGGACCTATGTTGTATGAGAAAGCAGGTTGAGTAAGGGTCAGGGGAGCAAGCCAGCTAAATACACCCTTTCCTCCTCAAGTTGGTATTGGTCAGAGTGTTTTGTCACAGCCATGGAGAAACAAACTAGGACAGCCATCAATAAGCTAATTGCCCTATACGTAAGGAAAAAGTGAGATAAATTAAGAATTCTTCAAGAAACAAGGCACTGTTTTATGGGAAGATATGACACCTTTCTTCTGAGTAGTTGAGACTGGCTTTTCTGAAGAACTGGCAGAGAAACAGATCTAAAGATTCTGGAGAAACTTACTAAGAAAAAAATGGAACCAAAGGACTTATGAGTACAAACCCCCATGAGGAGAGAGACTTGGTTTGCTTAAGGAACTGTATGTTAGAGAGGCTGACAGGCAGAAAGCAAGATTATCTGCTGTAATTGAAAACCTCTTAAGTTATAGTCTTGAATAATTGTTTCCAAAAGAAAAGTTTCACTTTACATCATATTCATAAGAGAATGAAGATATGGTCATAGTAGTATATTTCTCTTTGTTGTGTTCATGAGCAAAAACTCATCTTCTATTTTTGTACTGACTTTTGATGTTGCTATCACCAAAATTTGAAATGATCTTAAACTGAAAACAAAGATTTTTTTTTAATTCTGGAAGCTTTAGTCTAGGGCAATTCAATTATAAAATAATTCTAAAAGGTGGTTGTACTAAAATTTTCAGTAACAGAATGGTCTGAGCTTAAGTTGATCAGGTTGCACAATTCCCATGGTGTCATATTTGCAGGTGAATCACACTTTTCTCACTGTGGGGTCCTTAAATCCATGCCAAGCTGAGGCTAAGAAAATTAGTAAAATCTCCTTAAAATATTCTCCTGCCACATCTTTCCATTCACACAATTTTCAACACAAAGTGCTTTGCAAAACAATTTTCCTGCCTATTTCTTCTGTTTATTATTTTGGCCTCCTCCTCCACAAGCAAACTTAGCTACAAGAGGATGTGTTTAAACATCTTGATAGCAGAATTGTAGTACTTTGTAAATTACACTGTAGACAGCAAAAATTTTGAGAAACGTTATGCTTGTGTTTGAGTTATCCTGAAACTTGCCCTCTCTTTTGTTAATTCATGATCAGATTTCTGTGGAAGGACACCATGTGCTTCCTTTGAAATGAACGTTTTTCTAAAGCATAACCCTAAAAATCAGTCTCAAATATTAGTGGTGCAGCACTTTGTACAGCACAACTCTATGAGTCCCAGGATTGTTGAGATGAGAGCAAATTGTGGAACTTATTGATATTTGGTATCAAACCTTTCTCTGCCTTTCACCAGAAGTTTCAACTTGGCCAAATCACTTTGGTTCTTTTGCCTCAGTTCTCTTATCTGTCAAATGATGAAAAGTACACCTGGTCACTTACAATGCAAAACTGTAACTGCTTAAAGGAAAACAGTGATTGTGTCAATGCACAGTACATAGTGTATGAAATAAAAATAGCCATTATTTAATAGTAAATTGATGTGGAAGTTAAATTTTATATTAAGGCGTTTATAATTTATCCATACTAAAAAAAACAAATGACTAAAAACTAAGGCATAAGAGTAAATATTGCTAGGAAGGCATCAAACAAGCTAAAAGGTTAATATCAGTATTCATAACATAGATTCAAGACAAGTAAATACTGAGACCAGGAGGATCCTAGCATGAATTTTGCCTGTAGCTATTATAAGAGGCTATGGTGAAAACAGGATGACAGTGGCAAGTTTGCTGCTCTCTCATAAGAAAAGAAACCCAGAGATAAGCCCCTCAGGGCTATTGTTCAAGTCTCATAAGACATTAGAACCTCAATTTCCTTCTGTTATCCCTGTGCTGTACAGTTCTTTGAGCATCAATTCCATTCTCAGAGTCACCAGGTAACTACTGGATCTCTGATCATCATCTCAATGAGCAGAAGGAAGTAAAGAAAGCAAACTCCCTTAGAACCTACTTTCAGGGCTGAAGACATGTCTCAGCAGTTAAGAGCACTTGATATTCTTACAAAGTACAAGGGCTCAGTTCCCAGCACCCACACAGTAGCTCATAACTACCTATAACTCCAGTTGCAGGGGATCCAATGCCCTCTTCTGGCCTCCAAAGGCACTGCATGCATGTGGTGCACATGCATACATGCTGACAAACACTTATACACATAAAATCAAAATAAATAAATCTAAAATACATATTTGAAGTAAAAAGTCCTACTTACATGGTCACAGCTAAACTTTAAGAAGGCAAGGAAATGCAGCTTCCAAACAAAACATGTTGCTGTCCAAATGAATATCAAGATCCTATTAGATATAAATTAGAGCCTAAATATTGGGTATACAACTAGTGTTCTCTATTGTAAGTTCTAGTCTACAAAAAGCATATCTAGAGGGAAATGTTATGGTTGAAATATAATAAGGGAAGCAAAATAAAAAAGTTATATTAGTAAACACATACATGTAGAATATAAAACAAGTGAACATAAAATGTATTTGTTTTAAGGCAAAACCAAAACATCTTACAAGGCCCATCAATTAAGAAACACACACTCACAACAGAAGAAAGAACAGACAAAAACCATCAGGAAAAAGCATATTTTTTAAGAGTATGAGAATGTTACCTATAAAATTGCATAATAGTAGTTTTGAAGAATGAAATCTCCATGGAGAATTTAAAGATTCAAAATTGAATTAAGAAGGTAAAAAATTGCAGTAGGGTGTTTAGCTAGTCTGGGTTAGGAAGCTATTTCAGGGATCTGAGGCAGAGGAATTGAAGCCTGCCTGGGTCCACATCTGGCAGGGGACAGGGTGTGGGGGTGGGCGAGAGGAATGGAATAAAGACACAGTGGGTGGGATCTGATTTCTCAGCATTCTATGAAAAGAAGAGTACAAATATGACACCATTAGAGATTAATTATTTTTTCTAGGAAGTCACAGGAATAATATTGTAGACAATTTTGGTACATAATTGAAAAGTAGTTGATAAGATTGATATCCATTCATATTAAAAATAAAATTCAATAAAAATTAACAGTTTTTAATATAAATATGCCACAGTAATAACTGTCATTGTGTTTAGTGTTGAACTATAAAGTAGTTCAGTTTATATTTACAAATGCAAGGGTGAAATTCATTATTACTCATTCAACTTATTTTTGGGATGTTAAGCAATGTTAGTAGAAAATACATTAAAGTATTTATTTTGTTTTCAAGATATAGTTTATTTTTAATCATGTGCATGTCTATGTGTCTGTGTGGATATGAACACTCAAGTAATGGTGCCCTCAGAGAGGCTAGAGTCAGGTGATTGTGAGCCACCCAACATGGGTGCTAGAAATTTAACTTGGGACCTCTACAAGAGGAGTTTACATTCTTAACCTTGTGCTATGTCTACAGATCCTGAAAAGTACTGAGATTCAGAGGAAACGATCAATTCTTTTAAATCTTGAAATGATGTGATTTATCCAAATGGGGGAAAAAATAAGAAAATCACATAATAAACTTATTAGAGCAAATAATAAATTTCACTAAGTTTACCACATGCTGGGCACAGTAGGTTTCTTAGGTGCTCATTACAATCACCAAAATCTAAGTTCTTTGTGGACAAGACAGACACTGTTCTCTGCTTTAATCCAACTGCAAGACAGCTAAGATGAAATGCCAAATAAAGCACAGGCCAAACAACGAACAAAAGAGAGTATGTCTAGAAGACATTTGGAAATTTCTATCTTTGAAGAGAAAAATACCACGCCCTATCATCTTGGCCACCCATCATCTGAGCCATCACTTATGTCTTCTGTCTAATGTATAGACCCCATTGCTTCAATTGTCTTAATTAGTAGCAAAATACCACAAATCTTTCATAATTTATCGAGCTATAATTTACATATTTAACACAAAAATTGAAGGTTTCAGTCATCATTTTGACTGTTGAGAAATACACAGAATAACATTATCATCCCCATAATTAAAATGTGGAACAATTCCATCTGTTACAAAAGACTCTTGTCATGCCCTCTCAGTCACTCTCTCTCCCCACCCCATGCTTTCTTCTGCCATCATTTTGCCTTTTCTCAAATTTCATATAAGCGTGGTGTGGTGGGGCACACCTGTGATCCCAGAAGGAGCCCTGATCCAAGACTAGCCTGACTACATTCTGAGACTCTGTCTCAAAACAAATCTAACAATTTCATATAATCAGATTCATATAAATACAGTCTTTTGTGTCCAGCTCCTTTCACTTAGATGATGATCCTGAGATTCGTCACATTATCACACATACCATATTTCATTCCTCTTTACTGCTAAGTAGTATTCCAGGACATGAATACACTGAATTTTGTTTATTCCTATACCACTTGGAAAATATTTAGACTGTTCTGATTATTTGCTATCATGGAAAATGCCCTCATGAATATTATGACTAAGCTTTTAATGCACACATAAAAATCTAACTATATTTAAGAAACTGTTTTCTTCTTTACATTTCTATATTTCCTTCTCTTCTACTCCATAGAGAAGATATGCTTATGTAAAAAACATGTTTAATATTTTTCAAAATGAATTAAAGTACTAAAGCATCACAAGTAAATACAAACAAACCTTTTTTTTAAGGACCAATGATATTGCTTAATAGCCAAGACTACAAACAAAATATCAAGCATCAATTGCTCTTCTAAACAATCATAGTCTGGTTACTTTCTTAGAAATAATTTTTAAATTATTTAACAGACATTCATGCAACACTTATAATGTATTGTTCTATCCCCTGCATAGATATTGTGAACATATTAATTTCCTTCATTCTCAAAATCTCCATTTTACAGGAGAGGAAACTGAGTGAAGAGTAAGGAGCATAGTTGCTTGCTCAAGGTCACAAAGGGATTGCCAAAATCTGACTAGAGTGCTTTCCTACATGCCTGGGGAGTGTCTGTCAATGTTTCTCACATTGGAATCTGTGGGAAACTTGCAAGCCTACTGACACTTCTAGAGATTCTGACTAAATTACTGAGGTCTGAGTATGGAGCTCTTAGAGTCTTTCATATAATTCTCATAAACCACCAACCTTGGAAAAATACTGTCCTGTCCCAGGTAACAAGGAATCTTTCTATCTCCTAAACGTCCATCATTTTTTTTCTCTGTAGTTCCATGGTTACTAGCGGATTTTTGTTTGTCTGTTTGATATATGTGAAAACATATCATGTAGCTTAAGACTGACACATAGTTTTTAATCTGGTTCCATACAATAAACACATAAAACAGCTATGTTTAAAAATAAAAAAAAAAACTGGTCAGAGTGTTCATATATCTTGTACTTGTGCCAAATTTAAAATATTTAATCCCAGCACTTGAGAGGCAGAAGCATGTGGATCTCTGTGAGTTCAAGGCTAGCCTGGTCTACATAGTGAGTTCCAGGCTAGTTGGGGCTACAGGGAAACCTTGTCTCAAAAAGACATATTTGTATATGTGTCTGTGTTTAATTTAATGGCAAACTTTTGTTTGAGAGACAATAAAAATATAAAACAATTTCTAATTCCCTCATGTCATTCTCTTACTATCATCTCCCAAAATTATGATTGTGAATTAGAAATATTGTCTATCTTTTAATGGGTGGAAATAAATTTCACTGTCTGTTCGTATGTGCATGTGTGTTTCAGTTATATAGACTTTTGTTTTATAATTCATTCCACTTTAATGTATAATTCTTAGCTTGTGTTATTGCTTATGACTTCCTGATGCTCTTATGTAAATTTCTAGCACTCCTTGCACACTAATATGGATAGCAGTATAAAACTGCAGATATAATTGCACAAAATGAAGACCTAAGGAAATTAGCAGGTGACCCAAGGACAAACAGATTTGCCTGATAATTTAGATAAGTGGAAATTCCATGACAGTTTGGACCATTTATGTAATTACTTTAGTTTTATACTTCATTTTTATTAAATTAGTATATAAACATTTAAAGTTTTATCTTATGATAAATTATCTGTGAGAAATGTGAATTAATCAAAGAATGCTTCATCCTCAATATCCTTACATCATTTAACCGTCCTACTTCATTTTCTATACCTGCAACATTCTATAATAGAGTTACATAATATTATTGTAATCAAATATACATTCATAACATTTATTCAGTATTGAAGAAACCTCATAATCCTGGGGTGTAATTTTTTCAAATATTGTTTCTACTTTTTAAATTTAATTTTATTTATTTTCTGTGTATGAGTGTATTGCCTACTTGTATGTAAGTGCACTCATGTTGTGCAGTGTCTATGGAGGTCAGAAGAAGACGTCAGATCCCCTGTAACTGGGGTTAAGAACAGTTGTTAGCTGCCATGTGGATGCTGAGAATCAAACCCTGGTCTCTGCAAGAGCAGTCAGTACTCTTAATCTCTGAGCCATTGCTCTAGCCCTGTGTTTTTGCTTTTAAAATTTACTTTGTCTAAAATTCTTTAAATACTTGATAATATAGATATATTAAATAAATAATTTATTGAGAATTTGATCAAATCCATGCCCACACCCTCCCCTCCAACTCCTCCCATATCTCCCCATCACTTTTTTCTGGTAACTTCATGTACTCTTTCTTCTTCTATGATTTATTTATTTTTTTAATGGGGCTTTTGGCTACTCTAACATTCCCCCTTCTGAAGAGGTAACCCTAAATTCTTTTAAGGATTAGATAAAAGCTCCCAAATATTTTCAACATTTTTGGCCTTTTAAACAGAGTAGTTTGCTAAGAGGCCAAGGACATTATGAGTGAATATATTTTTTGCAAAAAGAAAACAAAGGGAGAAAATTTAATCAATATGGCCACACTTGGAAAAAAACAAAAAGGAATTCAAAGATGGATCTGAATTCCATCTTTAGGGCACTGACAAGAGCCTTAGGTACAAATAATTTTTTCAACAATATTGTCCAGTTTTCTATATGCATCCCAGTTTTCAAGTAATCTTTTTGAATGGCTATTGCCAGAATTTTCCACCTTGAATTGGAGTCCATTACAGGTAAGAAAGAGGCAGCAGCAGGGAAAATATTCAGTAAGTGAAGATACTTGTTCGCCAGCTTGTCTCCTCTTCACAGGAAATTCTACAATTTAAGCGTTATGGGGTTGACTTCTAGAACTATTCTATTTCTATTGGTAGACAGAAAAAAAATCCCAAATCAGGGATTAGGAAAGCTTACAGGTTATTAGGAAAACCCTTTTAAGGAAAATCATAGCTATTAGGCTGCTGCTGAGAAAGTTGAGTTTTGTTCAAAGAATCTTTTAATTATCTTTCCTGTTGCTGAAGCTGCAGTTACCGTACTGAAGAGTGTTCCTCCTTTTAATGAATTCCCAAATGCTACGGCATTTATTAAGGAAATATTTTAAGTAGAACTGTGATTCAGAAGATACTTTATTCTTTCCTTACTACCACTGCCCCGTCTCCAACTTATTAAGTTCCTAGTGGGAGGTTAAAAGAACTCTACAAGAATGTATTGTGCTCCCTGTGTAGCTCCATTCCTTACTTAACTTTGTACTTAACCAGTAAAGATATAAATAGGTTCAGATCCTAGTTAAATGCTGATTAAGTAAACTCTTAATATAGGTTACAAATTGATAAACTCTATTAAGGTTCTTGCTATATTCTTTGACCTTTAAGTTCATAATTAATATGAACAAAATTAAAGTTTATAAGTATTCATTTCTTTTTAGTGTGCACTATGAGATATTTAATATGAATAAGGTATTGTGTTTAGTTCTAGAAGACCAGTTTGAGAAGAAAGATTAATATATTTACACAAAGTGAATATTATGCTAAGATGAGCTGATGAGCGCTCAGCCTCCAGCAAGCTCTAGGACACACTGTATGGATCCTGCCCATGGGGCAGATATCTTTGAAGAAAAAATAAACATTTTGATGTAGGCAGATCTTAAGATTCTGGGAGAAAGTGAGGATAAATTGCATCTCTTTGGGAATACTTGTAAAATAAAAGTAGATAGTTAATGAACTTAGTTCTGAATTACATTGACCTGAGAAGAGCTACTGGAGAAAAAAAAATGGGAATACTAGCAAAAAGATGTTGATCATGGAGTCTAACTCAGATATCTAAATCCTAATTCAAATTTTCCTATTAAGAGACATGTTTGTTCTCAGTTCCAAACAAACCAAATTAGAGCAATAGCCCGAAGGAGGCAGTACTTGCTTGTTGTTATTCTTCTTACTAAGTTTTCTTGATTCATTGTAAGGCAGGATGATTATAGACCCAGGATCTTATGACACTGATAGCTAAACTGGGCCTTCTCATCATTTGGACTTCATATGCAGAACATACAAGTGATGTAATTTAAGATTAAAGATGCCAGGCCTGGAGAGATGGCTCAGTGGATAAGAGCACTGGCTTTTGTTGCAGAAGACCAGAGTTTTGTTCCCAGCTCCCACACTGCAGCTAACAACCATCTGTAACTACAGTCCCAGAGGGCCTGATGCCCTCTGCTGGCCTCCATAGTGATTGGATACATGGGTCATGAATGCAAAACCCTCATATAAATATAAAATAAAAATAAATTTTTTTACTTTTAAAAATTATTAAGAATTTCATAGATGCATATAAGGTGTTTTGATGAAATCCACACCCACTCCCTCCCCTCCAACTCCTCCCATATCTCCCCATCACTTTTTCCTGACAACTTCACGTACTCTTTCCTTTTTATATGGGGCTTTCCCCTCTGAAGAGGTAACCCTAAAATCTTTTAGGGATTAGATAAGAGATCCCAAATACTTTTGACAGTTTTGGCCTTTGGAACAGAGTATGTTGCTAAGAGGCCCAAGGACATTTTGACTTTTAGACAAGAAACTGGCTACTTTTCTTTGATGTCTTTTTACCAAAACTGCCTAGCCAATTCCTACCTCCTATTCTTATCACACCATCCCCTGAAGAGGTTACCCAGCTTCTGGATAGGGAATCAGGATGCAGACCACTCTGGCTTCTTCCATGCTGAACAAGGAAGGACACAGGGTGTGGCAATTGGGGTACCCCTTCAGTGGGTCTATCTAAAAGTGTCCCAAATTGCATGACTCTTAAGTTTAGGGAGAAAAGTAAGTCCTTGACTGGTGCCTGGGAGATGTGAAGGCAATGTAAAGGCAAGAGTAATTAGCATTGCAAGTTCTAGACAGAGAACCAGAAAAATGTCAAAAGAGGGCAGATTTCAAATGTTCATATCAGAGTCCATTAGAATTTCTTAACAAGAGCTTCCAAAAGCATCCCTATATTGGGTTCTTCCTCATTTTTCTTTTGTCTGCCAAGGCTAGACTCAAGAGTGATGGACTCAGGGTTTGTTTTCAGGCGCTTTGATAGCTGTTGGAGTGGCTAGAATCAGTGTCAGTTCCCTTGCAAGGCTTCTTAGGGGGAGAAAAGAAATTTATCCATCATTTTAGAACAATAGTGGGCTGCCTCCCTTAGCTACACCTGGGCACTATAGTATTACAGACCAAGATTTGAAGTCTTGTATCTGAGCAGTACTTTCTGATTAGAAACAAAATTATCAATGAGAAATAATTGTCTAAATAACTTTTTATATGGATTTAAGCCTAATGTCTGGAAAGTGTAATCTCTTGAACTCTTAAAAAAATATGCTGATCACTTTGGTTTAAGTGATCAGTATAGTTGGCCCAAATAAACCACTTTATTTTTACTCTTAAGGTCATTTGAGGATCTGTTCTTCAGGGGTAACATGGGCTTGGGAAGAGCCCCTGGCTCCTTTCTTTTACCAGTTCCATCTATGTGAAGATAAGTCAAAGTTCCTGCTTGACTGTGGCTGGCTTCACTTGGAAGCATGGAGGAAATATTTCTTCTGTGTTGACCTTCCTCTTTGTAGACTGGACACTGGTTCAAGTCTATCTGATGGGGTCTCCATGGCCTTAGTATAGGCCTCAAAGTATGACTGTTAAACATCCAAGAAGGTTAGTTCCACTAGTCTGGTACTTTTAATTACCATGTTCTATGTAGATAAAGCTTGGGCAAAAACCAAACATTCTCAGATAAACCTTGTCTAGATATATATTTTGTTTCTTAACCTAGTTGACTAAACTATGTTTATATGCATATTAAAAGTCTCATATACATAAAAGATAAAATAAAATTTAAAAAATTTAAGGGCTAAAGATGCATAGTCATACACAAATAAACTATAGATGTAAATACCAGTTTTAATATTGATTTCATGCTTTTCCTCAGTAAATAAAATACCTTGTCAGTAAGTTTAAAAACAAGAAGAGTCTTCTGTAAGAACAACCAGTGTTCTTAACCACTGAGCCATCTCCCAGGGGATCCAACAGCCTCTTCTGTCCTCCACAGGCATTGCACGACATGGGTGCACTTACCTACATGCAGACAAAACACATGTACACATAAAAAATATTTAAGAAAAAGCAAGAAGAATCCCCACTGAAACAATTCCCATTTCTCTTTTTTTCTAAACGTGACCAAGGCTCTTCTATTTGTGCCACACCATTCTTCCACATGAATCTCACAGGCCTTTATACAGCAAGTTCTTCCTAGCATCTCTAGGGTTCCATTTGGGATCTGCAGGTTCCTGTTTATGATCGGAATTGCTAAGAGGATACACATTATTTTTTTTTCAATTTTCTCGACAAAATTATGCCATTATGAATTACAAAATTATTTCCCTTAGCTTAAGTTTCACATCCCTTTTCCAATTCAAACAATCTTTATCTATTGACCATTGTGTGTCTGTGATCTGTCCCTGTAAGCAGAGTGTTCTAAGCTCTACTCTTACTTTTGAAAAGAGTAACTAAAAAGTATAGAATATAGGAGCTTAACACTTACTAACCACTGGGCACTCTACTTGTCAATCAAGCAGTACTTGTGCTATACCTGAGGATTTTCAAGCATAAACTAAGCACAGTGGATAACCTGATGAACAAAACTAAATCCCTGCATTCAGGGAGTACATAGTTAAGTTGGCAGGGACATGATGCAATGACATTTTTATACCAGATGATCCCTCATCTCCTGCTGTCAATGTAACTCAAGTAGGTTTTTTTTTTGACAATTTTACACTCAATAATTGTTAGGTGATAAATATAGATGCTACATTTATCTCAGAGGATTGCATCATCCCTTAGCAGACTGTATTTCTCTTGTCTGTGTTCTCTTTTACCTATTCTGCTTACATGTATTACAGCACATGCACCATTAACTTTTAAGTGGACAGTATAAGTTTTTACAACTATATACAGTCATGGAACTACCTTTTAAAAGATAAAATTTTATGTCACCTCAAAAACTTGCCTTTTGTATGCTCCTGATCAAATATCCCTCATACCCCTGTCCTCTGCAAGTGATCTGATTGTTCTCCCTGTAACTTAGATAATGTCATATATTAACAAGTGGAATCATGTAGTGCTTAACAATTGGTACTGGACTCATTTTATAGCTGTTCTTTTGAATACTATCCATGTTGTTGCATGCAGTAGCAGGTATTTTTTCTTTTAATTATTGAATAGTATTATATGGAGTATGAAAGTTCCAGATTTTACTATACATGAACATGAGCCATTCACTGGTTTAGGCTATAAAAATGGTGCCTTTATTACACTGAGAATTTTTTGTACAAAACTGAATAAAAATGATAGCACCCTTCCTTACCTTGTGTTATTTCAGTAAAGAGTACAGTTTCTGGCATTAATCCTAATGTGACAGATGATGTTTTCTGGTTCTGTTGGAACCCTCTCCACAGAGAATATCTCACAGCAGCTCTTTTGACATTGGGGGCACCCATCTTCAGCTCAATTTGTACAACATCCTATGGCTTCTGTAACCCTTAACATACCATAGACTTCCAGCTGCTGTGAATTCCTCACACCTGTCAGGAGGCCCCCCTGTGAGTCTCTGAAAACACCTTCAGTTTGGACTCATGGAGAAGCGTTGGTCCATTGCCATCCAGAGCCACTGGTCTTCTAGTTTAAGTGATGGGAAGCAACATACCTCCCAGGGTGGAGGACAAGAAGGCACCATAAAGCAAAGTTTTTTTTCTGAAGAAATTCTCCTTCTTAGCATCTTTAAACTCAGTCATTTTATTCCTTTGAGTAACTGTGCGATGAATATCATAAAGTAAGTTTGGATCCAAACCGTTGCAAATCCCACAGGGATGCAATTGCCTTATTTTGAAAGTGGGGGTACTTCTATTATTTTATTCCTTTGTGGACTTTAATTAATATGGAGGCAGAATAAATCTTATTCTATATTAGAAATGAATAAACTGATGCTAAAAGCTTCACCTTCTAACTTCAGTTTGATGTTTTCTTGAATTGTTATATTATTTTCACTTAAACCCTACATGTATGGATCAAGAGAAGAAAAGTAAGAGTAAGAAAAGTAAAAAGGAAGACCTCCTGTCTATATCCTTTATTCCGTACAATATTTTCCTGTAGGTAGGGAATTTCTTAGGAGTTTACTACGTAAAAATGCAAGGTATGATTAGGTAAAACTTGCAGTTATCAAGAGTTAATGTTGAATAGTAAATCAAAGCAGAAACCAAAGTTTTAAGCACTTTAAAAGCAGATCTTTGTGTGTGTGTGTGTGTTGAGAAGTATTTTTCAAGTTAATTTTTTAAGTAAAAAATAATTTTTTTGAGAATTTTGTATGAGTACTGTATTTACATCATTTCTGCCCTTTCTTCTCTGTCATCCAACTCTTCTGTGCCCACACACTCTCTGTCCTAAGTTCATGATCACGTCTATTTTATATATATATATATATATATCTACATATATTCACACTGAACCAATTTAGTGTTACTTTTCTGTACATGTCTTCAGGGATGACCACTTGGGGTTGGATAACTATCAGGGAACTCATCCCTGGAGAAGACTGATTCTCCCTCTCTCAGCAGCCATTGATTGCCTATAGTTCTTCATCCAGGGTGGGGCTTTGTGAAATTTCCCTAATACGTGTTGGCATGTAGAGTGATGCTGTCATTATGCATGTCTCATTTATGCAGCCTTGTTGTTGAGATTTCACAGGTGCAGCTTCCCTGTTATATCTAGAAGACACTATCTAGCAACAGATGTTCTGATCCTCTGGCTCTTAAATGTTTCTGCCCCATCTTCCATGATATTTCTTGACATTTTAAGTTTTTCAGTTATGTGCATGTGTGTGTGTGTGTGTGTGTGTGTGTGTGTGTGTGTGTGTATCTGTGTGTGTATCTGTGTGTGCCAAAGGATTCCACAAAACAGTGTTAGAGCCTCTGGAGCTAGAGTTACAGGTGGTTGTGAGCTGTAAAATATGGGTGCTGGGATCTGAACTTGGATCCACTGTACATTCTTAACACTGAGCCATCTCTCTAGCCCTGAGAGGAAATTTTCCACTCAAATTTTCAATACATGCTTATACAACTCCACCTAGTACTAGGACAAGGACTACAAAGCACAGAATGCAAGTGTTGTTACATTCTTAAAAGAGGAAGAGGAAATATATAACTAAACAAAGAAATGACAGTGACAATTTTTGACACTCATGAGTATTTAGATATAGGAAGGGATGTTATAAATAGAAAAGTATGCTATAAAATGAGTAGGTGTGAAACTGAGGTTCGTTGGATAGATTTGAAGCTATCTCAAAGTAGGTGACATTTGGTTCATGACAAATTACAAGAAGAATTAAGCTCTATGAAGTTATGGTTGCAGCTTTGTGCCAGAAAAAGGAAACTAAGTTAGACTTTTCTAAGGCAGGAATACACTTGATAAATTAATAGATGAGACCTAAGGCCAGTATGACTGTAGCATAATGACAGAGGCAGGACATAGCTGATGATGAGGTCAGACAGCCAGGCAGCAGCCAGTTCACATAGGGTCTTAAAGGTCATGTAAGGCATTAGATTTATTCTAAGTACAGAAAAAAGCCTTTTGGAGGGTTTTAAGCCAGAGAATGACATGCTCTGATTAATGGGTTTAAGAGATCATTCTTTGTACTTTGCAGAGACTGAATTCTAAGGACCAAGAATAAAAGCTAGAGGAATAATTAGGAGGCTATTACAGTGGTTCAAGTGAGAGACGGCAATGACATGGAATAGGCAACAGAGGCAGACAGAAGTGGATGGATGTGTAATATACTTTGAAGGAAGAGGTAATAGAACTTGTTTATGGATTGAACTGAGAATGTAAGTATAAGATAATAATCTTTCTTGAGCAATATGGTCAATTGAGAATTTGGATCTGAAATAGTTTTAGTAAATTCCTTTGTATGATATAATTTTGAGCTTATTGGACATTACATTTACTAGAATCTGAAGATCATGAGAGTGCAAGGTTGTTGATACAAATGTGGAATTAATTGACATTTCGATGATAGCCAAAGGACTAAATATCTTAAGTGGAGAATTGAACTAAAATAGGTCCACAGTTGAACCTTAAAACACTTTAACATTTACTGGTGGTGCATGAAATGAAGAATCAATGAAGTATGTTAAGAGGGCGAAACCACTGAGGTAGAACAAGACAAATGAATGTTCATCTCAGACACATGAGAATAAAATGGAGTGAGAGAGAGAATAGGATAGGGAGAGAATAATCACTAGAACACATGCCATTACTGCCTTCTTCAGTTTGTGTTACCCAGCAGAGTCTGAAACTAAAGCTATGGTAAAGCCTTGTTTTTTTTTTTTTCTCTGTTGCTGTAATAAAATACTATGACCAAAAGCAACTTGAGGAAATCAGAATTTATTTGGGCTTATAGTTCCAGAAGGATAAAGTACAGCATGGCAGGAATGGCAAGGCATGGAGGTAGGAGCAGAAAGCTGGATGATCACATTCCATGCCCACAAGAGGCAGCAGGAAAGAACAAGAAATGGGGTAAGGCTGTAAACACTTAACATCCTCCAGCATTGCTTCATCTCCCAAAGATTCCAAAACTTCCCCAAATAGCCCCACAAATGGGACCAAGTGTTCAATTACACGAGATTACGGGAGAGGTTTCTCATTCAAACTACTGTATCTATTTGCTGCCTGCAGCATTCATTTCTCTTGAGCTAGTTCCACTCCTCTATGAAGCTCTGCTTGGCAGATGGCTCAGTATCTGACATCTCAAACTACTTGGAGTCTTTAACAAAATGTAGGCTTCACCCAACAGCTTCATGCACTGGCCTCTCAGGGCTTCCTCACAGGGAATCCATTTCTGACACACTTCCTAGCCTCAGTGGCTCTTTGAAACCTTGGAGCAAGACTACATGAAGCCCTCCACCTTGCATCTTGTTTGTTCCAAAACCATGCCAAGTTTGGCTGCCAGCTTGGGAAGGACACTTACTGTTTTGGATCACAATAACAGCCACTTTTGCATGTAGCTGTTTCTAGAAGTAGGAAACACCTTAAACTCTTTCTTTCATAATTTTGAGCTTTAGCTATGTGGGATCTTTCCCTGAGGGAAGCATTCTTATTCTTCCAGCACAGACGAGAAGGGTTTTCTTTAATGCCACTAATGTCCTTAACAATTACAGCTTCTTCTTCAGCCTAGGATTTTGCTGTAATATGAAGTTTCTTAGTACTCTTTTTCTCTCTAAATTCCACATTAAAATTTTTTGCCCCGACTATCCTCAGGCCTCTTGGGGTAAGTATATAGCGCAGCTCTCCGCACCGGGACTCTCTAAGCCTCATTCACCCTTCCATCCCCCCTCCCCCGGCCCCCTGCCCACCGTTCTATACTCCTAGATTGGACCCTGTGCCATTCCTAGTCTTGGGGCCCCAGACACCTGGGGAACCAATACTGCTTCCTGA